>NC_048288.1:13087359-13414719 GCF_009762535.1 Notolabrus celidotus
GAGATATTACAAACCATCCCACATAATGTCGGAGTGATTTCTCTTGTTCTTTAACTGGCAAAGAGCAAATTTAAACAAAAGAATGATGGGCAGAAAAATACAACAGGCTGACCACACTGGCCAGTCCTAGAAATTCATGATCATATTTATGTTTTAGGATTCAGTGAGTGGGCATGACAAATACATGGAAGAGAGAACACTGATGCCAAGAGGATACAGTACACAGGACTGTGAATTTAGCATTGGTCTTATATAACACCATCAAGTCCTCTTGAGAATGCCAGGGTGTTTTTTTGTCAATTTACTCTAGGATTGCTTCCCTCTAATTTGGTGAATCTAAGTAATATTGATTCAGTTCAAGATTCAACAGCTGCAGACACTGTTAATTAGCATCAGCTGTAGCATCAGGGGTACTGTAAGGGATTTTAGGCCTTATGCAAATATACCATATTGGACTCCAGTGATTCACTGCCTCAGACCACATCAACCTTAAAAATATATACTAATAACACTATGCAGAAATAGATGCAATAGTTATTTGATACAAGATTTTATTAATAGAAAAGTTACATTTTTAACTCAAAGTAAATTAAACTAATATATAATTTAGGGTTATTATTTGTTTTAGTCAGACAATGTATTTATAACCAAACAGTTCACATTGTGTTAAATACTTGATTGTGATGGTCATAACCCGTAACAAATGTGTATAATTCTGATAACAAGAGCAACAGCAGGATCAACCTGATTACACATCATACAAAATCAACAGATTCAATGAGGAAGTTTGACTTATAATGTTCAAATAATTATGTTTATCAATTATAATAAAAAAACAAACTTCCACCTTTAATCAATTATTATGGTTAATATTTTAAACTACTTGGCCAAATATTGTCAGGTCTAGATTTTGTTAGATCTACTTATAAGATTTTAGTTGATGAACAATTAACTCAAGATATTTGCTTTGTGCACCATACGTTATTATAGGTAACACACCTGCTCTCACATCTTGTTGGCACAACTATAGCTGAGCGAGAATCAATTTTTAACATTGTATCTTTAAAGGCCCTGTGAGGAGTTTGAAACTGGCTGAGAAAGCGACTGAAAATGATACTGATGCTCTTTATGACCTTCAATAGCAAACAAGTCCATCAGCAGCAACACTGACACCTTCTCTGTTGTAATTTTAATGCCTGAAACCGCCCTGGGGGGGTAGGTGCCAGACCAGATGATGGACATCTTGCTTCAGAAACAGCTTTTATTTGACTGTTTTCATGGAAAATAATTGCATTGCCTGATAAAGTTGACTGTTAAAAAACAAAAGGATGAGTGTTTTGTTGAAAACACTACTTTTGTATGTTTAGGACAAGAGATAATAGGTATCAATTTGTCCACAAGGGGTGCCAGAATCAATACAAAACAAAAGTTCCTCACAGCAGCTTTAAGTTTCTCAGCATGCACTAATGGAGATTTAAACATCAAATTTTGTTGAAAAAAAAGACGAAAGCCTGAAATTGTCCAAAAAGTGACCATTTTTATCTTGTTCGCTGAAGACAATTATCTTCACCAAAATAACTTTGTGTATAAGATAACTTGTCACCACATGATAATTATATTATGCAGAGAAGTTAATATCTTGTGAGCACATTTTTAAAAAAGACACTTTTTAGGACTTCACAGGCTCCGTAGAAATCAGGTCTTGACATCCAAGAGCAAATTCAGCTAGTTTTCAACTGGCTAAAATATTTAAAATGTAGTATCAGTGCAGCATTAAACACATTTAAGATATATTATTCATTTAAGGGGTCAGCTCAGGTTGGATGTGTTTGATGTTTTTTCTCAAAGTTTCTTTCCAGCAGCCATTTCAAAACTCGTCCACACAAAGAGGTGTTTCCAAAATATCTTATTTTTCATACAAATTCATAAATAAAATTCCCTGAAAAAAGTTCACATTTGTACCATTTCTGGATGTCTTTGCCACAGAGGCCAACAATGGTTTCTTGAACATTCATTCAACAGAAAAATGCTCACTGGGTTGGGCAGCTGGTTGCTAGAGGTGTACTTAAAGGGAAGGAAAGGGGGGCGATAGCTTCTCTGGTGCCCTCGTGTTTAAAAAATGTCCCATAAGTTCTTGAATGCTTTGTAATGGATGAAACAATAGAAAATGCCTTCTTTGGTACGCTTGCTGTAGAAATCTTGAGGGAAAAAAACCCTCAAGTTGGTGCCCTTCTGTTGCACAAGAAATCTAAAGAAGTATTTCCAGTAGTTTAGATTTAAGTACAGTGCCTTCTGAATTAAATTGCAATTGATAAATGTGAACAAAGGGCCTTTTGGATGCTCTTCCAGTGGATAAATATGAACAAAGGGCCTTTTGGATGCTCTTCCAGTGGATAAATATGAACAAAGGACTTTTTGGATGCTCTTCCAGTGGATAAATATGAACAAAGGACTTTTTGGATGCTCTTCCATTGTATAAATGTGAACAAAGTGCCCTATGGATGCTCTTCCATTGGATAAAACAAAGTGCCCTCTGGAAGCTCTTCCAGTGGATAAATGTAAACAAGGTGTCTTCTGGATGCTATACACTTGATAAAATGTAACAAAGTGCCATCTGGAGACTATCACGGCATACAGCAGGTACCCTTCCAATTTTCAACTCTTCCTCTGTCTCACTGGTCGATTACAGTACCTCAAAAGGGAAAGGAAACCTCATGAATATTGAGAGCTCCACAGCTGTACATTTTTTTTTTTCTGAATTTACAGTCTCTCTGTGTTTTTACAGGGAATGCAATGATGTGTGAATACATAAGTCACCCAGTCAACCACATCTTATAGATGCTCCTGTCAGGACAGAGAGAGGGAGTCAAAAACCCATTTGTAAAAAAATTAGACTGGTCCCAGACCTCCAGGCCCTCACATAGCAGGATGTGAATAAATGCAATTGCTCATAAACACATGGACACACACACAGATATATACACATACACACGTTATAGAGGAGCATATCAGGACAAGGTTCAGTTCAGTTCCCAGTCTGTGAGAATCATCATCAAAATCCATCATCTCCACATGCAGGGCAGCAGAGCAGAGAGGGACTGGCTGACGGCCAATCTGTGTGGATCTAGGAGGGACTTTTCTTGAGCATTTCCTGAGGTGAAAGTGTCAAGCTGTTTCACTGCTACTGCAGGTTTATCATTTGGTTTGTGTTATAGAAGTTCTGCGTGTGCACATGCAGTATATCTGCTTAGTTTATTTGGGATTGTGTGTGCGGGAGAAAATCCCAAGCCAAACATTTAGAAATGTAGCCACAAGGAGGGTTTCAGCATCTTTTACGTGGATTTGTACTTTAGAGTGTGTTTTTTCTATACTAAATGTCTAGATATGCGTGAATGGGTTGGATGAGTATTAAAACAGTTGAAAGGTAAGAAAACACAATTGCAACCGACCCCCAAAACAGATTTCATATTCAAAAAATGTTAATACTTTCATGCTTTTCACATCTTAAATAAAGACCGCTGAGCTGGTGCTTTCAAAAGGTTTTTAAAAGCAGAGATGGTTGAGAGGCCTTGGGCTTTGACTCACCATTTACATGTGGAGACAATTGGAGGGTGCCATTCATGGTCCATGGAACCTTGTAAAAGACTGAATATGAGCTCGGCAGCACAAATATGAAAAAGGAAAAATTCAAGATTTAAAAATATTTGTCATGTAGAGGTGACAAACTTTTAAAAATTCTCTATTAAAATGCAGTGTTTTCTGATGAACATGAAAAATGAAAGATGGAAGGTCACTGTTTGGGTAAAGCAGTTATATAATGACAGTAGCTTTCTGTACTGCTATCCAGGTTTTAGTCCTCAAGCAAGAAGCAAGTTAAAAAAATATAAACTTTGAGCCTTTCTGCACCGATGATCAAACCATATTTGTCATCCATGCAACAGACTATTGTGACTCGTTCTTTTAATGATAATTATGTAGCAACCTTTTTTCAGGTGAAGTAATGAGGAAGTAGAGAGTTGAAAGTCAGGTGACATGGTTCAAGACCAGTAAGGTCTGGTCTGGTCAATCCTTTTAAATGCAGTTTTATAAAGGATTAGGCTACTTATTACTGTTTCATTTGACTTTTGTATTTATATGTACCTCATTATTAGAGTTAGGGCTGTGATCAACAGGGGGCGCTGGGGTATTATCCCAACTCTGAATGTCTACTTAAACTCAAACTAATCAGATAATTTGAAATAATGGAATACAAGTATTTTTATTTTTTTTACAGTTCGCCTGGTAGTCTGCAAGCGCCTGTCAGCCTTTATTAAAAATGTATTCTTTGACATACGGGGGTCTTTCTGTGCACACTTCTTTGCAAAATGACCCTTTCACATACAAACAGTAGAAGAAATAAAGGGGATAAAGACCTGATTTACAAATTCAGCAGCAGGCAGGCGACCGAGTATGTGATCGCACTAGGAGCTTCTTCAGCACCTGGTTTGAGAAACAGAGTTGGGGAACTGGATGTGGTGTCAATAATGAAGTCAACTACTTTCTCTGTTTACTGTTTCAAAGTGTTGACACCAAAAGATTGTGGACAATGACAGTGTCACCCTCCTGTCTTAAAGTATGAAGTCCATGTGGAAGTGCTAAAAAATGGCATGGTTGACTTGATTGACAGGCGGGCACCCTGTAGCTGTTTGCAAAAAGGCTTGAGGCCCGCCTCTTACCTTACACTAGCTCGGACGAAGTTAGGTTGTGTTTGGCATTTCCAATATGGCTCCCGTCGGCAATTGGCTTCAAAACAGTGCTTCAGGAACAGATGGTTGACGTCACGGATACTCAACTAAACTCTCAACTCTTCATTTATAAAGAACCTTTCATACATAAAAACATGCAGCCCAAAGTGCTTCACAGAATAACAGAGAGACAGAAAACAACAGCAATGGTAAAATTATAAAAGGCATGATTATAAATAAAATTATTAAAAAATAAAATAAAATCAATACAGTAAAATTAATAAAATAAGTAATAGTGGAAAGACGAGTTGAAAATAAGGTAGCGTTAACAAGATCAGAATAATACAAGAAATAAATAGATAAATAAATAATTAATTAAATAAGATAAATATATGTTAAAGCAATGATTCGAATACAAATAATATAAATAGTACAAATAATAATGCAGTCCAGGGCTAAAAATAAATGACTCCAAATTAAAAGCTAGATTAAAAAGGAAAGTCTTAAGTGTACTTTTAAAAACACCCAGAGAGCTTGCCGTTTTAATGTCCAGAGGCAGAGAGTTCCATAGCTTAGGGGCGTAAAAACAGAAAGCTTTCTGGCCGGTGCTTGTGTGAGACACACGAGGAACATACTATGTCCAATTTTTATACAGTATGTGCAAGACCTAAAAAAACATTGGTCTGAAAATGCAAACGGCATGCAAGCAGCCATCCAGGCTCTTCTTGCTTAGCTGTGAAGAGCCATAGTAGTTATTCCTCCCAACAACTGCAACCCCCACAAAATGTTTCAACAAGCTGGCACTGCATTAGGAGGAAGTGCTTCTGATGATGACTTCATAAAATGTCACATGTATGTAACACAATGCTAAAATAAACAAAGAAATGTGTTCCAGGAAACCTATAAAAACTTGCTCTTTACTGTTGATAAAATACTAAATGTTTGTTGGTGAAAGACAGCTCCCAAACCCAGGACAGGTATTACTAAAAGCTGCTTAGACACATTAATATTTGAATTTGTATTTCATATCAAATGTGATGAAATTCAACTCCTTTTTTCTACAAAGCATCAATAACTCACTTTCAGTTCAAA
The DNA here is from genome assembly GCF_009762535.1 of Notolabrus celidotus. Classification (NCBI taxonomy): domain Eukaryota; kingdom Metazoa; phylum Chordata; class Actinopteri; order Labriformes; family Labridae; genus Notolabrus; species Notolabrus celidotus. The sequence goes on from NC_048288.1 coordinate 13,093,176, forward strand.
CTCAAGAACTGAGCAGGGAAGCATGAATGAGGTATTCAAAAGTCATTTGGAGCTGAACATTTCCCTGATGTGTGTGTGTGTGTGTGTGTGTGTGTGTGTGTGTGTGTGTGTGTGTGTGTGTGTGTGTGCGCGCGAATTTACTGTAAATTTTCATAGCTGCAGGAGGTGGAGAGAGACCTTTCGCAGAATACATGCTGTCTGACCTGAACATCACAAACCCCTGACTGCTACCAAACAGACACTCACACACATGAGCGCAGAGTCCACATCCCCCCAAGTAGACCCAAACAAGCAGGACATGAGTTAATCTTTATATCTCTGGTGGAAATGTTGCTCTATCTGCCAGGAACTGAAGAAACCCATCTTACACAAATAGACCACGGCGGGCTGTGGGCTTATCAGGACAGGCTGGACACTTCGCCTGGGGCTCAGGGATAGCTCTCTCTTTTGACCTCTGACCCCTCACAATATGAATATTACATACACACAAGTGCACACAGACACACTGGTGGAACACAGCCAAAATGTCAGTAGGCAGTACAGATGGCTTGTGGTTATTCCACCTGAAGCCTTTTCTCCATCATTTTTGTCTGTAAATAAAGAAAATAAACATAAATACATGAAGTGATTTAGTACAGAGAGACGATGGAGATGTTACAGCTGAAAGAAAGTAACCTCAGTGTTACTGCCAGAGCAGGCTTTAAAAAATGAACCTTAATACCCAATAATAAACCAACATTGATTGAAAGATCTGTTATTCAATGTGATTATTCTCTGTCTGCTAAGTTGTTGGAGACAACTGTCTGTCTTTTTTTTGTGGTTAAAATTCCACCATAATGTGTTTATACACATTTGAAATTATCACTGACAATGACAAAGTCTGTGGCTATCATTAGATTAGTCTCTCAACACAAACTATGAAGTCCCATGTCCTGTTTGACCCATGTGTGTGTTGTTAAAATTAAACACCTCTAAAGAGTCAACCATCAAACTCTACACTGTTGAGCTGCAATGGGTAGCATTTGCTGGCTGATGCTAGCAATACACTTACTCAGCTGCTCTGGTGATGCTATGTTGAGGCTTGTGTGCCAGCGTAGCTAGCACCACAATGTTATCTCACAACGCAAGGAGGTTAGTTTTAGCGTTAGCTCAATACAGCCACTGAGCAGAAGACAGGGAAAGTTTAAGAAAGATAGTCAGTCTTTTTCAAACTGATTAAAATATGACATATAAATGAATATTAATACAAAATAAGTGCATTATATATTTACTGTGATTTGTTATATATTCACATTTAACCTGTCCTGATAAGATCCTTAATTATTATTTTATATAATATAATAATTAAATAAGATTTCAATGTATTTTATTGTTATTTTCTGGTTTGGATGGGTGGAGGTTAACAAACATACAAAAAAAAAAAAGGTATCTTCTGCATGGACAATATTAATTGTCCCAATAAAGTATAGAAAAAACTAATTTTGATAGGCACAAGCACACTGGGGCCCTTGGTAAAACATTCTAAAGATGCATTTTGACCAAGAGTTCCAGGTCTTTTAGCCCCCAGAACTAATTTCCCCAGAACTAAAAGGTTCCTGTCCCCCCATTGTTGTCTGCGTTTAGACAGTGGGCTGAAGTCCTGGGTAGATTGTGCAAATCAGGCCAGTGACGTATGGAGAAACAAATTTATATTGAATCTTATCTTGAAATCTTAATAAAAAACTAAACTAGTATGCATTCCCAGGAACTCCCTCTGTGTTTCAAAAACTGTGTAAACTCCACAAACACTGTTACGTTCAACCTAAAGTCCCAGGACCTTTGAAAAGTACTACTACTACCCCTACTACTAGGGGCTTTTCAGGGGGGAGATTATCTACCTCTGAGCTAACTTTAGACCTTGGTTCCTCAGGTCGAAACGCTTGTAGTTCTGGGCTGGTTCTGCGGTCGAAAAATGCCTTAAGTTACCTTGCTGTTATTTGAAGGCATGTCACTAATTTAAAACAAGGTTTGTTTTTGGGGGGAAAGCCATGGGGGGAAAGCCATGAAGGTTATATGCCGAAGTTTGGTACAGTGTTCTGTTTTTAACATTGCTGTTCATTTGTGCTTGATTCTTCTGCGTTACAAGTGTCAGCCTTATGGTTATTGCTGTATGAGAATTATTAAATGCTATGGTGGTTGCTCTCTAAAATGACGGACACCCCTCATATTTTCTGTTATTGTTCAAAATATTCCTCAGGCCAGCTCCACTTTTGACAGAGACCAAAACAATATGCAACAACATTTACTTCATGCAGAAACCTTGGCTGACCTTTTGGTCCCATGACCAATGCCCACTTGGCTTATTGGGAGTTTAAACCCCTAATGCCTTACCTTTAGTCTGCCTTTCTGAGTGGCCAGCCCTGATAACTGGGTTGATGTTTTCTGAATTTCGACCAGCAGCTGAGTGAGAAAAGGAGCTAATGAGAGTGTTGTATCTGTGTGACTCACTAGCAGTCAGCAGCAAACTCCTAGAGGAGGAGAAAAAGTGGTCAGCTAACCTTCAGCAACAGAAAACATCAATGAATTGAGGAGACAGGGACATGGACTTCTTACCATCTAAATGTAGGATAAGACTGAATTTATAAAAGGTGTGAGTAAAGAACTAGTTTAGTTATTAAGAAAGTAATTGTGTTGCTTAATGCATATTGAGTCCTTCACACCAGATGCTAAAGCTGGGTTCTACCATTTGAGTCCTTAGGGCCCGATCTACCAAAGGTTTGCGTGTATAAAAACAAGTGCAAACTTGATAGCGCACGCAAAGCTGATGTACTAACCGGGAGCACCGAGGATTGCGTCTTTCAAATGAGCAAAATAGCACTCGCAAATCATTTGGCGTGTTTGCCTTCATGAATATGCAGAATACATGTAGATCATCAGAACGCGCAAAATACTGGGAGGAGGAGATGCAAATGTAATCATTTAGCACACACAATGTGATCTATCAAACCTGAAACAGATAGCGAGCGCTGTTTTTGCGTCTATATTTAGCGCGTTTGAAAGGCAGGTGCAAACTGGCACAGCGTTACGCACACATGGCTGCGGTCACTGTAAAGCTCATCATAACATCGCTTTACAACATGCCCGCAAAAGCTGGGCTTACAAGCATTACTACATGTTTTAGTCAATCAAACCAAGAGAACAAAATAATAATAATAATAATAAAACAACACAAATTCAAAGCAGTTCAGCACCACGGATAGCGACCGCATCATTCTGACACCCACTTTAACTTTTTCAACTAATGAGAGCACAGTAGGTCACTGTATCAACAGATATACAGTTTAGTAAAATTGGCACAGCGGCCCACATCTTCACATACAAACAAAAAATAAATTTGAAGTACTTGGCCTACTCACCACTGTCTGGACGAGCCTTAAGCTCCGCGGACTTGTCCACGATGCACTGTATGTCCATTTTCTTTTATCTGTCATTCTCAATAGATACCATGACATGTCCACTCAGTCTATTCTGTCCCATCGTGCTCATCAAGGGGTTTTTAGTTAGTTTTAACTTGGAGAATGAGCGCTCACTGAGCTGCGCCAGGCAGCTCTGCGTAACTCCTCATCTCGTGCTTGCAGCAGTGTGTTGGGGTGAAATGACTCAAACATGTTCCCAGTTCCAATTAAGCTGGTGAATCTTTGGGACAGTTGCTGGATGATGATATCAGGCATTAAAAACGTTCACCCGAAAGTTGCTCTCTGGGACAGTGGCGACTGTCTTCATCCAAGTAACGCCTAACTTTTCTAGAGCAAGAGTGGACACCTTTTCACAGATGGCCTCCCAAATCGCGTTTCTAACGCTGAAATGTCTCTGCTGGTTTATTTCCCTCCTCCACAAAGACCTCCAACTCCATGGCTTCAAACTTCATACATTTTAACTCTCCATGGTGACAGCCGATAGCACACACAAAATCCTCATTAAAATAGGGCGGTCCGCACCACTTTTGCACTCGTTATCATTTGCAGCACGCAGTCTTAGTAGATCACCTGCAACACGCCCAGAAATAACACGTGCAAAATTATTATTTGCACACACAAATTAGCGCTCGTTATTTGGGATCTTAGCAGATCAGGCCCTTAGTGTCTGAACGCTGGAGTCAGCGGTATTTTGTGGTATTTACCACTTGATAACCAAGGTGAATATCTTGTCTCACATTACTGTCAAGGTGAATCATATTTCTTTACATTTTTATTTAAGTTAAAATAAAAAAATATATGTTCTTGCAGGCTTGAATTATTTCCGAGTTGAAATCTTGAATCTTGCCTGCTTTTCTTATTTGACGATAATGATGTATGGAAGAGGGAGGAGGGAGACACGAAGGGTAAGGCGAAAGAAAGAGAAGTAAGAAGAAGTGTGTGAAATAACCAGAGCTCAGTGCATGCTTGTTAGTAAGGTAATGGGAGTATCTAGCAAATGATACCACAAAGTTTTAGTAAAACCCTTAAGAAGCAGGAGCCTGCCAGTAATAGGATGTCTGCTGCGTTATATGCATACGTGTGTGTGTGTGTGTGTGTGTGTGTGTGTGTGTCTGCTCAAGCTTTCCAGCTGTCTGATTAAATGATCTTTGTATGGACTGTGTTAGTCCTCAAAGGAAGACCTCTGTGGTTTTAGTCTTCACAAAGCTTACTTCTCACAAGCAGGAAACCCCATGAGCAGACACACACAGACACACACACTCACTCACACACACACGCAAACATTCTGTCTGGGATGAGGTGGGGAGCTGTGTGGAAGTAGGCGGGAGGAGAGAGCCTGAATTTATTAAGCCCACACCAACCATTCAAAGTAAACCGGCAACAAGTAATGAATCTCCAACAAGAAATAAATAACTGCTGTGTCTTTGAGTCTCAGGCAGATATATAAGAGGCGGGGGTGGAAGTAGGCACCGATGAGACGGGGAGGCAGGCGAGGCTTTGGGCGAGACGCTGCAGTAACTCTTAGGAGGCAGCTTGCTTGTTTAGGAGGATATACGGTGCATCGCCATTGTGATGTTAATTCACATATGCAAACAAGAGAGAAGCTATCATGATACAAAGACTTGCACAAACTACCTTGAATGTATTTTGTATGAGTATACTATCCTTTATTTAAAGATTGTACATAAAAAATGTCGAGTCTGTACACGGGATATTGATTTTCAGGATGGGAAGTTCTGGTTTCTTACATTGTAGTAGGTTAGTAGTAAGAGTAATATTGACCAGTCGTGTATTGACAGGCTTTGGTGCATGCAGAAAAAACAGCCAGTATGTGGAGTAAAAACAGGCATTAACATCCCAGCCTACATCAGGAGTAAGAATATAATAATAACAAACTGCTCTAGACCAGAAATTTGTTTGTTGATTTGGAGGACAAATCATACTGGATTACATGATACCTTACTTGATGTTATTTGATTAGTAAAATAATTTACCTCAATTATGACTCAGTTTTATGCACATTTTATTTCGTATCAGGGAATGCTCTCTGTGTCAGGGTTGGTCTTCAGAAAACAATCTTCTTAAAAAAAATGGATGTTACACAGACACCAGCTGAGCAGTGAGAGGGTCACCAAGATGGATGGGAAGGTAGAGGGAGATCGCACAAGATTAAATATTTCCATATTATATGTCATATTATTATATCATAATTAGAATAGTTTACCTGCAGCCCATGTATTTCATGCTAATTCATTTTTCAAGTAGCGTTCTCTATGGTCTCAAATAAAGCACTTAGCAAGTTACTTCTTTCACCTAATAACTGTCCTTGACACAACATCAAAATAAAAGACCTGTGTTAAAATGAAGCACAGAAAAAAAAAGACATGGCTCCTGCTTTAAAAAGTATTCTGGAAAAGCTTCCATACTGTATTTTCATGCTTTTGACATAGATATAGCTGATACAAAGCCAATGCAGGGCTCACTGTATAATTTTTCCTTGGAATATCGCCGAGATTCGCACACAAAAAATCTGCAAGCCTTCGTAGCACTTGTGTTCATGGCACATGACTTGTTACTCAAGCCAGAAGAATAAAATATCTATTTAATTGACATGCATGCCAACATGAAATTCAAGCATCTCTGTCACCATGCTTTGGCCTTGGAAATGCAAGCAAGATCAGGGTTTACTTTACCAAACCATACCAAACTGTACTGAATGAAACTGGACCACTTGGTGGAAATGCACCAAAAGTATACCCTATGTTATGTTGTGTTCTTTTGCCAGACAGACACAATGGAGATGAAGCTGTCTAAAAGCTACCTGAAGCAAAACAAGGGAAGTTTCCAGAGCAAACTTTTCTACAGAAGCAACTCACATTTGAAAAAAAAAGCGTACTTTGCACACTTCCGACAAAAAAGGACACTAAACTACATGCAGCACCAAAATGACACACTTCATGTTTTTTAAACCTTGCTGTAGAGATTGCCTTTTTATCCAAAAATGATGGTTATTTGGATTGTGAGGGAGTTGCACTCAACCGCTGAATCACTCTTACAGACATATTTACAAAAGCCAAGGATGACTTGGACCAGACGGCACAGGTGTGGGCTTCACACATCACCAGGCCATCAAAGAACATCAGCATCCCAAGTGGCAGCCGAGTTTTTGCACTGCTGGAGCTCGAGGAGCAAATGTTTTGTGAGAACAAGCACCACTTTCACAATACAAAGTGTCTCAAAAATGGTCTCAAAAATAAGAAGAGGTTTGAATATTCAGAATTCAGAAATTCCAGTTAAATAGCTTATGGATAGAACAACTGTAGACAGAGTTCAGTTATCAATGCCAGGCTGTTTCAGAAAGTTTTTGATAGCAGCACAACTGAAAGAGGTAAAGAAGTTAGTCAATTATGTTTGAGTATCATCAACATACACTATGAAAAACTGGATTGAATATTTCAGGACCACGGAGAGAGACACCTCAACCAGCATGTCTAAATGTCACATTTTGGTTTCAACTAATACTCTGGTATTCCTTGCTCTTTAACAGTGATATTCTATCAATCTATCTCCTAGATTGAGAAGCAGTCATCTGTTTTTCTTGAAGTCAAATTGTTCTTACAGTCAATTAAATGCGGGTTATGACTGCAGAGTGTTTTCAGTGCACTCAGCTCACTGAATGTGGTTATCCTCACGCTGCGCTGTGCCATTGTGCTCAGCTACACCTTGGGAGTGCCACTCTCTGATAGCAATGTTACAGGCTAATCGTTTCAGTTAATGATTTTTGTAATGATTTTTCAATGCTGTATAATATTGCATAATGTAGGACAGAGTAAACTCTTTATAAGCATGATCAGAAGTGAACACCAGACACCTTTTAGTTTCTCCTGCTGTTTGTGCATCGGCTCGGGACCAGTTGGGGTTATGAAATATTTGCAGCTTATTTATTTTCTAGGCAGCCTGCAGGTAAAACAGCACTTGACCCTGCTCTTGTTTTTCTGCTGTAATGATAGTCAGAACATCACTATTGTAGCAACATTTTCAGAAAAAGTATCACATATTCACAAAGATTTAAAGAGGCTGAAAGGGCCAAGTAAAAAAGCATCTAAAAAGAAACAAAAAGTAAAAGTGAGTCCTCAGAGGAAGTTTTGGTATTCAATGAATAGCTTATGAAATAGTTCACTGGTTGAGTTCACAGTAAAGGTCTATTGAGAACGAGTTAAGGTGAGTAGCTAGGTCATGGCTTGCAGCCAGTTAAATTAGAATTCAACTTCAATTCATTGTTGTGTGGTAAAAATTGAACATCACTTTAAATAAGAAAACATTCATCACAATTAATGAATGAAGTCTCATTATTGACCCTCAATTTTTAAAGATGCAAAGTTAACAAGCTAACTGTTGGACACCTAAGTTAGGGCCTGTGTCCACTGACTGCATTTTTTGTGCTGGCAGCGCCTTACCATTTTTTGCCACCCAGTGTTTTCAGTGCTCAGCATCCCAACACCTTCAGCATCAGCTATTTTTGGTTACTCAGCTCTCAGCTGAAAATATCTCAACTTTTGGAACACAAAATATCATATGCTTTGTCAACAACACTGGCAGAAGTCCACAGAGGAAAAACTAACCCCACATGTATTTCTTTGAGGGTATAAATCCAAGGTCTGAGCCTCTCTGAATGTCAAGAAATAATTCCTTTCCACTGTTACTAAGTTTTTGATGCAAAATGTCCTTAAATAGAAACAGATATTAAGCATAGGGAGCCATTTAAAACATACTTAACGGTAAGGGAACTAGAAGTGCTGCGTGAAAACTTTCATAATCTTGCAACACCAATTACTGTTCAGAAACACAAGTGGATGCATACATCTGTCTCTCAGTCTCTGCATATTTAACTAAACATGATACCTTAATGGTATGCTGAAAGTATCTTTAAATACTACTAACACCAAGATATACAGTAGGAGATATAAACTCAAATCTGTATGACTGTTGAGAAATCATCAATTTCATGTGAGTTTTCTGGTTAAACTCTAACTCTAAGCTAACACTCTTTTGGAATGCCTGGACTGAAACCATCGTAGTTATTGTCTTACACATTCACTTTCCAATCTATGGTGTTGCCTATAGGTAACATCACCAGGGGGTATGATTGTTTCTTGTTTGGAAGTAGGGCCATGTAATAAGAGGAGATATGTTGTGAATAAAAAGCAAAGAATTGGATCGATCAGATACGCTTTTATAGGGAGAAGTCTGGTTATTAGAATTTTGTGCTTGCTGGAGTAAACCCTTACTATTGCATCACACTTCAGACTTAAGAGTTTCTCTGACTCCAGTATTATAAAATGGAAGGTTTCACTTTCACTCTTACATTCGTACAAGTTTACTGAAGGCTGCAATACAAGCTGTCAACCTGCCAATCAGGATCTCAACCCAATCCCACATATTCAGGCACCTATAGCTGTCCTGTCAGCTGTCCAAATGGTATTTGGACTGCATTTGTACAGCCCTTTCTGTAGTGTTCTGACCCCCCAAAGTGCTTTTACATTACATGTAGAGACTGTAAAACACATGTCTGTGACGTCCCCCACTGTTTTTTGATGCAGAATAACGTTAGGCAAAGACGTGGAGTTAACAGCTATAGTGTGCTTGCCTGTCAGGCAAGTCAGCCAGGCCCCTATTTATGCAAGACTTGTAACCTTACTATTTTAAAAAATAAAACCAAAGCATAAACATGTTTATTTGCCTTTGATAATTGCCTTTTTTTTTAATGGGTGTGTATGTGGCTTCTGGTGCTTTCGAACCTAGCCTCAAGTGGACATTCAAGGAACTGTAGAGTTTAGTACTTTGCATTGGCTTCAAGACCAGAGGTTGCTGCTTGATTGCACATCACATCCACCCATTCACACCATGGGCAAATGTAAAGCACCCATCAGTGCTAGCTAATCCCATCCAACTACCCTGGCACAGCAACTGAAGGACAATTCAGAGTCAATTGTCTTACCCAAGGCAGGCTTGGTCCTCCGCAGACCTGGGATTGAACGCCCATCCCTCTGATTGAGAGTGACCCACTAAGACACAGCTGCCCCCGGTGCAATAAAGTTTTTGTGGCTCCCATGATGACAGGTAGAAGTATGGTTCATAAATCCTGCCTATGCCATTGAAACAGATGGAGCATGGGTCAAACTATAAAATTAGAATACATGTCAAATAAATAGTTTTCAAACATGATTTCTTTTATCATAGTTAGTTCTTTTCATGCTAATTAATGTCAGGGTGTTCAATTTTCTAAAAAGTTTAGTCTAACTTTAAAGGAGAGGAGGACCAGCGAAGGAAAACTTAACAAACACTAACACAAGAATCATTGATATTTCCATAGCTATACGTGTTTGCTACAAATCACCACAAGAATCTGTTCTGCTGTGGACTGTACCCACCTGAGGGAACTTCTTTTTTTTATTTCAGTGAGCTAAATGCAAGTTTTTGTAAGCAGAAATTATGTGACTTCAGTCCCATGGATCTACTACCAAGGTCACTTCTGGGCATGCCTTGGCTCCACCAGGGCAAAATGTTAGCGCCGATCTAGCAATTTTTTGGGGAGGGTCATGTTACAATGGATGGAAATGAGGACACATAGTCCATTCTTTACAGTCCGTAAGTTTACCCAATTAGTATTTGATTTGCAGGAGCCAGGGATGGGATCCCCAATTTTCCAACAGCCAAGGACCTTCTTTACTGTAATTGTAATGACAACTCTAATGTCCAGGCATGTTCCACCAAGAGGAGACCCTGGGGTTGACCCAAAACACGCTGGAGGGGTTATATGTCCCGTCTGGCATAGGTATGCCTTAGACTCCCCAGGATGAGCTGGAAAGCTTTGGTGGGGGGAGGGATGTTTGGGGCAACCCATGATGCTGCTGCCACAACGCCCCGGCTCTGGATAAGCTGAGGAAAATGGAAGGATCGAATGGAAAATTATCGTTACACCATACTTAAACAGAACACTTTTGAGATTCTGAGAAGTACTATTTTATGCCCCAAAGGCCTCTTTGGCACTTTGAAATGTGTTTTTACATCTGTGCTGAAGTATGAAGCTTTTTGTGTCTATACAGAGAGAGCTGTGTGAAGCATAATACATGTCCTCCAGAACAGAAGAGTACATGAAGTAACAAAGAAAAGTTCTCTGACTCTGCTGCATCAATTGTGATCCTTTCTTTAAACTATGCATTATAAGTCTGAAAACGTTGGGAGTTCAATGCTAAATCAGAAGAGTTTCTTACTTTAGTTGATTCCATGATTTAAACATAATTGTATCTTGTTTCAAGGGAATGTCAAAAACAAAAGACAGAAACATACAAGAGAAAGTATAGAAATTGGATGGACAGGAAGGTTTTTAATTGGGTAGACATTGATTGTTTCACTTGCATGATGCATGAACTGTTGGATGCTGAGAACAGATCCTAAGGTCATACCTTCTAGGTAATGATCCTGTGTCTCTCTAATGCATGTGTATGGGCTCATGTTGGTATGAACATCACTGCATGTGCATGTGTGTTGTGGATCTATTCCCCTGTGCTCAGATAGCCATTACTGCAGCCTGTGTTCTATATTCAAAGCACATGCACGGACCACAGATCCCTCCTGCCCTGAGGTGATGGTAGTCCAACACTTTTTCCTTCTCTGTTCTATCCTTATTTTTCCTTTCAGTGTGTTTGTGGTGGACGATTCAGACACAAAAGAATAAATCAGTTTAATTTTTTTCTCCCTCTTGGCTAGTGTTTTAAACACCAGCACTGCCCACGCTGGGTTCTGCATCATGAGAACAGCTTGGGACAAAATGCACATATGCATACATTTAAAAACATCTTGATATGATAATTTTACACTCACTGTATAAATCTCGTACATTGCTATTTTGATTCAATTTCAGCTTCATTATGTTCTGCTGCTCTTATTCTGCGCACCCTTATAATGCTGTGATTCATTCATACCTATCAGTTATGTTCTTTTCCTCTGCTGCATCTTGATATTATTGACCCTGTGACTCAGGTTTCCCATGAGGATCATTTAAAATTCATCTCATCAGCATTCAAAAAACACACACCAGCACAGACACTACCAGCACAGCTAACAGACATGGCTGCCCATTGCAGCTGGAAATATACATTGCAGTGATTTTAGACAGAAGTGTCTTGCTCAAAGGCAGCAGATGTTTTGGTGTTAGTAACGACAAATGTGTCAACCAAGCAAGTAGAGTACTTAAGATGCCACTTTCTATAAGTACTGGCCTCATTGGTCTGTGTGCAAGTAAATGCACTAATCCATTAAACCATGATCTCATAGCGGCCATCTTTCTCTGAAGTCATATTTAGGGTGGGAAGTTCAATAGTTCTAATATCACACTGCTTTGTTCAGGGTAAGAAGCCATATAAACATTTCACCGCTTCATAACTGATAAGAAACCACAAAGACAATATATATTAAGAATCAAGAAACATGTGTGACAACCTATTAACCTCCATCAAAACACAGCTATTAACATCCAACCACTTTCTGACTAGCATTTATGTTTAAGTGTCACAAATATGGTGTAGGGAAGGTGTAGGATTTGCACAAGCAGGTTCATCATTTTGACTTCCAAAGTAGCTCTTACATTGACGTTACTGTTAAGAATTCCTTTACGTTAGCAAACACTGAATACAATGTTTAAAATGTAGACATCAGTGGTCTCATATTCATAATTTTAGATACAAGCCTCAATCATTTCTGTATTGAGGCCTGATCAAGATGATAAATAGCATAGGATCAAATACGGTGCCTTGGGGTATTCCTTTACAAATGTAAAATAATCAGATAATTCCAATCAGATTTAAACCCTGCAATTATAGTTTTAAGGACTTATAGCACCCAATTCTAAGCCTTCCTCTTATTTACAGTTACAATCATTTTAATAAGCAGTGCTTCTATCCACATAAGCCCTTATAAGAAATGGAGCGCCGCCTGCAAGCTAGTTCAGGCAGACAACTCGAGCCGCGCTCATCATACTGACACGTCACCACCTCTCCATCAGCTGATCTCAACATCCTCATTCGGCAGTCTATTTAAACGGCAAGTCTCCCTGTCTCTGCCTCTGCTTGCAGTGCTCCTGCTGTTCTGCTCAGTGCTGTGTGAAGTTTGTCCCCACCTCCTCCCCGGCTTCCACCTGCGGGCTCCGGGGGGGTTAGTCCTATCTCATTGCTCCTAATGTCTGCATTTAAATAATCTACGAGGAGTAATGAAATTCGGAGCCCACACGCCAAACACAATACTGTATGCTGCAATAAACTTATTAAGTAAACGTTAGTTGTCTGACTGAACTATCTTTAATTGTGATTCTTTCATCTGAAATATGTGGTCTGTCATTTCCAACTTAAATAAGATCAATGCTATTAGCTCTGAACTAGACCTTCCTATTCCAATCGTTGTAAGTTCTTTGGATATGTATCAATGGGAAGGCAGGCGATTTGAGCCCAGCTCCTGCAGTCACATGCTGAAGTGTCCTTGCCCAAAACACTGAACCCCAAATTGCTCCCACTGTTGTTCAGTGGTGTGTGAATGTGTAGGAATGAGAGTAGCTAATACTGATGGTCCCTTACTGTAGCAGCCTCTACCATCAGTGTGTGAATGGGGTATGAATGGGTGAATGTGACGAGTAGTGTAAAAGTGCTTTTAGTGGTCAGTAAGACTAGAAATGCACTACCTAAGTATAAGTCCATTTACCATTTACCATCCCAGTTATCACTTTCACATGTCCTAGTGTCCGTTGGCAAGAGACTGAACCCCAATTTGCATTTGGTGACGTAGTCAACAGTGTGTGAATGCATATGGATGGGATAAGTTACGACTGCTGTTCCCCCTACTATAGAATCCTTTGCCATCAGTATATAAATGTGGTGTGAATGTGATGAGTAGTGTATAATTCTCAGGGTGATTGTAAAGTCAAGACAAGTGTTATATAAGTACGAGTCTATTTACAATTTACCATAAGTGAAGTTAGTGCTCTGGGTCTATAGTTGGCAACATTGTGTGACCCTGTACCACACCCCTCGACTCGCTCTCTTATTGTCTACTACAGCACCAGAGGGTAAAGACCAATGACCAAATGTCCTCACGTTCATAAGCAGTTTTACTTTTTTTCTATTTTTGTTTTCACTTATAATACATATACCTTAAAAATAAGTCCAGGAAGAAATATGAAAACATGGGAAATAAAGGCACTATGAAGAAATGGCAACACAAAAAGGTTTCAAATTAATGAGTTAAAAAGGAAAACATCAAAACCGGTATTATGCTTGTACAAAGCCTATAATGAGGCTATAGTATCTGAGACAATGCTTGTAATTCAATAGGATACCGAAGACAATGAGTGTGTCATTGAAGATAGGCTTCCATACAGGAAGCTAGAAGATCCTTTTACCTAGCAATTATCTCTTCCCACTAACCCACTCTGAGCAGATGGATAAACGGGGGGATATTTGGAAGGACATACTGAGGCCTCAGAGCAGATAGTGCTTGTAACTTTAAAACATTGATCTGAATTCTTCTTTACATTTACAATATGACAGCAGTTTTGAATCTCAACTGTAAAGATGTGTTTAGTCGTTTCTGTGTGGATTTGATAAGCACACCTCTGCTTTAACACAAGTAAGAAACCTTCATGATTATATGAGTTGGAGAATACTTGAGAAGGCCATTTGTATCCAACCACCAAACAGTACCATCCCCAGCAGGTGTTGGCTGGTGCATCAGCTGTGCTATCATCTGTTATCTCCTCTTAACAGACAGATCTGGCAGCAGAGCAGCAGGGGGAGTGAGGGGATGGCATTGTCCCAGTTTACCGAGACAAACACCACCCCCCTCTGTGCAGGACATGGTGGATCCGGACTCAATGCAAGACTTTTGACCCACCGCAGTTAGACGAGCCCCACAGGCAGTGGCAGGGGGCTGCGGACTCCCATGGCACTTGCAGAGTAATTAATTGTGAGTGATTCATTTGGGGCTCACCACAGAGAGCTGGTGTAGAGACCTTTTAAGAAGAGGGATTATCTACACCGACACACAGGGACACAATTATACAGACACCGGAAATATCACAGTGGATTATTCAGCACATGCACTGTGATATTTCACGGTTGCACACTCATGCAAGCACAACTTTATCATAATATCATGGTGGAACATAAACAAAGATGTTTTATGTGCAATAATAATTGGTAAATGGTATTTATGAAACAACTGGGTAAAGAATACTCTTAGCAATATTAAGTACCCCAACCCAGTGCAGTGCCTTACAGCCCTCAAATACCCTGTTTAGGCTGAGGAGTTGGGAGGGTAAAACAATAAAAAGGGCAGAAATTGTTTACTCGAGGTTGCTTTAAACAATGACACTAGCTTATGTTCTGTTTCTCAAATACCATAAAACTTCTAATAAAAGCCTGTCCCAAATAAAGGTTGGGTATCTTTAGTTGCCTGGTATAGCTGTACATTTTGACAAATAAAGGTTGGTCTCAATTAAAAGCCTGTATGCATGAACTGTTTTTCTGGCAGTCTGCAACAAAAACGCCATATTACCGAAACGCAAAACATCAAATTAACTGATCACCAAGACAACACAGAGAAAACAGAGAACCTGAATGCCTTCAGAATGTCAAGTTTGTGCAACAAAAAGCAACAGGAAGACCCTTTTCTATTGATTTTTTGAATGGTTTAAAATTTTGGGACCCAAAAACAGTGATTGGTTGGTGTTTTCCCAGGTTTTATCAACACATTATGTATTGATTGCCATCGGGGCATAAAGATCATTTTAACCAGTATAACAAAAAGTGAATCTAAATCTGACTAACAACCCCAGCTTTAAGTTTAAGAGGTAAGCTATCACTCCACCCTTGTCTCGCCAAGGTTTTTTAAAAACTTTTTTTAGAAGTTTTCCACAAGTATCAGGATGATATTGTTATCATGAATATTCCAGAGACAAAAGTCAGATATGGTTACAGCCCTAATGCAATATGTTTTTAGTCCCCCAAAAATGCAGTCCCTGCTTTCCAAATCAATTACTTGACAAGCGCAGGACAAGTGACACTGTGCAACAACATATCAGGTTGCCAACTAGTCAACCCTCAGTGCACTGGCTTTTTGTGGAGTATAAAACAAGATGAAGGAAAAATAAATTTCCAAAAGCAAGACATAATCTAATCTAGGCACACATTACAACAGTTGTTTTTAGCTACACTTTAAAAAAAAGTATTTGTGTTGAGGATTAAAAGCTTTAAAAACCAAACAACTGTTCACAAACACATGTACTTTACACACAGCCTGTATCTCTCCTCCAAGAAACAGTTTGTATTTAACCTCTTTCCACCCCACGCCCTCTCTGACTCTCGGTCAGTGTGCCTTCCTCTCTCCAGTGAGAGAGTATACGGTGGCAATGTTTGCTAGAGAAGAAGGATTTGACCTCACTTATACTGAGTTGGCAGTGAACAAACAGAATCCAAGAGAAATTGGAATTAATAATGTAGACTCTAATATGTTTACTCAACTCAGATGATGGCTTCAATAAAATATGAAGAGTACAGTGCTCCATCAGAGGATATCTGTCTTGTGAGAGACATACAATCCCTCTCTTCTCTCCTTTGCAGCCAAATACATTAAAGGCAGGAAGATATGGTTGCTCTGCTGTCACCTCTGACCAAATAGAAGAAGGAAGCTGGGGTCACACCTTCTACATCATCTCTATTTGGGAAAGGTTTCACCTTTAGATGGCATTGAGACAAAGGGGCACACCAAATGGATTTGACTCTGGTGGCAAATGAAGGATGGAAGTGAAATGGGATCAGCCATTGTTACAAATATAATAAAGGAGTAGTAGACCAGAGCAGAGGCTCCGGCTCCTTTTGATGCCAAATTGCAGCAGTGGTCGCAGAGCACTGGTACATAAGGATGTCAGACTCCACAGTTATATGTTTGATTTATTGTCTTTGATGTAGCAGAAAGACTAGTTATGGTATACGATACCATGCACATGTGTGTTCTGCTCAACAGGAAGTCATTCTAAGAAATCACATGAGTGAGGTGCATTACCTTGTACTGTAAAATGATGCCATGAAATATGCACTATAAGCCTTGTGACTTATTGTAGTAATTACATCATTGTAAAAAAGACATTTTTGCACCCAAATTGAGGGACCATGTGGTGTCCTAAAGGGTTAAAAAATAACTACCAATTTGCTTATTGTTGTTACATGTGTAAAAAGAAGGAGGGGGAGCCTGTGCAGAATTGTGAATACAAAACAAAAAGGCAAAAGATGAAACGAAAATAAGTCAGGAGGAGGAATTTAAACTGAATGCATTGGGGGACAGGGAGCCAGTGGAGTTTTTGGAGGACAGGGATCATGTGATCGCGGGGACAGGAGAGTAGACGGGCAGCAGAGTTCTGAATATACTGGAGTTTATTGAGGACTTTGGACCATATAAAACACTGTTACAGTAGTCGATGCTGGAGGTGATGAATGCATGGGTTTCAGCTACAGAGAAGGAGTGTAGTGGGCAGAGTCGAGCAACGTTTTTCAGGTGAAAGAAGGCAGTTCTGGTGATGTGGGTGATATGCTTCTCAAAAGTGAGGTTGGTGTCTAAAATTAAGCTGAGGTTACGAATAAGGGGTGATGGATTTAGAGTGGTGTTATTCACAGCGAGGGAGAAGTTTTGGGTGGTTTTGGTGAGGGATTTGGGGCCAATAATGATGATGATGATGTCCGTTTTGTTAGTCAGTTTAGCTGGAGAAAGTTGTTTTGCATCCAGGTTCTAATTTCACTGAGTCATAGCATAGCAGTGGAAATGAAGACCATGTTTACGTATGATATTACCAAGGGGGAGCATGTAGAGCAGGGCAGTGTAGGAGGAGCAGTTGTTGATATGGATTAACTGTTGTCAGTTTGAAAGGTATGACTTTGTCCAGAATAGGGCGATGCCAGTTATGTTGAGGTGGGATTCCAGTCGGGAGAGGAGGATGGTGTGGTTGATGGAGTCAAAAGCTGCTGTGAATTCCAGGAGGATGAGGATATTGAGATGGCCAGAGTCTGCAGATAGGAGGAGGTCGTTGGTGATTTTGAGGGCAGTTTCAGTTCTGTGATGGGAGCAGAATCTGGATTGAAATGGTTTGAATAAGTCATTGGAGGTGAGGTGTGCTTTGAGTTGGGCAACCCTATACAACCTTGCACCAAAATGTTTTTGTTATTTTTCTCGAAATTTTGTTGTGTTTTGCCCTTCAGGGCCACCATAGCTTCTCCTTGTCTATATTATCTTTATTGGCCTCTGAAAATCTCAAACCTGTTGACACCAGGCATGGCTCTGCTCATTATGAAAGTATGTTATTGTAGTTAAGTGAAATATGAACTGGTGTCAAAGAAAGGATTTTATTCTGAAAACCAACCAGATGTTTAATTTTGTTGCGGTGCCTGACTTCCTGTCCTGCTGAATCTGCTCTGTGCTAAATGATGGCTCTGCTGCTTAATTTTGGACATTAACTGCATTGCAATTAACCCATGAGTCATATTTAATAACAGAAAGATAGATAAAAAAAACCAATTGAGCCATCTATCACCAATGTCTCTGTGCACTTCATTCAAAAACAACCAAACCGCATAGTTACTCACATTTAAAAACAAAACAAATACACACTACTGGAGTTAAAAACTTCTTCCTGTTGAAATTTTTTCCTGCAGATACTAATAGGTGTACTACCAGAACATGTTCAACACCCACATGTCCCTACTGTGTGAGTAAAAGTCTTTTTCAAGTACAAAGCAAAGAATCCAGCTCCTGGGTTTTATGTTGCAGACACAATCTTGCTGTTTAGGTCTTAGATTGTTAAGGTATGGGGGAAGCTGCAGTCAGCTACTTTTTATCCATTGTGTGGTAGAATTTAAGGAAGTGCTGTACCAACGTGGGCAGACAGCTTTCCGATAAGCAGCCAACCCTGAAATGTTGCCGCGCCGTGTCTTGATGACCCCTGAGAAACGGAGGAAAGAGGAAGAGGGGTGGTAAAGGAAGGGGGTAACGCGTCTGTCTTGTTGTTGAGGTGTTTTTACTTTTTATTTCATCCACCGCCCACTCCTGTCTTTCAATCTTTCCTTTGTTGCCTATTTATCTCACCCCCTTTCTGTCCTCCTCTGTGGGCGCTTCCCACTCCACCTCCTCCCCAGACTCCTTCGATCCCTTTGGCTCCACCAGAAAATGGAGAATTTGTTAAAAGGTGGCAGTAGATCAAAGTCTTGTAGCATCAGGCAGCATGCCAGGAAGAAGGGAGTACTTACTATTGGCAGAGTGCATGGAGGGAGTGTTGGAGGAAGAAAGAAGAATGGGAGAGAGTCGGGGGTTTGGTGCGACAGTGCCACAGTGAAGACAGACAGCAGTAAAGAAGAACTGGATAGTTACATGGAACATTAGCCACCCCAATGTTCTCTTTCAGCAGACGTTTTCTTTGACAGCTTTACTTAATATTCAAACTGCATGGCCATTTTGTTTCCTCTCCATTATCCAGTCTGGCATTGACTTTATTTTAATGTCATCTTATGTGTGTCTTTTTTTCCCCAGTAGGACAAGGGATTTTTTTGCTTGGGATCATTTTCGGACCTCATTGACACTGTACAAGTCAGCGTTTCTTTGTATAAATTTTGGCTCAGACAATAAAGCTTATCCTTCAATGCAATAGAGACATTACTTTCACTCGTCAATTTCATAAGGGTTTGATAAATTAAAGACTCAACAACTCACCAGCTAGTCGCACTCCCATGGCTACATGGTCAGTGGCCAAACAAGCTAAAATCTGATGCTGTGGGTACCCCTCTTGATGCTGTTCTCTAAGTGCACTGTTTTCAACATGCTGACTTCTCCAGCCCAAATGAGGTGGCCGTCAACTTGATGGATGGTTTAGACATACTTCTGACTTTCATCAAGGAGACCAGGGTTTGATTGCCATGTGAAACACATCAGCTCTAATTTGAAATTGTTTAGCATCCACAAGTTGCATAACCTCTGTTTGTTAGCAGTAACATAAATAGTGTCCCAGTTATGTGACATATATTTTAGTACATACTTAAAGCCAAACAACAATCTTATTCCTCCAATTAAAGCTTCTGTGATGAGTTTTTATCAGGTCATGAAACAGAGTGTAATCAACAGTGCTGTCTCTAAATGACCTACAACAGCAAATGAGACCATCAGTAACAAGATTGATTATTTCTGTATGCTTATTATTAGTGTCTGTAAACGCTGCTGCAGGCTCAGTGTCAAATTAAGTGATTAATTGCTTTTACACAGTAATTGTAACAGCCTTCATACTTCCATGCGTCCTTTGTGTTGGAATGGACGTTAAGCAATGCATCCGCAAGAGGCCCATTAAGTTTTGAGTAAAGGTAGAGAGAGCTGCGTAATGTCCTCTTGTTGTTCTTAAGATATGTTGTAATTTCATTAAATGTCATTAATGTCATTAAAACCTTTCAGGCTTTTACAGCCAATGAATTATGCTATCAGGTTTCAAAGCAGTGGAAACTCATTGAAACATGCAACGCAGTTTGAAAACGTACTCTGTGATTGAAACTATGACAATCCATATTTTGTGTGTTTTATATAGGTATTAATATTAGGTATCAAAGAATCCTAGCCGGCCTCCCCTGAGTGTGCGGGTACGTGTGTCCAAAAAGACTGGATGGAAGCCAACAATCGAGGCAGAAGGCCTCAGTAGCCTTGCTCGAGGCAGTGAGGCAGCGCTGAGAAGGCCTTTTGCATGACCGCGAGTTGAACCAGTGTGATTTGCACACTCTCAGAGGGGGTGTGTAGTTAGTGTTCATAACAAAAAAAAGACTTTGGTGCGTTGACTCAACAGTTTCGGGGAATTCTCTGAAGGTGTGATTTTTTACCTTTTGGACAAAGTGTCCTGAAAGCGTTATTGGTGGTGTGATTCACCAAGCAGAACATACTGTACAGGGATTAACTATATCATTTTTCATACAAACAATATTTTTCAGTCTTCTCCAGGAATGACTCATGGTTTATTCTGATCTGTTTGCTGTCTTTGTCTGCTTGAAGAACACATCTTTGCTGCATTTGAGTGCCAAAAATGTTGTGAGTGTCTTGCTGTCTTCAATACCTTCTTTTTAAGGTGTTTGTACTAAGTTTTAAGGATGTAATGAAACAACATTGTTACTTGAGCTGGCAATTGCCAGTTTAACCTTCCTGTTATGTACATTTCTTTGAAACAGCAATAATGTTCCTGGGTCAGTTTGACCCGGGGCATATTCAATTATCCAAAAGTGTCAGAACCCCATAAAATCCCAAAACACATTTTTTTTTAAGTCTAATTTTTAACCCCATTACTAACCATTTAAATCAAGATTCGGTCCATTGGTGTTCTTTAATTCTCACAGATCATGGTTCAATGAGGATAAATCACTAATTTTTCATTAAAATTAATGTTAAAACTTTTTTTTAATGTACATTGGAAAGACCTAAATATCAATACAACAGTTTTACATGACATAGATTTTTGTTTATTTGATTTTACATTTTTTATTTTTTTATTTTTTATGAAGTGATGTTGATAAATTAACACAACACCTCTTCTGTTACATGCTGCCCAGATTTTTATGCTGCATTTAGCTAGTTTGGAAGGCATGTATTGCCTAAATAGACTTTAAAAAGGGTCAGTTTGACCCGCAACATAACAGGAGGGTTAAAAGACTTTAACTTTGATAGATAGTGTGACTGATGGTGTTTTCACCTCCTTTAAACTTTAAGACAGTTTAAAGGCAGTGAAACTGCATTATGTTGGTCATAATTACACAAGGAGAATCTACTCTGTTGTTGAGGCACGGTGTTTAGTTCTATAAATAAAAGCAGGCCGCTTTGATTAATGACTCTGACTACTTGCTGATTGGATGTGTAAATCTTCACAAAGGTCATGTCTTACCTGTTTAGTCCATGGCCTTTAACTGCCCCTGTAGTCAATCACAGTTACATCAGCACTTTTTTAGAAATGTATTATAATGATGCTGGCTGTAATTATACGAAGTCAACACCATCAGGATACATTAAAAACAACTAAGTGCAACAATAGTAATTCATAGGGACGGAAAATACATTCAATTTAAAAAAGCATAACATTAACATGAGAGTCTGTATTTGAAAATATGTGAAAAAAAGTCTAGTAAAATAGATTTTGTCCATCAGGGTATTTGATGCCAATGCAACAGATGCCAGCATTGAGAAGCAGCAACACTGCTGCAAACCACTGATGTTTGATGTGAAAAATTGAATTCTCAAAAAAGAAAAAAGCCTCTGACATTCTGACACTATCTGAAAGGATTTTGATTCGTTGTGGCATGTCAGGCCTAAAAGTAGCTTTGTCCAAGCCTTTTATGTTTTGCCCACAACATTCATTTAGCTGCACTGTGCTGGTCGCCTTGCTGTGAATGTTTGAAATACCAGCAGCACTGTACCGTCTTTTATGTTCACATAAAGGAAGACATCTTTTTTTTTTTTTGCCTTTTTACAAGTCCACAGTTTCACTCTGGCTCTCTGCCCCTGCCTTGTCATCTGTTGAAGACATACTAAAAGAACATGGCTCTTTCGGACTGTCGCAAAAATAAAAAATGAAAAAAATAAAACTCTGTTTTTGTATGACTTTCAACATGTTTAAGTTTTTTACTGTATGTTGAAATTTAAAAAAGGTATGAAATAAAGGGTTCTGTCATGAAATGTGTCAAAGAGTCAAGGTATGAAGGTATAATTCATAAAAGACAGGATATAGATGAACACCTTTTTTTTGTTTTTGGTCTAATATGAAAAAAATAAAATGGGGAAAATTACTTTAAAAAGACAGTCCAATTTTGTTTTTGTCCATTTCGTCTGTAGCGGAGATCACTGCATTAAAAACAGACATGATTCTGTGGTGGAAATCACTGCATTAAAACAGAAATGCAAGTTAAAACTGAACCATGCATACAAGTCTTTTTCAATAAGATCAATATATAGGCTGCAGATATGCTTTTTATTTATCAAGTTATAGGTGATCTTTTTTGTATGCAATCTCCCTCTTTTCATGTGAATCTGTCCCACTTGTCATGAGTTGCTTTTGTTATTGTTCTGCCTGTGTTATTTGTCGTTTTTTTCCCCCTGTGTTTCATGCCTTGTGTTCTTTATTCCTTGTGTGTGTATTTTCTTGTGTGCTTCTTAGTTCAGTCTCCAGTGTTTCCTGTTTTATTTTGAATTACTTGTTCCTACTTTGTCTGGTTGAGTTTTACTTCCCACCCTTGTGTTTCCCTCTAGTTTGATTGCATGCTGATTAGTTCCACCTGTGTCTCGTTGTCTCACCTGTGTCTGATTGCCTCGTCAGTATTTAGTCTCAGGCTGTTTTTCGAAACCACCTACTATACTAGTAGTACATACTGATTCAGCCAAAATTCAGTATGTAGTATGCAGTATGTGAACAAGAGCAAAATCTGCAGTATGCCTAAACTAACCAGATGTCGTCCTGATTTGAGCAAATATCTCAGTATGCAGCGGACCAGTTGCCCTTGCATACTGTTCCCACAATGCACAGTGATAACATTACGCTTCTTCTTTTTTGAAGGGGGGCACTTTGTAGTATGTAGTATGCATACTGCATACTACATTTCTAGGTAGTATGTAGCAGGCCATTTCGAAACTGCATCTATGTTTCCTCCCTTCTGTTTCAGTCATTGACCAGTCTTAACAGTGCTCTTGTTTTTCCGAAGATTTGTATTTAGTACGTTTCATTTTATCTCCTGTTTTCTGTTAATTAAACCTTTCTTCTAGTCTGCATTTTTGAATCCTCTTCTTTTTGTTTCCCTTCAACGTGACAGACAGCACAATAGACCCAGCAGACTTTTGGAAGGTTTAGATTTCTTTTTGTAAACTGAGTTAATTTCAGGATATTTTCAAACAAATCATAACAAAAGCAACCCATGACACCCCTTCTGTATAAAGGTGCTTTGGTCAGCAGACAGTAACAGGTCTGCGATGGTCACTTTTTGCTCATTTTCAAGATCCAAATTAGAGTGAACCACAATGTGCTTCAAGTGCAGACATTCATGAGCATTCATTATAAGGTCCATGGCACAAGAGTCTAGCCAGGGATCTGTCTGGCCCAAATATAGCAGGATGCCTGTGCAGACGCGACCAGACCTGTGATCGAGCCGACAGGGACACACATTCTTTGAGGCTTGGGGATGAAAAAAATACATGCAGAACAAAAAAATACATTCAAGCATAATTCAAGTGTCTTTCTGCTCTGTACCATCTACTGTCTAACTCTGAAAGGGACACAATGACATTCAGCATCAGTCTTAAATAAAGCCACCCATTATAACACCTGCAAACCTGAATTAAGAACAGCAACACTGACATCCCACCCTCTCACCACAAGCCTAAAATTAATTTTGAAATCTTCCTGATAACACTCTGAATAACAAACAAATGATATGAGATATTCTCACTTAACTAAGTCAGCAGAGAAAAGTACCAAATATTAATATACCAAAATTAGCAGCTTCACTAAAGCTATTTCAAATTCAGTTCTCCCTGTGGATGTCTGCCTCCTGCCTGCTTCACACTATTAATATACCTCACTGCACACACTCTCATACTGAGTTTGTTTTAAAGTTTGCTTTCTCTTTGTCAGAAGGAGCCCCTTGAGGAGCACTGAGCCAGGAGCAGTGGCCAAGGGGAAAGAGACTCCAGCTTTTATCTATCTAACCTCAGTCAGCATAAAATCAACAGCCATGCC
This sequence comes from Notolabrus celidotus, assembly GCF_009762535.1. Taxonomy (NCBI): domain Eukaryota; kingdom Metazoa; phylum Chordata; class Actinopteri; order Labriformes; family Labridae; genus Notolabrus; species Notolabrus celidotus. The sequence goes on from NC_048288.1 coordinate 13,117,464, forward strand.
TTTAAATGATACAGCCATCTAACACATGTAAGGTCCTGTTGGAAATTTGTTTTTACGCCTAGTGTCCAAGTTGTGTAAAGTGAATTTGCAACCACATTATCACCCATGGGTGTGTTGTGGGGATGGGTGTATCACTACTATTGAATCAATACTTACAAAGTGCTCATTTGGTATCAAGTACTTCAAAAAAATATTGATACCAAATCTGTATTTCCGCGAACGTCCAATACAGCTTCTACCTGAGTCACATGACTGTGGAGACCAATCAGACAAGATAAATGACAGCCTGTTGCACACAAACCCACACAACACATCCTTTTCAGTCCGCATCAAACTTTGTGAACAAAGCAGAGCAAAATGCAGCAGATTTCTTTTCTCAAATACAGACAAAAATACTGCTAAATGCACAACTGGTGAAAAGACAGTCAGAGCTCCAAGACTCGTGACTTCATCAAACACCACAAAAGACCCACCCTGAGAGTTACATTAAGGCTGAGGACTGACAGAAAGAAGTTGCCCCAACCACCATCTGCATCAGAATACACTGCAAGGAGACTTTAGGGAGAGACAGTGTATTCTAGTACAGGTAACACCATTATCACTTATGGCAGGATAAGGACAGTGGGTCCTACCAAGAACAAATATCAGATACTTTTAGTGTACAGTCATGGCCAAAAGTTTTGAGAATGACACAAATATTACATTTTCACAAAGTCTGCTGCTTCAGGGTTTTTAGGTGTTTTTGTCAGATGTTTCTATGGTATAATGAAATACAATTAGAAGCATTTCATAAGTATCAAAAGCTTTTATTGAGAATTACAAAGGATTCATGCAATAAGTCATTATTTGCAGTGTTGACCCTTCTTTTTCAAGACCTCTGCAATTCTCCCTGGCATGCTGTCAATCAACTTCTGGACCAAATCCTGACTGATGGCAGTCCATTCTTGCATAATCAATGCTTGGAGTTTGTCAGAATTTGTGGGTTTTTGATTGTCCACCCGCCTCTTGAGGATTGACCACAAGTTCTCAATGGGATTAAGATCTGGGGAGTTTCCTGGCCAAGGGCCCAAAATCTTAATGTTTTGTTCCCCGAGCCATTTTGTTATGACTTTTGCTTTATGGCAAGGTGCTCCATCATGCTGGAAAAGGCATTCTTCATCACCAAACTGCCCTTGGATGGTTGGGAGAAGTTGCTCTCGGAGGACGTTCTGGTACCATTCTTTATTCATGGCTGTGTTTTTAGGCAAGATTGTGAGAGAGCCCACTCCTTTGACCGAAAAGCAACCCCACACATGAATGGTCTCAGGATGCTTCACTGTTGGCAAGAGACAGGACTGATGGTAGCGCTCACCTCGTCTTCTCTGAACAAGCCTTCCTCCAGATGCCCCAAACAATCGGAAAGGGGATTCATCAGAGAAAATTACTTTACCCCAGTCCTCAGCAGTCCAGTCCCTGTACCTTCTGCAGATTATCAGTCTGTCCCTGATCTTTTTACTGGAGTGAAGTGGCTTCTTTGCTGCCCTCCTTGACACCAGGCCTTCCTCCAAAAGTCTTCGCCTCACTGTGCGTGCAGATGCACTCACACCTGCCTGCTGCCATTCCTGAGCAAGCTCTGCACTGGTGGTGGCCCGATCCCGCAGCTGTAACACCTTCAGGAGACGGTCCTGGCGCTAGCTGGACTTTCTTGGGCGCCCTGGAGCCTGTTTGGCAACAATTGAACCTCTCTCTTTGAAGTTCCTGATAATTGGATAGACGGTTGACTGAGGTGCAATCTTACTCGCTGCTATAAACTTCCCTGTTAGGCCCTTTTTGTGCAATGCAATGATGGCTGCATGTGTTTCCTTGCAGGTAACCATGGCTAACAGATGAGGAACAATGGTGTCATGCACCATCTTCCTTTTAAAGTGTCCAGTCACTCACTCATGACAGATTGATCGCCAGCCTTGTCCTCATCAACACCCACACCTGTGTTAATGTGTGTGACACCTGTGTGTCATTGAAATGATGTTAGCTGGTCCTTTTGTGGCAGGGCTGAAATGCAGTGGAAATGTGTTTTTGGTGATAAAGTTCATTTTCAAGGCAAAGAGGGACTTTGCAATTAATTGCAGTTGAGCTGATCACTCCTCATAACATTCTGGAGTATATGCAAATTGCCATTATAAAAACTGAAACAGCAGACTTTGGGAAAATTAATAGTTGTGTCATTCTCAAAACTTTTGGCCATGACTGTACTTGAGTCTTATCTTGTCACAACACTTTTCCCACCTAAACCCATTATCTTCCAAAAGGGTATATTGTAAAGACCACTATGACCTATGCTACAGCCAGTCACAGTGTAGTAATGTTTGGAGTCCATTTCAATATTCAGTCTATGATTAAGACCTAAAGTAAAAGGAAGGTTCGCTCCCTCTGGATATGCCAACTATTCAGTCATCATGTCTCTGTTCATTACATTCTCAGTTCTACTGGGAACAACAAGGCAGTCTGACTCAGGTATGTTTATCTCAGTCTCAGTTTCACTGTAAATTCCAAGTCACACTGAGGCTATGATCATGTTCATTATAGTGGTGTAAATAAAGTAAAACATGTGGTTTAATTGTATAACATCATAGAGCAGATTTGTACTAAAGCAAGGTACAACAAATCAGCACCTTTCTTACACTCAGTCAATTAAAATTACTTTGCAGAGTAATTAAACATCATAAAAGACACAATCTTAATGGTACCACCCCAATTAGTATACCTGTTTGGACTAGATTAATATTATCAGAGGACCCCTTTGTCCCAAAATATGGTAGGTGATTTGCCCTGGAATTTTTACCATAGTTTTCATACAAATTTGACTCGCAAAGGATTAAAAAACAAAGACACTTATAACAAATTATCAGAGGCCCCTAGTCTCATGTGATTAGGGCTTTAGAAGTGGTTAAAATCAGGCCTAGTCTAATATATAGGGTAGTACTCCAGGTCGGTGCTGCATGGTGACAAAATGCTGCTTCACTGTGTTTTGTTCTAAAATTAAAAAGTCAAGCTTTTTCAGGTCTATCAGCAAGAGGACAAATAAATAACTTTCAAAGGCCATGGCAAATTTGATAATGTGTTTTCCTTAATTCAGCACCAGTTTATTATAAAATCACACAGAAAACAAGAGGATTCGTTTTCGTCAACTTTTATTATGATGATAAAAAGTTTGGTCTGAACTGCAAAAGTAAATGTTAAATGTTCTGAATACAAACCAAAAATAACCCTCATTCACAACATTAACCACCTGTCTGTTCACACATGTATATGACAAATCTGTCAAATAGAGTCTGAAATTCAAAAGCCATCTTTCTGTATCTTCTCTTCATCGTAAGATCAAGCTCTTTTGGTTTATCTTATCTGGGGAATGCTGTTTAACGTTGTGATTACTTTCTATTTGACATGGCTTGGTGATAACTATGTGAACGGAAAAACTGAAACCTTTGCTGCTTAAGTTTATAAATTGATGCTTCTTGTGTTCAGGAAGATAGGAACATTATTCTAAAACTGTAGAATATTTGCTCACGCAGTCTCTCACGGGGAGGTGAACATCTTCCTATCTTTACTTTTGAGAGAGTCAGCCTCTCTTGAATGTCTTTTTACACCCTGACATGTTACCAACATGTTGCATGTTAACCTAATTAATGTGGAGACATTCCTCATGGTGTTTTTTTTTTTTAAATGTTTGAGTGTTTTGTTGTTCCCATCCCAACTTTTTTTGGATGTGTTGCTGGCAGCACATTTTAGATAAACTTATCATTTTCTTCAAAAAAATACATTTTCCAGTTTCAACATTTCACATGTTTTATTTGCATTATTCTCCATTAAATAAATGGTTTACATTATTTGAAAACCATCAGAATGTATACATTCAAAATCCCTATAGTCCTACTAGCTATCTTAATTGCATACTGTACCTTTAAGATTAAAGATGGTGAGTGTTCGGACCACAAGGAGAAGTTTTTGTGTTTCAATCTGTGGTGTAAAAGTTTGGAACATTGCTACAGCAATGTCAGAACATAATCCGGTTCAAGAAGAGGTGTAAAGAGATGATTTTCATGAGGTACAAGGAGGGGGACAAGTGTTGATAATCACAAGGGGTTTACTTTTGATTGTCGATGTAAATATGGAGATTTGAGTTGTGGGAATGCACTAGTGTAATACCAGATAATAGTGAATGAAGGGGTAGGATTAGATAAGTTTAAACTTCTTCCTACTCCTTTTCACACATGTAAAATAAATTGTGTCACTGCTTGCTAATAGAACTGATTGATTTTGCTTATTTTGTATAACTTTCTTTTTTTTCTTGTATGTTTGTATAACTATTTCTTATTTTCTACTTGTATGGTTTTTTTCTATTTTACTTTTACATGTTCGAAATAAAGACATCAAATCAAATCAAGGTGGAGGTCCAAAGAAAACCTTAACACTGAAGTATTCCTGGTTTTTGTAGGATAAAAATCAATGTTGCACCTTGCAAAAAACATTTCTTAAAAGTAAAATCTGAATTGAATAAAAGAAAAACACTTATTGATTTCAAGGTTTCCCTTAAAGTTAGCTGTATTCATTATTTCTGAAAGATACATAACCTTCATCCCCCTTGAGACCAATCAATATTTCACTAGTAATTAACAATAGCACAAAGCCATGGGACATACCACACAGTTTTCAACATCCTAAAATTAAACTGTACCCAAATCTTATTTGCCCTCTCCATACAGGATGGGGGGTCTGACATGCAGTAAAATGAAAGGCTGATAGAACAGCTCCCCATTGGCCGTCACTCACAGGCCTTTCATCTAAATGTTTTTTTAAAACAGAAGATTTGAAGGACAGCACATCCTTTAAGAGGCTCGACCGGTGAGTGACATCAAGGTCCTATTATTTCTTCCCACTGCTGGTTTTAGAGGCTTGATGAATGACAACAGATGAGATGAGTACAGAGGAGGAGGAGGGGGGGCGCTGCTATACAGAGCCCTCCTTCATTGGTTTTGATGTGATATCAAATCATCTAATTTGCAGTGGTCCCAGCCTGAGCCTGTGCAGCTGAACCACTTAGAGTGAAAGAAAAGTGGAGATCTGAAAAAAGTCCTTTAATAAAGTCATGAGAAAGTCTGAAGCTACCAAATTAGATCTGTAAGGTTGGATGGAGACAGAGAGCAAGGGGGGTTGGAGGGAGAGAGAATGAGAGAGGGTTTTGGCTCTTCAGAGTTCATCGTGAGAAAAGTTCTTAATGCTAGCCAGCAATTAGGAATCATTACAGCTGATGCAGACCATTCCTCATTTTCCGCTCTTAGTCTAATAGTTTAATTGGCTGTTAGAAGCCTAGCACACCACAGCACACCACAGCAGAGAGAGTGCATCCAGATTCACATTTGATAATAACAGAGTGGAGGGAGATGTTTGAGATGGAGCAGTACTTCTTTTCACTATTGCCAAATTGTCATGTATTTTTTTTATGAATGTGTTTGATCCTCTCAGTAAATAGGGCTCTCCATGCACAGACAGGTGCTGGTCAGTGGAAGAAACATACATATAGAAAATAATAAATTGACCGCTGCACACTGAAATGGCTTTACTCTGACTTTATTGTAACCGTTCTCTGCATTGTGGCAACAAGCGGCAACTTCCTGTCTTTAAATATAAAGCTCATCTCGAAGCGCTAAAAACTGCAGTTCATTGAGCGTCCACTTGAGGCTGGCTACAGAAACACCGGAAACCACATACACACACAGCCTGGTTCAAAAAACGGTTTAGGTCTAAATAGCTAATTTCTCTATCCACACACTGTACGGGGGTAATTTTTTTCACAACACATTATTTTTTGGAGATATTAAACGTACGAGTTTTGCCCAAATAAGGACATGGCTGACTTGATTGATAGGCGGGCACCCTGTCGCTGTTAGCGAAAAGGCTAAAGGTCAGCGTCTTTACCTCACACTAGCTTGGATGAAGTTAAGTTGTGTTCAGCGTTTTCGATATGGCACCTGCTGATGATTGGCTTCAAAACAGAGCTTCAGAACAGATGGTGACAACACGGATACTACATCCATTTTTCATACAGTCTATTTGTGGCAGTGGCACTGAAGTTTGAAATATTGGAGCCAACAGTAGGAAAGTTGTCCTGTAGTCTGTGGGGCGTCTCTGTTGTTGGCCTCATACGACATTAGTAGCCAAAAGAAACACTAAAAACAAATGTAGGGGTGGCTAAGAATAAAGAATAAAAATGAATTATAGAGAACCTTTACCAAAGTGTGGTCCATTATATTTTAGGGAGGTCTTCCTTTATACCGAGTAAGGAGGCCAAGCAACCAACCAGCATCATCCCTCTGAGGCTAACAACATGTGGAGCACCCAAAATAGGTGACCACTTTTGTGTTTATATAGTGACTCTGAAATAGAGCGGAGCTTTTGGTGGAACTGTTGACGCCGGAGTGGTTGTGCCAGGGGTCACATGTGGGGAACACTTCCGCCCCCATCTCAGACTCTTTCTGGATGACAAATGATTTTCCTGTGTCTTCATTGTTCCTGAGTGTTACCTGTATCTTGCAGGTTGGTACTTTGTGGAAAGTCGCAAATGTTTATCCTCAGAGCACTAAGATATATATAAGTAACTTTTGTCTAATTTCTAATGTGTTTGAGTGTTTGAGTGTTTAGTTAGCGAACAGATAGTTTAAATGTTGCTGTATTTTCCAGCCACAGGCACAGCTTTGCTAGGCTGCCTGTCTGCCCCTTGTGTAAGATAAGAGTTTGTATACCAGAGTTTTGTCTTGCAGACATGTCACTAGATTTGTAAATACTAAGAAGGAAGGCTCCCACACATCTGATAGTTTCAAGAAAATACTATTAACCCTTGTATAGTTAGATAAGTAGTGTTTTATTAGGTTTAATTACTGAAGAATTTAATTGTTGGTAGAAAATGTAATGTAGTCATCTATGAGAGAATCTGAAATTGAAATATGTATTTGTCAATGTTCTAAGTGTCACAAAAGCTTGTGAATAACAGACTCATTCTGGATGACAAATGATTATCCTGTGTCTTCATTGTTCCTGAGTGTTACCTGTATCCTGCAGGATTCATTTTTGTTGTGGCAACATTCCTGGGACCCGTAGCAAATACAACAAACAACAAAATGTTGACCAACCACTCATTTTTACATTTGCTGCATATGGACATGGAGGCATGTCCACTAAATATATAGATTTACATACTATCAATGTGTTTATTTTTAATGTTTCCAACATAGCTTGGAGATGTTCTGGGATGTATGACTTGTTTTTGTTAATCCTTTGGAACCGCAGTAAAGCTAGACATACATTTTCGCCAAACCACTTCAATGTTACGAATGTCACAAATTCTACTGTCTGGCTTCTCGCCATGACATCAAATTTCACCAATGAAAAACACAAATCTTGTCATACATATTTAGGGCTGACCTGTTTTATTGCCATTGAAAGTGGCAGCAGTTGTTGCTGATGTTGAGGAGGGAGAGGTCATCTTCAATCTGTTGCTGCCATTGCAGCTGCGTAAAGAAGGAATCTCATCCCAGGCCACAGCCAGTTGATCGATGGCCTCAGGCTGGCCCAGGGAAGACTTAATACAGTCTGCATGAGTGTGTGTGTGTGGGCCAGCACAGGTTATTAGTATGGTTAGACTAACATATGAGAATGGTATTGACCTTTGTTTTGGTCCATGTCTAATTGGATGGCCAAGATACAGTTTGATTGATCAGAAAATTATGACTTGACTGAATTTTAAGACTGCACAATAGATCCTGATGGAATTGGGTGTGATTGGCACTCTTAACCTAAACTGATGCCTTTAATCACTATGAACAATTGTGCATGAATATTTTCCATCAGGACTCAATGCTATAGCGTTCTCAATAAAGTAAAAATCAATGAAAACGTTATATACTTCTTATACGCTGTATTTCTCTGAGGGTCAGGTCAATGAAGTGATATCTGTGCAGACATGTTTCTATGCGTATCCATTAAAGGAGTATATTTAAATCCATTTTTTTGTGATCAATTGTTTACTGGTTGTTTTTCAGTAGCTCTGATATTGCAAACATTGCACAAGTTATGATTCAGCCATATCAACTTTAACTTTACGTTCACCTCAAATAAACAGTGTGGAATTTTTTTAATAGTTAAAAGGCAAGAGAATACATATTACAATTTGCAAACTGAGTTACTTTCCCTGAAAAGTTTTTGAGACTGCGTAAGCACATAAATTATGAGCTGTGGTCACATACCGTGTATGATTCCTTGAACAGAGTGAGTTCTCTTTCAGCAAAAATGTTTGTAAAATTGTAAAGTGAATGCCCAGTCTAATATTGTGTTCACACCATACATGAATGATCACGTTGTTCGTGTGAATAGATACGCGAGAATGTTTTGTGTTGACTCGTTCAATTTGTGTCAAAATCGTTTGTACACAAATTTTGAATCAATTCAACTCATTTGAATGGTGAAGCCGGTTACGCTAATTTCGGCAGTGCTAACTTGCTAGTTCAACAAACAGCTAGCATCCAGTGACAGGCAAAAGTTTTCACAATTTACCAGATAATCCAGTCGCATCTCTGCAAGTCCGTACGTCACATAATATTTCATTGGAGGATCTTCACACTGATTGGCTATCATGGCGGAAATGATTTACCTGAGTTCTGATTTCTCAACTCTTTCAAATTAATTTGCATGTATAACTTGCTTCATTTGTGCATATTGCGCCGCCCAGTTCATGTCATTCGTACTGCCTTACAAGAACTTGCATCTTTACATTTGATTCATTCGTGCACATCTTTTTTCCGTGTTAGGTGTGAATGCCCCTGCAGAGACTATCAGCTATAACTCCAAGTGGATATCTGTTTATATAGATTGATTTCAGGATTAATTACGGCTGATGTGTTTCACCTTTACTACACTCCTCACTTGTTTTCTCACATGAATCCAATGCCCACTCAAACAGTAGCAGACTGGTTGAACTACAAAAGACAACCAGAACTCTCACCAAAACAAGATGTAGCTTACTATATTCATATGCAGAACATGTTAATAAGGGTAAGAGTAAATGTAAAGTTCTGCAATTAAATTTATATTACATTCTTTTTTTATATTACTCAACAACTGGTTTGCAAAAATGTCTGCTGCTGAAACCAATCTGGACAATCTTTTCACTTCTTATCAACCATTTAGACCCTGCTTTTAAAAGAAACAAAATATGTATTAACCAAATCAAAAGCTGTGTGAATTAAAGTGTTCATCAGCAGCAGACTCATGGTTCTCTAATTGTTTCCTGTTTCCTTGTGATGTGTAAATCTCAGCGCTACATGAGGAGCTGCAGAGAGCTGGTTAATCCCCAATAGACTACTAGATCCTGGATGATTGACGGTGGGAGCATCCTGCAGCGCAGTGAAGAGGGGTGTCTGCTCCCCGAACAATATGGGCTAGACCTCAGATAAAGCTGCTTGTTGACTTTATGACGCTGTCTGCCTTTGATTACACCTCCCCACCCACCTGCTATAATTTCTGATGGCAGGAGAAGACATAAAGCTATTGTTCTCACTGCTTGCTGTTGAGGGGGACTGCCTATACTTAATGTAAAATATTGCAGGGTTTGGGTCAAAGAGCAGCCTGTGTAGTTGCTGTAAATCTTACATATTGTCCTAATACATCTTGGAAAAGCATCCTATAAGATCAGGGTTAAGAAAAGCCTCAAAATCAATCAGAACACATATTTTTATAGTTGCACTTGGGTTTTAGAAAACATTTTAGCAGAGAAGAAGGCAGTAAAGAACAAACACAGGAGTAGATTGAAGCCATCAGTTAAGCAGACAACTACAGGTCATCGCAGAGGAACTTCAGCACAGTCATCCTGAAGAACTGAAACGAGAAGTTGTAATAAAAGCATTTATCAGTGTCTTTGTCTGAGAAAAAACAGTTCTGTTTCATGTTTTTATTACAAAAGTGAGTCATCTGTACCTCAGAGTTTAAAGAAAAGGTCAATATAGAATGGTCTCTCTGGTTTCACCCTTTGATCAAATTTTTATGACCTACATGGCCACAAATCTGGATATTTTCTCAGAGCAATGTAACCATCAATACAAATGTCCCAGAACATCAACATTCCACTTTTTCCCCTTAAACACTTCCCTTATGGTCCACTAGTGCTGGTCCACAGACACTCATAAAGTGTGGGGTCACAATTAACTTTCGATCAGGTATTTCCATACTTTTTATTAGATCACCTCATTTTAATGACTTTTCCAGTCAAGAGTTGCTCTTTTTCTGGCCTGATATAACCTTATGTTAGTTTCTTCTGTATCTTAAATGGGTTCATTTCATGTTATGCTATCAGAATGGACTTAAACAAAAATATCAATGTTATGTCATGTTCACACTAAGTGGCAACCTCCGGCCGCGAGAATTGAAGCCAACGCCGAAAGTGTTAAATACTGAAGTTCCTCGAGCTTCCCCTTGAGGCTTGCTTCGGAAGTACCGGAAACCACATACACACTAATTCAATAAAGCCGATCTTTACAGTAGAAATAAATATGTTTACAGCCTGATACATAAAACGAGTGTAGTCTGGATAGCTCATTTCTCCATCTGCACACACTGTACGGGGGTGTTTTTTTTCACAACCCGGCAATTTCAAAGGTTTTAAGACTACAAGTTTTCCATTATGAAAGGCACAGCTGACTTGATTTACAGGCGAGAACACTGTAGTTGTTGGCTAGTCTCAAAGCCCGCCTCTTTACCTCACACAGACAGAAGTTAGGTTGAGTTTAGTGGTTCCAATATGGCTCCCACCGACGATAGGCTTCAAAACAGTGATTCAGAAACAGATGGGTGACGTCACGGATACCCCGTCCATTATTTATGGTCTACGGTTCACACCAGATGAGATTTTTTTTGTTGTCTCCCTTTATTGTCTCATATTTGAATGCCAGAGTGTTCTGTGTTGACTTCATTTGCACGAATAACTTGCTCCTTTTGTGTGTACGTGAGTTACGAAAGACAAGAAGCCGCCGATACTAATTGGGGCAGTGCTAACTTGCTAGTATTATCAATAACTGGTATCAAGTGACAAAAACATTCCACAATTTACCATGTAATTCGACCTCCTCCCTCACTTTCTTTAAAGGGAGCTCCCTTCTATCCCTGTTTGGATTTAAATGGGGAAAAAAACAGTGGTGTAGTACAGTTCTGGGAGGCAGCACACAGGCATAACCAAATTTCCTCCATTACATTGAATTTACATGTAAATCATTTGTGCAAATCATTGTATTTGCGTTTGGTGTGACCACCACATTACGGTTACTATGATTGGACCTGGAAATTTGGTGAGGTTAAAAATTCTCAGGATTTCGTACAAATATTTGTGTTCCCAGGATGATGTTTTCCAACAGCCTTGGTGTTATTTGACTTTTTATGGGCTTATCAAACGCAGGGAAAGACACAAACAAGACTCAACGAACTGGAAACAGAGAACATAACACAGGTGTGGCCCAAGACGCTGGTGAAATTAATTAAACTAATCAAACAGGAAGGAAGCACACAAGAACAGGAAGTTAAACCAAACTGGATACTCAGGGAACAAGTAATCCAAAACAGGAAACATTATAGACAGCTTTCTTTTCTTGCTTGACCTTTTACACCAACCCTAATTAATGCTAAGTCTCACCTGTCTGTTCTACTGATCGGGCACCAATGTTACACTTAGTTTCTTTGTTTTATAACTTCCAATAAATGTTCAGGGGTCTCCTGCAGCTGCAGCACCGACAGCCATTCACTAATTAATCATCTGTTTCTTCCAAATAACACTGAGGGAGAGCAGCTGTGTGCTGTTATTTGGTTAGAAGTACAGTAATTTTCACATATTCCACTTAGGCTTGTTCAGGATCCTCCTGTGGCTATGATTACACTTTACTGGACCGTATAATTTTGTCATACTTGAGGATTTTTGACTCGCAGCAGACGGTTTTGATCCGGTGGCACCTTCATAAAAGGAACCATTTCCACCTCTTCTCCCTGCCGTAAATCTGCACTGTTGTAAATGGTGTCTAAACCACAGAAAGTTATGTCACACGATAAAGCACAAAAAGGGGTCATCCTGAAAGGAATAATATACTGACACAATCACCGACACCGCCTCTTTATTTCATCTATCAAACCGGAGCAGCTTCCATATCCATACAGTGTAAGAAAGGGTTGATGTGCGGGGTAAGATTTGCAGCAGCAGGTGACAGGAGGTTTAAAAATGATTATTACTGTCAGACAGTGCTGGGGACTGTAAGTTTTTATCCTCTCACTGAAAACAGTTTATTCAACTGCTGTCATTTTAGTGTCCTCCAAAGACTGTTAAAATGACAGATGTGCTGTAAGTAGCGGGAGATTTTCCTACAGTGTACCTTCGTGGATTCAGTAACAGGCACTGCAAGTTGTTATGCTAAAGAAACTCCTTTAAAGTGGCAAAGAATAAGACTGTATCGCCTTATTGCAACGACAATAAAACATCTAACTGTTTGCACAGAGTTGCTGTATAACATGAAGTAGAGGATCATTTGTATTTCACTCTAAGCTTATATTCTTGACCCAATGCAAAGACACTGACTCAAACCAAAACCTTGCTCATGTACACCCTGTTTTTAAAGCATACATGTATTATAGTTAGCAATATTTTTTTTAAAGGAGTTTAATCCTTAAAAATAAATATATATGGTTACAAATGGAAAAGGAATATATCTTAACAACAATTCTGTAAGGGACAGTGTTAATTTTGTTACTGAAAATTATGACAAATGCTTGTCAACGTCCCTTTTTTTCATGACTAAGACGAGACTATGACGAGCTAAAACACATCACTGATACCAGAGACAGAGACACACCCTGGGGACATCTGTTTACTATTTGATGTTTGTTGTTTTTAACAGCTCCACTTTTACAGCTTGAATTTTCCAGTTTGGTGATACATCAGACACGTTTAGAAAGACGTTCATAGCGTTGATCAACTCCTTGTCATTAAAGATGCAGATGCATTTCAGAGTGCTGTGAACTGACTGTCGGTCCAGTGCACCTGTCACTGCTGGTACATTTAGGGACCGTCACCAAAGTGCAATGCAGCCCTTTTATTTTTTGTTTATGGCATTTTTTATTTGAATCAAGATAATCAAAATATCTTCATCGTGGTCACATCAAGAAAGTTTTCTTTTGACTTTTTAGCAGGGACAGGTTACATTATTTAACTTACGATATTACACAAGCAAAAGTGTTAAAAGAGTGAAATATTGCAGAATTTAACACTTGGTACAACACTGATACCAAATCTGATGGACTACATTCATTATTTTAATGAGAGAAACTTTACTGTGTTTTAACATTTAACATTTCCCTCCTCCTGTCTTCCTTAATCTCATTGTAACTGATCAGCCATTAAACACAAATCTAAAGTTTTGTGCTCTCTAAATAAAATTGAGATGTCTGTGTTGTTTGTCAAGGCTATTCAAAATTAACATTTTTGCCACACTGTCAACAGGAATAGGTGAAATCATTGTGCTGCACTCCTTTCTATAGATTGGTTTGATATGGCATGTGTGATCTGGTTCTCCATTATTCTTACTATTCAGAATTAGTAACCCTTTGTTAAGGGGTTTTGACCAATCATGATCAAGTATTTAAAACAGCTGATTAATAAGACAGCATGGTAATAATTGAATTTTGATACTAAATATTGTGTAGCTGCTTAAGTGCTACATTCTGTTGATTAAGTTCATTATTCACATACCTTCTCACGTCTGTTGTTTTGAAAAGAAAATTGCTGTTAAAAAAAAATAAAAAATCTTCAGATTTATCAGTTATTGATCGCTGACATTTGAGCAGGAAAACACTTTAACCACACACACATATGCACACACACGCACACGTTGACATGTACCTCTTCACTTTCCCTTACTCTCACACTCACATCCAGACACTCACCAGCTGATAAGAAGGATGACCTGCAATCAACAATCTTGGTCCCCATCCAGGACACAAACACTATTGCCTCCACCTCACACAACCCACACTTACACACCCCCACACCCCCACACACACACACACACTTTGTAGCCTGTGGCCTCTTAATCCTGCTCAAACAATCAGAGCATCACCATGTGCTTCAGGCCTGACATTGATTCATTGACGTTACCCCATTCAGGGGATCTATCTGGGCTGGGTTTGAAGAATGGTCTGGGTGTTATTGGCCTGGTGGCCAGAGCCCAGGGCAAGGTAAATATCAGTGAACAGTAGTGTAATACACCAAATGGAGATAGGCCAGATAAACAAGTGGGAGGATGGGTTTAAGCCCCTCCAGTGTCACAGACACATTAACTTTCCTGTCTGGCTGACAGGCGTTGAGTGTTCAGGGTATCAGCAGCGTCTCACACAGGTTACAGAGTTTGAGATTACGTCAATTTAAAGGCACATCCTGTCCCCAAAAAGCCCATATAATGATATTTGTTTCTTTTAACCATCAATTCTATTGGTTTCACGTCATTTGCACATCACTTTTGTATAGATATTTATATTGATGTTGTCGCTTGTGAAGTCCAATACAACAAGATAAGCTGTGAAAGAAATGAAACGGTCTGTAAACAGTGACTGTGAGCAAATAGTTCAACAATTTCAGAGTAGCGTTACTCAGTATTGCATTTCAAATAATTTGGGGATTCCATCATCTGCAGTACATGACATTTTCAAAACACTCAGGGAATCTGGAAAAATATCTGTACAAAAGGGACAAGCAGGTGCTAAACTAGCCTGCCTGTAGTCCCAACTTGTCACCAACTGATAACATTTGGTGCATCATGAAATGAAAAATAGACAAAGGACATCCCCTAAACTGAGGCACAAAGAGCGGGGCTTGCAATGTTGGGTTACATTCTGGTCCATCTGCGAGAAATCACAATGGAGCTTGTTTGTATCTCAGTCTTATTACTGCCATCTTTATTGCGACTTTACCATTTGATCACTTACTACATATACAAAACTCAGACGCCACCAATCACTGTCAAATATGCCAATGAATGATTCTGGTGAAGCTCTCCATCAACATTCAACATCATTTTCATAAAACATCATCGAGAGGTATTAGTTCTGCTGCTCAGTTTCCTTAAATGCCCCCTCACAGGGCTAACACCATATGCGTCTGCTTAATTGTTAATTCCTTTACATACCTCTGCATGAATTACAATTAGAACTTCCCTCTTAGTGTTTCCCTGACAGTGCTTCCATGGTGAGACACTTACATAGATATTAAAATGTATTTTATTTAAAACACTGTAACTTTGGAAGAAAGGGATTAAGCTAACTTTCAGAAAATGTGGGCACCTTGGTCTCATTTTGAGGCAAACCTGAAAATGAAGTACATAAAGTTTAACTGAGACTAATTTGCCTGAGTTAAACTTTAATCATATGGTATTACAGATCACTTTCTGCATGTTTCATGAGGATTTTTGATAGGTGCTTTGGGAAAGATACTGATTTCAAGTAATTATAAGTGTCATATTAAAAGAGAAAACTGAGTTCTCCTGCACACAGGGTTATTATACAAGGTGCATTGCTTCAGCTACAGTATATACGCCTGTGTGAATAAGTAATGCTGAATACTCGTGTAAGCCAAAACCCTGTAAAATGTGTCCTCTTCTATAACATCCTCAGCACTCATATTTTAAAATTCCATTTTCTGCTGTTGGAAATAAAACTACTTTGTAGTACAGCTGAATCTAGTGCCAGGAGGAGAACAGATTTTGCAGCTGCATCTCTGAAACACGCAGAAAATCTCCAACAACTGTAGGGGGTTTGTATTACGTCTCAGATACATAGAGATAGGAAAAAAAATCCACAAACAATCCTTTAACTGCAGCTTTATCTTTGGTTGCTTTAATTGTGGGTATGGTACGTGATTTGGGTACAAGGTTGCACTCTGCTGTAGGTCGTTTTTAACAAAACACACATTTGGGCTGAGGCTCTTTAGTCTAATAGAGATGGTTGGTGTAAACGAGCTGCCATCTGGGCCAGGATCATTAGAGGTATCTCATTTAGTAAGACCAAAATGACAGGACAAGTGTCATCACAGGAAGCTGGATTATCCTGGCTGGACTTTCTATTTAACCCAAGATGTGAAGCTTCCTGGATACTTTGGAACAGAGCTTGACATTAGCTATGTTCCTAACTAGCCACTGGGGCTAGTGGTTTTCCCAAGTTATTATCCGCTTAGCATTTACCCCAGCCACAATGAGCTTTCAACTTGCTTGTCCCAACTGGAAAGAGACCATCTTTTCTACTTTTCAATGCTGCAAGTCCTTGTTGTAGTACATGGTTTTCATAATCTAGACAATCTCAAACTGTAGTTCACTTTTCGAAGAACAATCTTTCTTTCTCCCATTGTCAGGTTTTCTCCTGTCTGTTGTTATCTCTCCTGGTTTATTTAAATTACACAATTTATGTGCCACCCCAAAATTCTTCAGATTCACATCTCCACTGTGTTCTACAGTGTCATCAGTCACTGGCAAAGAAGTGCAAGGCAAAGCTTCTCAAGTGGACGAATGGGCTAACAACTGCCCCGTGCTGCGTTCTGAAAACGCACCTGGTGGGTGTTGATGGACGAGAGAGCACAGAGCCAGACTACAGCAGGTCGGAGACGGACCAAACACGGATCTGTTGGAGGTCCTGGTTAAGTCCTGCCTTGGATAATAGCCTCTCTGATGGAGTAGCGATGGATGGGGATTTGGGTATCTCTCCTGGTTCTTTTGACACTGTTCCAGCGACCCAACTGTTTTTTGTGTGTCCTGTAAGCCTTGATCCCACAGCCCTCTTCATGAAGCTGCTCCACATCTTCATTCATTTATTTTAGGATCAACTGAAGTTTTTTGCCTGACATTTTGAGCTGCTATGAACCTAGAAAGATTTAAAGACCCTCTGAGGTATTGCTGCTCCACTGGTCCCGCTAAATAGGATGGTCCACCTTTAATTACCAGGGGAGATTTAATTACCACCTTAAAGCTTGGGTTGGTAGTCACGGAAAACTAGCATGAATTTGAATTTAGCATTTCCTAAGGAGCTCCTCTAAAATAACGCCCCCGCTCACATGCACGAGCGCCGCTGATTTGCGACCATATGATCGTGACTGATTAAAACCGGTCCTCGGCACATCATTTGTGTTTTGCACTACATTAACTTATGTCTCACTCAGCGGTAAGAAAACACCAAAACATTATCATAGTGAAAGTTAAAAACACAAACATGAAATGTATGTGCAGGAGGCGGGCAGAACAGTAGGACGAGATTTGATTGGTTTCATAATTTGTCTCCTGAAGGCATGGATTGGTTGGTGTTTTCCCAGGTTTACTCAAGCTGTAGATAGCTGCTTTTTTCCCCGTTCTTTTTTAAGAACACATTATGTATTGATTGCCATCAGGACATAAAGATCATTTTAACCAGTATAGTGTATCTAAATCTGACTACCAACCCCAGCTTTAAGGAGATTTAACAATTCAAAAGCTATTTCCAGAATTACATTAAGTATTTATAAGTTGATATTGAATTAGGCTAAAGGAAATATGATTAATATGGATAACAGGAAAATTATATAGAATTAGATATTGAGCACCCCCATAGTTCGAATGGAACGATCCGCGTTTCATATGCAGCTATTTGATTATGAGACTGGCAGTCAACTAAGGCTCTTTGGAACGAATCATTTAATATTTGACTAATTGGGGTCACTCCTAATATGTACTGTATATACTGTTAATATGTATAACTCAGCCCATCAGAATGGCTTTGGAGAGCAACGACTGAAATCTACTCAGGCAGGTTGGCTGGTGTTGGTGTGGAACCATGTGTTTGAATATTTTTGTGATCAATTGTTTTTTTGTTTTTTTTTGTTTTTTACAGTGACTTGGCATTGCAAAACATAGCATAAGTGATGGTTAGGCCATGTCATTGACGCCACCCCACCCCACCCCCACCCCTGCACTGTATGGGCGTGTACATAGGGTAGTAATAAAAGAGGACAGGGTCATATACACCTAAAGAAAAGAAGAAAAGGACCCTAACAAATAGTAAAATAATAATAATAATAATAATAATAATAATAATAATAATAATAATAATAACAATAATAATTAAAAAACAATCTGTTTCTGAATCTTTATCCTCACCATGGAAGCTTTATGTTTCCCAGCAAAATGTGTATTTGTGATTTGAAATAATTGAGCTGTAGAGATCAAACTTTTGCAGGGTATTTTGTTGTGATTATTCTTTTAAGGTATCAAAGACATGTTTGGCCAGAAGCAAAGCAAAACAGGCAAAGACATCCTCTTTATTCAGACATTTACTTTGGGTATTTATTTGTTGTATTATGTTGCAAAGATTGCCTTGGAGACAGCATTGAGAGTATTGCAGACATACAGTAAAACCAACTGTTGTTATAGATCAGTGCTTATACTTACAAAGAACTATCTTTCACTCTACATATGCACCCTCAGCCTAGCACTGGAAAGAACAGATGAAAAGAAGTTAAATAAATAGCTCTGCTTTATTATAACATGAGATATTAGGGCAATGTTAAATGGGTAGAGAATGGAGAGAAGGATAAGGCAGAGAAAGGATGAAAATGTGTGGTTGTAATTGAGGCTTTTGGCTGACAACTCTGTGCACAGCTTTTACAAGGCCATCCGGGTGAAATGTGAGGAAATGTAGACTCGTGCTACTTGTTTGTTGCTTCTGAATAATTTAAGAGCAATTGTAGTGGAAGACATATTGCTTCATATGTCATATAATGGTGTATGCCTTTGGCTGATACACTGCAGAAAAACCCTAAGGCCTATTTCCAGTCTCCTCCTGTCTTGACTGTGTAAGACATGTGAACAACAGGGACAAACTGTTGCTATTAATGTAACTGTGATGTATGAGATGCATTCAACAGCAGAATTTATATGTTAAATCTGACATTCCCCAGCAGGCTCAGTTATCTAGCAGCACATAAAAGGACTGTTTGGGAAATCGTTCAGCTTTGTCTGGACAAAGCTTACATAAACAGAAGCAACTGATGGTTGTTTTCCCCACTTGTTGAGCAGAGTTAACAAATCTCCCCTGGTGGCTCTGCCTCACACCAGCATTTGCTTTATTTCATTTCATCATGTTCTTCTTTCTTTTAAATGCAACTTTCGCCTGTTATTGTGTCTGATTCTTTTGTTTCCCATCTCAGTAAATGTTATAACTAGGGATGACCACAATTAATCGATTATCGATTAATTGATTGTTAAGAAATTACTCGAAACACACTTTTTTATTATCAATTTTCCGTCACGTGGAACAAACATCATGTGGTCTCATATTACACTCATCTATCAGGGAGGTGTTTTAAGTTTAAAGCATGTTTCGATGTGAATCAGCTGTTAAAGGTGTTGCGCACAGCGGAGACGCTCAGCTGGGGGCTGCGGCTGCACGTCAGGTCTCCACGTGCGCTTTTTTAAAGAGGATCAATACAAAACTGTTGCCAACAACAACACGGACACGAAGGTTCATAACTATAAACAGGATATTTCCCACTTTTGGATATGAAGGCAACAGACAGGTGGGAAATTCAGGTACGCTATGTTTGTAGAGCAGCAACATCAGAGCCGTCTGGGCTTTTCTTCAGCTTGACTGATTATGACCCGGTTGCGCTCCCGGCTGACACCTGACTGAATACACATGATTATTTTTCTCAATGAGAACGAGTAGACAGAAAACTGGAACCTGAGTCTGAAGTACTTTTCTGTTAGTATTATGAGCCTTCACTTTATAAGACTATGTCCGCGGAGAATATTTCTATGAGCCTGATTGTTGATATTCTGCGTGTCAAACATGTACCAGTATTCAATCCCGTCAGTTATATGCATTTTGTTGCTGTAGAAAATATAATTTAGGGGGAAAACAACATATTTGGCATTGTTTTTGACGTAAGAATGATAATGTTTTTTTTATCAATTACTCGATAATTGATCGTTAACATTTCCAAAAATCGACCACGGAAAATACTTAAAATGTACATCCCTAGTTATAACCATATTCATTAGATTTATTAGCTAATGATTTGATAGATTTTGATTGGATGAGCCTATCTTAATCCTGTGGTGAGCAATACGTGGCAAAACATCCTGCTGCCTCTAAGAAGCTAAACCAACAAATGGCATGGAAAAAATAATTAATATAATTAAAATAAACACTTCCACACTTTGTTTCTGACTTTGTAGGAAACTAGGACTTACTTTAAAAATTGTAATCCAATGTTCAATGAAGTCATTGAATATCATGTAGAAGAAACATGTACATCACTTTTATAAACATTTATATATTTATTTTAAGACTTCAAGCTGGCGTTGTGCACTTCTATAAGGTCTAACGAAGACTAAAATGTATTTTTTTTCTTAAGTGATCCACAAGGCAGGAAATTTGTTCTGTTCATGTCTTTTAAACACATGTATCAATAGTCCTTTCATTGCTGCATTTATTTTCATGTAACTAAACCCTTCTGACTTTCTTTTGAGCACAGATATCCGGTCAAAGCTTGTTAAATGGTTTGCTTCCATTCACTTGGGATCATTTTTCTCTACTGCCTCTCTGGATTCACGCTAGTCCCATTCTCAGATTTCAGCTCTGCCTCTGTCTGATTTATTAGCGATTGACCTCGCCTCACTCCGTAGACGGGATCTGCTTCCTCGAAAAGTGTGCTTAACTCATTAAAAAATACTGGATGTATAATTAATGCACAATTATGCAAATGTTATTACATTTTCATATCCTTTTCTGAGCAGAATTAAATACATCATATTGAAACTTAAATTATTTACAAGGCTGGAGATGTAGTTTCACGGGAAGAGAGCGAGAGCTCGGAAGAAAAGAGAAGCCATAAAGAGAGAAAGGGAGGGAGGGAGGAGGGGCTCGGTTCATGGTGACCCTTTGCAGATTTAAATCTCACCTGAAATTGTTTCAGACCAGCTTGAAATCAATCTGCTATGGCATGGAATTACAGGCGATCAGAGCAGAACAGCCACGTAGAGAAACTCATGATTGTAATGAGCGCTCCATGAACATCCCAAATATATGCAAAATTAAATTTCACACCGAAATTACAAGTGTGACTCTGTCCATAGTGTTAATCTGTAAAGGTATGTTCATATTGACTGGGTCATGTTTCTGGTGTTAGGCCATTTTCATCTACTTAGTATGGGTCTCTCAAAGCCAACACAGCTGTCACTCACACTGAGCATGTGATGCTATTTTGATGTTTTAATGGGGGCTGCCTCCTCTTACATGGCTGATTTAAGTATTCACTCAATCTTATCTAATCTTAATCCACCATGAGCAGAGCACTTTGCACTATTTAGCAAGTTACAGTAGCAAGGAAAACTTCCCTTCAACTGGCAGAAACCTCAAGCAGAACCAGAGTCATGTTAGACAGCCATCTGCCTAGACTGAGTTGGGGTTGGAAAGAGGGATAGAGGAGATTAAGAGAGAGAGGGATGATAGTGGTGAGATTGAAAGCAGTAGTTGTAGCAGCTAGAATCTGGTTTGCCACAGCAGCAGGCTGTCTATGTCAGCGACTCAGAGGAACCTACGAGACAAGGGAGCTCAGGGACTCCGATATGCCATATGGAAAAGTAAAGACAGGTACTAGTAACCTTTTGAAACACAGCCCATATGATATTTTGAAATACGTCCAACGACTGACTACCTAGGGTGGCAAATCAGATTTCCTGGGGGCCAAGACCACCCCAGGTCACTCACTTGAATGTGACCCTGGCATCAGGCCAAATAGAGTACTTGAGTTGAGTATTTGTGTCTGGCACAAGCAGCAACCTCCAGCCGCGAGAATTGAAGCCAATGAGGAAGTGTTAAAAACTGTTCATCGATGTCCGCCTGAGGCTGGCGCCAGAAGTACCGGAAACCACATAAACACCAATTAAAAAAAGCCCATCTTTACAGCAGAAATAAACATGTTAGAAAAAAAAAAGAAGAGTATAGTCTGGATAGCTAATTTCTTGATCGGCACACACTGTAAGGGGGGGGGTGAATTTTTTCATAACCCGGCAATTTCAAAGATATTAAGATTACGAGTTTTCCATTGTGAGAGGCACAGCTGACTTGATTGACAGGCGGGAACACTGTAGCTGTTGGCGAGGAGGATTGAGTTCAACATTTTCAATATGGCTGCCACAGACGATTGCCCTCAAAACAGCGCTTCAGAAACAGATGGGCGACGTCACGGATACTACGTCCATTATTTATACAGTCTATGGTCTGACATCAGTTGTTACATGCATGCACCTCTATCACTGGCCTGTTCATTACTCCTTGGTCTGTTAGCCTGTACCGCTAACACTTCCTGTCATCTCTTTGCTAATGTGCTGATGCCAACACCGTTTCCTGCTGTACCTCTATCCACACCTTTTATTAATCTGTGTATTCATGCAAACTCCAACTGTCACTTTCATTATACGACTACTAGTCATTCCCATGATGTGACTCATTGTGTATTAATCCCAAGTGTATTCTGATAATCTAAATATAAGGTGTAAGCAGCATCAGTTGATTTTGATGTTTTGTTTTTGTTTTCAAGTTCTGATGAAACTACACTTTGCACATTCCCCTTCTGTAAGAATCATTTAGACCCCGCTGTTTCCTTCATTTAGCATTACACATGTCTGCAGGCACATTAAACAGCTCTTGTTGGACATGTTGTCTTTAAAGTCAATGAATGCAATGTGTCTTCTCCCCCAGCCCCAACAGCCCTGGTAGTATCTACCACCCATCACCATGACAACTAGGCAGCCAGCGGGTGTAACATGACCCACCAGATCCAATTAGGAGTATGGGATAGGATTAGATTTGAATAGATGTGATTGCATTAAGGATAGATTAGGTTTATTGCGTTATTAGCTTTAGAAGGGCAGGACGACTGAGCTCCAGACAACTGGTGGGGTGGTGCCGTGCTCACTTATCTGCTGTGTTTAAAGCAGAGAAGAGGAAGGAGCAGTCAGATTATTTCCTTATTCATGACAATCAAAGAGAACTGTGAAGACACAAGACTTTAATTACCATCTCTAACTCCTTTAGATTCCATTAACGTGAACCTCATTTGCATTTTAGCAATTTACATTCTTATTTTTTACTGCCTTTAACCTGAACACTTAGCAACATTTTTTTCCTCAAAAAAACATGAAAATTAAATATCTTCCAATCCTTCTTGCACTTTTATGATACGTTTTTGAGGGTTGTACTTTTTCTTAAGGAGAATGAAACATTTGGAAAAATGTGCCCACATAAAGAAGTCTTACTGGTTGTAACTATGAAATAGCTCTGCAAGCAGTGTTGGCAACGTCAGTCTGTCCTTGCCTTTTGGGTTGGGGAGGGAAATTTTGACTTTTTCAACCACTATCATCTCTCTCTCTCTCTCTCTCTCTCTCTCTCTCTCTCTCTCTCTCTCTCTCTCTCTCTCTCTCTCTCTCTCTCTCTCTCTCTCTCTTCATTTCCTCCATCCCTCTTTCCAGCCCAAACTTGATCAAGGCAGATTGCTGTCTAACATGAGTATGGTTCTGCTCAAGGTTTCTGCCTGTTAAAGGACGTTTACCCTTGTCACTGTAACTTTCTAAATATTGCACATTATCTAAGTGCTCTACTCAGGGGCTGAGCTTCCGGAGGGGCTGGGAGGGTGGCCCGGAGGAGCCGGGGGAAGCGGGACCCTTCCCAGGCCATAAGATGAGTTATGGTTGGTAAAAACTTTACTTCTGACTTGAGTCATGTAGCTGGGTGTAAAATATTGAATAAAATGTTATGCTGCATGACTGGCTTCATTCTCACTCTCACCGCTAACTTTACAACGTGCAAAGACAGTCGCCTCACTGACGCAGAGAGCAACTTTCGAGTGAACGTTTTTAATGCCTGATATCATCATCCAGCAACTGTCCCAAAGATTTACCAGCTTAAATGGAACTGTTAACATGTTTGAGGCAATTCACCCCAACACACCGCTGCAAGCACGAGATGAGGAGTTACACCAAGCTGCCTGACGGCTTTGTGAGCACTACAGTCGGGATATCGCCCCCAGCTTCCCTGGCCAGCTGCTTTCTTTTAGAACCTCTTTCAGGGACCAGATACCAAAGCAAAAGTCTGTTGCGGATCTGGCAAAAATCTCTCATTAGTTGAAATAGTTTAAGTGGGTGTCAGAATGATGCAGTCGCTATCCGTGGTGCTGAACTGCTTTGAATTTGTGTTGTTAATTATTAGCCTAATATTTTTGTTGTTCTCTTGGTTTGTTAGACTTCATAATGACATAACTGAAATTTTTAAAGTGTGTAAAAAAGTGTAGTAATGCTTGTAAGCCCCGCTGTTGCGGGCATGTGTATGATGTTGTGATGAGCTTTATTGGGTTTAAAGTGCATCAGCTTTGCGTGCACTTTCAAGTGTGCACGTGTTTTTATTCACGCAAACCTTTAGTAGATCGGGTTCTTAGCTTTTTAAATGTAAATGTTTTTTTTACACATTGTTTGCAACCATAATAAGTGATTATAACCTGTTAGATTTAAAGTTAAAGTTTTATAGTTATTTTTATGTCGTTGTGTATTTCAAATGTCAAAGCTTTCAAATTTTCCTCTTGACACATTACGCTAATGAATCAACCAGTTTCAATGATTAGATAATAAGCTAGTCACTGTTCTCAGTCTTAACCCGATAATTGTTCCTTCACCATCTGCAACAACTCTGAAGCCTGAAGACGCTTAGAAGAGCTGATGCTGTGATTGCTTGTTAAAATCCTTTTAATCTTTTCTCATCCTCTGTGTCAGTCATCACTTTGTACTGTTCAGTTCATCATTTCATTACCACCTTAAGTTCCATCTTGTTACCTTAAGGTAAGAAATATTCTCAAGTTAACTGCATAATTACCTCATTACCTTGGTAAAATGAGTGTTGTTTTCACAGGATAATTCCCCTCTTATCGACACTAGTACACTTGTTCTCTTGATAACAGATGTATCTGGTAATTATGGCTGATTAAGGATAAACTATACTGATATATGTATGATTGAAACACCCTGAAACTACTGATGTTTTATATATAACAACTAAAGCAGAAGGTTAAGAATAAAATAGATAATATTTATTCCTAGGTCCTTGATTGCACTCCTCAAAGGTGTGTGCTTAATCATGACTTGAGTGCAGTTATGCAGAAGATTCCAATTGAGTGAAACATTTGGCGCTATATAAATATATACTCAAAAATCAAG
The DNA here is from genome assembly GCF_009762535.1 of Notolabrus celidotus. NCBI lineage: Eukaryota > Metazoa > Chordata > Actinopteri > Labriformes > Labridae > Notolabrus > Notolabrus celidotus. The sequence goes on from NC_048288.1 coordinate 13,142,804, forward strand.
AATAAAAAACTTTGTAGCTTCTCTTGTTTTTGGTTTTGCACATTGAAAATACAATTTAATGCAGTTATGCCAGAACCCTAAATGGGTGTCTGTTATTAATACCATCATCCACAGCTGTCAGGCTGTGTAAGGTCCTTCCTTAAGATTGATTTAATACCCATCTTCATTGTACACCAGCCAGAACGACACCTGTGTTACATCCTCCATATCTAATTAAAGGGATGCATATGATTACACACGGGTCAAACAGCTTGTGTGACTTCCTTAATTACTGAAATTTCCAACACAGCAGGAGGCTCAGGAAAAAATAGGACCACTAAATTACCTGTTTTTTTAGGGCTGGCTGTATAACAGCCTGCATAATCATGGAGCGCTTGTGTCTATGTCACTTATTTCCTCATGAAAGTTCATGTTTTGTTGAGATCAGAAGATGGTTCATGTGTTTACTTGAGACAATAGAAGTGTCTGTATAAGACCAGATAATGACACTGTGATCATGACTGTGGAATTGAAAAAGCAGCAAACAGCAAAGCTACTCTTGGCATCTATGTTGGTAGTGAGTAAGCGAGATCAAGAGACACTTGAAAAACAGCACCGTCAAACTGGTGCATTTAAAGATGTAGACACTCTAACGTTCCTAAGATTTGATCGACTATATTTCTGTCAAATAGCTCTCAAACATGACCAAAACATCTTAATACCACATTAGGGGTGTTATACCCTGGCTTTCTTACCTATCACCTGGCTGTGTTAAATACTTGATTTTGATTTGTCAAGACAATATAAATATAACAATAGTTATTAATACTGAACAGCAACAGCAATGGCAGGGACAACCAGATCAATCCACAGAAAAGAGTTTTCTGTAACAGTAAGGAGGCAACATGGCCACACGCTAGGTGGATAGGACAGCTCGAATACACAAACTGATACACACCAATCAGAAAAAAAATCATAAACAGATATTTTTGTCACACAAAAAATGGTGTTTCTGCAGCCAGCCTCAAGCGGATGCTTGATGAATTGCAGTTTATAACGCTTCCGAATGAGCTTCATATTTCGAGACCGGAGGTTGCCACTTGGTCAAATCCTATGTTTTTAAGAACATCAGAGAATATAATGTTAAAAGCAACTTAGTATTTCCCCTCGTTCCATATTTCCTCTGTCCTGTATAACACAATGAAACCCCCTTCTGTTGAAAGCCATGGTGCAGTTTGTGAGGCTGTCCCTCATGATCAGAGGAGGGGGATTGCTAATATCTCCCTTTATTGATCAGAGGACAGTCAGCATGAACTAATGGCACTATTAGAGGAACACGGGTCTCCAACACGGCAAAATAACAGACTGCACATCAATTCAGCCAGTCAATCAACTTGACACTCCACTAGTCAACCTCCCTTTAGTTCCCATGTCTGTGTGTCCTGCTCTATTCCCATGTCACCAGGAAACAGCCTGGTCTTCGTATGCTGCTGTGATGGTTACACAGATGCGGGGGTGTTGTGCTCTATGTGGAGAAAATGAAAGCTCCACGATCAATCAATGCACCGCATATCTATCAACATGGTGATATACTAAAATTAGTTATGACTCAAGAAGCTAAAAACAGAAGAAGCTAAATGATCTAATTAAGATAAGGCTGTTTATTTTAAATTTAATTTGGAAAAGGTGAAATGTTTATTGCTAAAGGTGAACTGTTATATTTTACACCTTGGGCCATCATTGACAATACAAATTTTGCTTTCATCTCACTTCTGTAACTTCCCTCTGTGGTTCACCTGGGCCAGGTGTGCGGTGTTTCCTGGCCTGCTGCTGCTGAGAGTCACTGCCGGTATATTTGCCCCCTTTACAAATTGTAAACTGCTGCATGATTCTCTGGACAAAGACTAAAGGCCAAATTCCTCCAGATCTGTATCCGGTCCGTCTCCAATCCATCATGGCACCAGATCTGATAGGCTTCTATTCTTGTCAATCAGTTAACCCCCACTGGATCTGCTCCGTTGCGTTCCGACCTGCCGGATCAGATACGCAAGACTTCTATTTTTGCCGGATGCCGGAGCACGACACATCAATTCAGCACAGAGCAGATGGAGTGGGACAGGAAGTCAGGCACCAAAATAAAATTAAAACATCCGGCTAATTTTCAGAATGAAACACTGTGTTATCGTTAGATCGTTTTTAACTTAGCTCCAACAAAATGTAATTTTGGGCGGAGCCAGTCCTGTAGTCATCAAGTCATAGGTTTTCAGAGGCTGATAAAGACAACATGGCTAAGGAGAGGAGAAGGAGAATTCTTGGTTCAGTGATTGCCGCGAGAAAACCTCGGTCACATGACTCCAGATGTTCGGCCATCCTGCTCTGTGATGTGTTCCGAAAACGCATCCCGTGGGTATTGACAAACGAGAGAGCACGGAGCCAGACAGCAGCAGATTGAAGACGGACCGGACACGGATCTGGTGGAAGTCCTGTGTAAGTTGATTGCCTTCTTTTGGAGCTGGTTGTAGAGAATGTCTTCATGAGGCATGACGCTATCTCTTGAAAGATCTTGCAAAAGTCAGAAAACAGAGCCAGGTCAGAGAATAACTGACAAACTCTTGGAATTTGAGATGTCCTCTGCTTCATGATGAGATTAAATTGGTGAGCATAGCAGTGGACAGAGCGAATACATATACCTATCTTGCTCCTTCGACTGCACATTTCCTGTGACTTATCCAATGACACTAGCACCAGATATGCCTGAGCAATAAGCTTGCTCTTCTAGTCTTTAGGTTGAATAACATAGTGGATCACAAGCACCAACTGACCGAGTTAACTGTCCATTGTTTCATCAGCCAGGATTGTGACAAAGTCTACAATCTCTCTCAAAACTGAGACCATATGCAGTCCAGGAGTTCTTTCTGTATCAGTGTCCCGTATCTTTATAAACTTTAAGCTTTCACTTTTGAGCATTCACTTAAATCATGGCCACACAGGGCTACCTCAGAGGCACCACAGAACCTGACGCAGTCTATAATTTTAAACAGGATGTGTCAGTACGGTGGATGAAATGTAGCGTTTCAGGCAGAAGCTGAAATGAGGGTTTTCGAAGACATCAATCTGAGATAGGTAAAGCAGTTTTTCGACTGTAAATCACATGAAGCTTCTGCACATCTATCATAAAAGATAATGTAAGGCCTGAAAATGAAGATAATACCCCCTCTTTAAAAACCTTTCGTACATATCAAATTCACTTTTAAAGTTCTTACTCAGTCATGGTCTGCCATTCTCCAGCTGACCATTCTTACCTTCTCCTGTTGTTACCAGTTCATGTGAGGGAGTTTGCTTATGCTTGCTTGCTCCATACAGGTCCAGGTTAGTCCTCTTAGTGCCCTAGCCAGACTGTTTAGAACATGGACATTGTTGCAGTAACATCATTTTCACAGAAGTGTCCTGAAGCCCAAAGATGGTGGTTGCCATATGGTAAATGTTGGCTCCTACTAACTTTTGGCTAACCCAGCAACAGGCGAAGAGGCAGAACTGAGGCAGGCCAAATGAAACTCGGTTGGTGGCTTCAATTCGCGTCTGTCAGGCAAGGCAGCCAGGCTCCTAAATATGCCTAATGATGCATGACTCTTAGGGCCTGATCTACTAAGATTCCAAATAACGAGCGCTAATTTGTGTGTGCAAATAATAATTTTGCACGTGCTATTTCTGGGTGTGTTGCGTGTGATCTACTAAGACTGCGTGCGCAAATGATAAGAAGTGCAAAAGTGGTGCGGACCGCCCTATTTTACGAGGATTTTGCGTGTGCTATCGGCTGTCACCATGGAGAGTTTGAGAGAGCAGAGTGGCCTTAAGAGATAAATGAATTTTGAAGCCATGGAGTTGGAGGTCTTTGTGGAGGAGGGAAATAAACACATCCGTGAACTCCAGCAGAAACATCTCAGCGTTAGAAACACGATTTGAGAGGCCATCTGTGAAAAGGTGAATGATGTGAGAAAAAACAGAAGATCTGCCGATGAAATAAACGCATCTACTCTACTCCAAAACGCAATCAGTGTTTTGATGGAGTTTAGAGAGCGATTTGATGAGGCTAAGTCTGCCAGTCGCCTCACTGTCCCAGGGAGCAACTTTCGGGTGAACGTTTTTAATGCCTGATATCATCATCCAGCAACTGTCCCAAAGATTCACCAGCTTAAATGGAACTGGGAACATGTTTGAGTCAATTCGCCCCAACACACTGCTGCAAGCACGAGATGAGGAGTTACGCAGAGCTGCCTGGCGCAGCTCAGTGAGCGCTCATTCTCCAAGTTAAAACTAACTAAAAACCCCTTGATGAGCACGATGGGACAGAATAGACTGAGTGGACATGTCATGGTATCTATTGAGAATGACAGATCAAAGAAAATGGACATACAGTGCATCGTGGACAAGTCCGCGGAGCTTAAGGCTCGTCCAAACAGTGGTGAGTAGGCCGAGTACTTCATATTGTTTTTTTGTTTGTATGTGAACACGTGGGCCGCTGTGCCAATTCTACTAAACTTTACAGCTGTTGATACACTGACCTACTGTGCTCTCATTAGTTGAAACAGTCAGAATGATGCAGTCGCTATCCGTGGTGCTGAACTGCTTTGAATTTGTGTTGTTTTATTATTATTATTATCATTTTGTTCTCTTGGTTTGATTGACTATTTAGTGATACTTGTAAGCCCCGCTGTTGTGAGCATGTTGTAAAGCGATGTTATGATGAGCTTTACAGTGACCGCAGCCATGTGTGCGTAACGCTGTACCAGTTTGCACCTGCCTTTCAAACGTGCTAAATATAGATGCAAATACAGCGCTCGCTATCTGCTTCAGGTTTGATAAATCACATTGTGTGTGCTAAATGTTTACATTTGCATCTCCTCCTCCCAGTATTTTGCGCGTTCTGATGATCTACATGTATTCTGCATATTCATGAAGGCAAACACGCTAAATGATTTGCGAGTGCTATTTTGCTCATTTGACAGACGCAATCCTATGTGCTCCCGGTTAGTACGTCAGCTTTGCGCGCGCTATCAAGTTTGCACGTGTTTTTATACACGCAAACCTTTAGTAGATCGGGCCCTTAGGTGGTTAAACACAGGTTTCTTGGCTTTTGGAGGCAGCTTCACTTGAAGAATTGCAGCTTTTCAGTGTTGCCAACTCCTTAGTAAGGAGAGCTGCTATTGGCTGGCCTAAAAGTCGCTAAATGCAGTCATAATTTAGCCATGTGTTTGAAATTGTAATGGTTGATGTAGGAGAGACGAGTAAAGTCGTGGGAGAGACAAAAAGAGAGTAAGAAACACCCTAAAAATGTTTAAAAACTACAGATGAACTTTCTTCTGTCAATCCTTTTTTTTTTTTTAAGCTACAACTCCAACTTTATCCAGGGCTGTCTGTGAGCTGGGGCAGAATCAGCCTCAGTCTGGATGCGGAGGGGTGCACATCTCCTGCTCTGACAGCAGCAAGGAGAGACTGCTAGACTGGGCCACCTGTGAGTGCTTTGAGATGGGGGAAGGGCCCACGGCAGCGACGTACAAGTAGAAGTCTTGCGTATCTGATCCGGAGGGCTCTTGCATGCCGGACCAGAGACACAGCTGGAACACAACAGAGCAGATCTAGTCGTAGTTAACACATTGACTAGAATAGAAACCTATCAGATTTGGTGCCGTGATGGATCTGAGACACACCGGCCTCAAATCCAGTGGAATTTGGCCGTCAGATTCTCCAAAAGTCTCCAATAACACCAGAAAAACTTGCTAGATTAAACAAAAAGTCACTAAAGGGGTCTGAAAGCTTGCTTAATATTGTGACAAAGTTGCTTTGTTGGCAACCCTGCAGCTTTTTGTACTTCCATGTTGGCCTCACTTTTTGCCACCAGAAGTGGTCGCCTCACCTTAAAGAGCAATTATGCCACATCTTAAATGTAATTCTTCTTAAATCTGTACAAACTCCAAGAATGTCAAACAGTTGAATTAAAGGGCTGAGACTGAAGTGAATATGAAGAGGAAAGGATAAGCGTCAGAGGAAGAAAGAGTCGAGCATTAAGCAAAGCAGCCATCATCACTGACAACAGTGTGAATCCGTCAGCCCTACCTGCTCCTTGTTTACCTGTCCCTGTCTGAGTACAAATGTCTTCCCATCTTGGCTTCAGTGTTTATCAGGTGTGGATTACTGTCTGCCTGACCACAAATCCCAACAACAACATATCTATCCTGCCCGAGCACTGCTGCTGCTGCACTTCTGCCCGTCTGCTCCACTTGTGTACTGAAGCTCCACCTTTCACCTCACAGCCTTACAGCGTCCATGATAGAGCTTGCAGGCACCCATTAAGAAAGGGAGGGGGGGGGCTGTAATAGTCTAATGTCCACATGAACACACATACACACCTACACACCTACACACACACACATACGAGCATTTATCAGCCCCAACGAGCCACTAAATGGCTCTGATGGATAGATGTGGGAGAGCGGCCTCATTTTCTCTCCTGGACCATAAAGGGCTGCTCGGCCATTTTCAGCAGCCCACTGGTCAAACAGCCATCTATCTCACCGTCACACCACTATAAATCTGACTGCTCCTTCAGCTGCTCTCTCCCTCCCTTACTACCTCAGTAACTCTGCCACTCTTCTAATCACTGTCCCTTCTTCTCTCTTTCCTTCTTTGTCTTATTTTATTTTTACGCTTGTGCATATTTCATGACGTTATGGAAACTCTAAAGATTTAAGAAATTCCTCGGATTACATCTAATTTCAATGCATGGCTCTCAGAAGCGGTTTCGTCTGACAATAAGAGGACAGGAATGGATTATTTAAATCTCATTCAAATAGTTTTGGTTGTTATTTTCATTTATTGTAATAACAAATGCCCTAACCAAGTTAATCGCTAACAATTATACACAATGCAACACAGCATTGCTAAGAAGTAAAGCCAAGTTAAGAATGTATTGCAGTGATTTGTCCTTTTGACTGGGGTATGTGACGCTCTACTGGAGTTTAGGGCAGTTCAAACAATGTAGGGCGATATGAATGGTGCAAACTGGTGGGTATGGGGCAAATCCACAACATGTTTTAATTTAAATCTATTTCATTAGCTTATTTGTTAAAGTTGAAAAATCTGAGCTCATGTGAATCATTCATGCCGCGAAAGCCAATCAGCATGGAGATCCTACCATGACGGATGAAACAGGAAGTCAGATGCTTAAACAACATTAGAACATCTGGTGGATTTGCAGAATAAAAGATTCTGGGTTGACGCCAGGTCCTATTTCACTTAACTACAACAACAAACCATCAGAATGAGCAGAGGCTACAGGTTAGAGATTTTCTGGGGCCTATGACGACAACATGAATGAGAAGAAACTCATCATGGACACGGAAAATTATCGGTCACATGACTCCAGCTGGCTGGTGGTGCAGCTCCGAGCTGGGTTCTGAAAACACACCCGCTGGATGTTGATGGATGATGGAGCATTGAAACTGCAGCGGGACAGAAAGGACATGGATCTGATGGTCTCAATCTCTCACTCTCATTCTTCTCTGTCAAAGCAGATGGCTGTCTAACATGAGTCTGGTTCTGCTCGAGGTTTCTGCCTGTTAAAAGGATTTTTTTCCTTGCCCTGTAATTTGCTGATTACTGCAAGGTGCAATGCTTATTGTGTATTAAGATGAGATAAGATCGAGTCCTGTCAGTATGATGGGACTGGATCTTACCCTGTCTTGATGTTTGGTCTTTATTAATAATTTAACATGTTTGTAAAAGTGTCTTGAGATAACGTTTGTCGTGATTTGGTGCTATACAAATAAAGATTGATTGATTGATTGATTGAAATTCTTCATCAGGTCGGCAGAGTCCACAGCAGAGTTTGCTCTAAAAGTTTTTCCTTAACTCTGGATGTTTTTTAAACTATGGTTTTATATAATCTATGGTCAGTACAATATCCAACAAGAGGAGTCTATAGGGAGACAGGCAGCTATGGAGTTGCCTAGCAACAGTAAACATTCTACCCCTGAGGCTTCCTTAAGCCAGTACAACCAGGTACAGTCTCACCTGTTGTTCTTACTTGAGAATTTTTGCACATTTTTCGCCTGACCATTTTCTCATCTTGACTCATTCAGACACCCTTTTTTTTTCTTACACTAAAAAGCCAAACTACATCACTCCTTCCGTTACATGAAGAGGTATGACGCCCCCTCTGGCAGACCTCTTTCAGAGCAGCATGTGAACAGGGAGGCAGGGGAGGAAATGACCAGTCAGATTTATAGGCATCCAGGGTGCATGGCTGAATGGATCCAGCACTTTATGATGAAAGGAGGAATTGGAAGATAAATGGCTTTCAGACAGCCAACGCTTTGACCTGCTATGCCTTTATTTTCAACATATGTCACACTGTGTCTACTAAGAGATAAAAGTTGCTACAGTACATTTAATGTGGGGGAGCAGGAAAAATATGTTTCATTGCTTTACAAACTATGTAGAATAAACCAAATAACAGCATAACAAAGTCAGTGTTTTCTTTACAAGAGTTGTGTTTTTATTAGCAAATCAGAAATAAAGGCACTAAATTCACCATTATTATCAGCATTCAAAATGGAAATAATGTGTAAACTTAATCTGCAAAAGCAGCTTGAAAGCATTTCTGCACAGTGAAGGTCTGAGGATTAAGGTACTCATTTCTAACTGTGCAGTTGCGGTGGGGAACTCTATATAGACCAGCATGCATAGGGGGAATGATTACAGTCTTTTCACACCTGCTTATGGCATCCAAGGAACATTGACTTGAAAAAAAATCTGAACCAAGTCTTTAGAGTAAAGTGCACAGTAAAGTTTACAGTTGGATTGAAGTTTCAAAATTGGCTCTCTCACACACCCAGACTACATACATTATCACAGCTGAAGTCTCTGTTGTCAATCAAGGGAGGCATTCATTTAGTGTTTCAGGCAGAAGAATACAGTCTGCAGAGCATCTCAATAAAAGTTCATATACAGAAAGACAGGTTTTATTATGTGCACACATTCAAGAGAGACATATACTGAACTTTATTCAAAGTAAAACATAAGTATCCAACTAATAAATATAATGGAATCATCAGATCAGAAGAAGACAACTGTTTTTTACCTCTTCAACACTAAAGCCTTGGGTCCACAGGATGCGTGGCGTTACGTTACAGCTGCGCTGCGCACTGCGCAGCCGATACATTCCCATTCTAGTCAATGCTCTAGGGTCCACAGGGCGCACCGCGGCACATCCAGCTCTGTCTCGGGAGTGTGCCCCTGTGCCGCTCTGCCAGAGATGCGCTTCAAGTCTATTTTCGACGGAGCCTGCGCCCAGCACGCGTCAATATGCACAGAAAAGAACGACCTGGACAGAAAGTCAGGCACGAAGATCACATGCAACATGAGCCAATCTCAAAATAAAACATCATATACGGACTCCTGACTGCTTAGAGATCGTATAGATCAGAAATACTTATCGATTATGGTTGTAAGATACAAACAGCCACATATCTGTGATCCAGGTCGACTACAACAGGACTTTAAGATGATAACTGTGTCAGAGGGTAACAGGACAACAACATAGAGCCAAATTATTATCATTAAACTCACTGTTAAACTGTTATGTTTCATTTTTACAGGTTTAGAACTTGCAAAAACGAATCTTAACAGTTATGCAGCATACTCAGTGATGACAGAAGCACAAAAGTAATGGAATACTTTCCAAATGAGCAGAAATTCAACCACAGAAAGGCTCTGTGACCTGTTGTTTGTATGTTGTTCTCTCTATGCTGGACCCAGCTAATCCTGGCTGCTCTGAGCTGCACTACGCTCCCAACACGCGTCCTGTAGACCAGGGCGCGAGTCCTTGGATGGAGCAAACACGCTGCACAGCCGTAACGCGGCGCACACGCCTCCTGGGGAATCCTCGGGTAAGCCAGCAAATTTTCTATTTTTCAGTTGCAGCAGCGCCAACTTTCTTCGCAGTTTTATGTGAAAGTCAAGGTTTTGAGTTGCTTTCATTAATCAATTGGAACTGTGGGAGGAGCTTTTTTCAATAAGGAACTGGACCATCTCAGGAGCCAGTAGAATGTCACACAACGTCACTGAAGGAGCAGAAGGGAAAAGCTGAACCTGATCAAAGATCTATGGGGTAAATGGAGCGCCTATCTCCCCAAAATGTTCAACCCAGGGAGGGACATTTGTACAGATGAACAGCTGGTCCCTTTTAGGGGCTGCTGTTCGTTCTGTCAATACATGCCCTCCAAACCGGCCAAATACAGATTAAAAATTTGGGCTCTCTGCAGACCTTGTATGCGTGGAGGCTCCAAGTTTACACAGGGAAGGCTGCCTCAACCCTTCGAGAGGTAAACCAGGGGATGAGGGTCACCCTGCAACTCACTGATGAGCTTCAGGGCCACACACTAACGCCAGACAACTCTTGCCGATGAGCTGCAGAAGAGGAGGATGGCCCTGGTCATTCCAACAAACCTGAGCTCCCACTACAGATGCTCGATGTCAAACACAGAGAGGTGCTCTCTTCTGTCTGTGCGTTCAGCCACAACAGGGCGGCTGCGTCGTATGTGCCTAAGAAGGGAAACAATTTGATAGTCTTCAGCTCAAGAAATAGGGAGCCAGAGGTCCAGGAATCTGGGAAAAAGCCCCAGATCATCCTGGACTATCATCACTGCAAAGGGGCCATGGACCCACCTTGACCAGGTAAGGGCAATTATACATCAATTATCTGCCAATTGATTTACTGTTAATCATTATTTATGATTGTCTAATATAACCATAGACTATTTACTTTTTTTTACTAAATATGTTTGTGTTTAGCAAAATATTAGGAAGGATGACTATAAATGCATCATCTGTTCATTTATTTTCCTTTTCAGGCCACCTCCGCCTCCTGCCGTCGGTGGAGGTGGCCCATGTGCCTTTGTTACCACATCATGGACGTTTCATGTTTCAGCGCATACGTCCTTTTCACTGCTGTACGTTCTTTTGGGGATGCCTCGAGGGTTAATTTCTGACACTGCTCCACCAGGAGGATGACCTGTTGGTGATGACACGTTTACTTGCAGTTTAATTATGTGTTGTTTAACATTTTAATACAGGGACCTGAAATAGAAAGGTGTGATAATCTGACCCCATCACCAGACACTTAATTGAAGACATGCTTATTATTACCTGAGGTGGCATACAGCAGTGTCATCAATACAACATGCACAAGAGAATTTTGCTTCCACAACAACACGACTAATAAACTAACCAAGTGCAGCTATTTCCATCCCAACAAGTCCTCATACAGTTGAATAATGTTTTATCTTCACAATTGTAAACGCAAGATTGTTTGCTCGTCAGAGTCCATGCTTTGACAGTTCTATTTAACTTAATTTGTGTATGATTTACTAGTCTTGTTGATTCTATAATTAAATTGTCAAAGTGAGTGAAGAGCAGTGAGCGCTAATATGGAAGATAAAAACGCACATGGGCATATTTAGCATCCAGCGTACCTTAAACAGGCCGTGTATACGTTTAACCTTCTCATCATGCTGACACGATGTCAAAACAAGACATCAGAATCATTTCACTTACGTACAATTAAATAAAAAAATACTACGTAACAAAGTTTGATTGAGACTCTTTGTTTCCAGATTGTGTTGACAGGGTCAGACTGGAGGGCTGAGCTTTCTTATTTGGTAGGTTTTCTCTTGGCAGCGTATTAGAGAGTACATCTGAAAGTTTTGTAATCTTGTCATCATCCATTCTAATAGTATCATATATGAACGCTGACTACATTATGTCTCATGTTTATCTTGCTCTGCCCTCCCAGTCTTCTTTCTAACATCACTGTACATGCTCTTCATTCTGTTTCTCTTGCTTCTCTCCGCTTTTCTTTCTTACACCCTAGTACAGACTCTTCTCTTCGCTTTGCTTTGGTTTCTGGGGGTAGGGTAGGTAGCATCAGGGTTGCCACCTGGACCTTAAAACGGAGCCTAGGTCTGTTGAACATGGCAATACTACTGTATGGGTCGGGTTGTTGAATTGGATATGATGGACTAAGGAGCTGGCATGGAGTTGGGTGAAGTGATGGGAGGTCCACTTCTTTCAAGGATTTGGCTCAGCTCCCTAAGAAGAGCCAGGTCTTCGGCTCCAAATTGGCTCCTCATTGAGTTTAACTCAGGGCCTTCTATTTAAGCCTAATTCAGCTATTATTAATGGTTTGTGTGTTGTGGGGTGGTTTTGGTTGACTAGAGCTAACTTTTAAGCCTGTCCAATGTGCAGTAGACCTAACTTAATGAAACATCAGTGAAGGAAGGTGTCCACCATAGAATTAATAAAATATGGACGTGGGATCCGTGACGTCACCCATCTGTTTCTGAAGAGCTGTTTTGAGGCCAATTGTCAGCGGCAGCCATATTGCTGCTGTGGAGCCAGTGTGACGTTAAGAGGTAGAGAGTTTGAGCCTCCGAGCCAACAGCTACAATGTTCCTGCAGTCAGCTGTGCCTCTCATTGGAAGACTCGTAATCTCAATATTTTTGAAATTGCCGTGTTAGAAAACAATTCACCCCCCTCACAGTGTGTGCCGATCGATAAATGAGCTATTCAGACTACACTCGTCTTTTGTACCAGGCTGTCAACATGTTGATTTCTGCTGTAAAGATCGGCTGTTTCCCATTCACGTGTATGTGACTTCCGGAGCCAGCCTCAAGCAGATCCTCGATGAACTGCAGTTGTTAACACTTCCGCATTGGAACAATAGCAGCCATGTGGTGAGTCCGAAACTTATCCGTCGAGAGTGTAGTGGGATGGGTTTCTTCACTGAGCGCTCATCTTTCTTATCAACTCCCAAGTACCTTGGGCTTATGTCAAAGTATGTTTAAATACAAAGGTACCTCTGTTGTAAAATATATAGCATGATTGTTGTACAGTGAAATATTATTAAGACCATTTAAATTAGGTTCATTCCTACACTGAATTTGCAGAAAATGGTGTTCGAGCACTCCAAGACCTTGACCGAACTCTGCTTAAGGGTGGCATTAATGGCCCCCCCACAAAAAAAAATCTTGTTACCAGGGCCGCTTTGGGAAACATCCTGGTGCAACATATCCACCTTGAACAGTCTGTGTGAAAGAGACTTACACGGTCAGCATTTGAAGAAGCTGTAGCTGTGACACACAACCCAATCTCTATCAATAATCAACCTCATTCTTAGAGTCATTACTCTGTCAATTCATAACACGGTGGCAAACACTGAGGGGCATAAATATCACTCCTAAAGATATCATTACCTCTGTGAACAAAGGTCCATAAACACCCTTGGAAACGATCAAAAAATGAAGAACTTTCCAGAAAAAACTGTTTTCTGTTAATTATGTCCTGCTTTGTCCAGAAAATAACAGGTTGGGCTTGTGATTTCTTTCATGAGCATTGTGGCTCATTGTGGCAGCAAATATGACTCAGGTGGACTGAGCAGGAGTCACAACATTTCAACAGTTTTTACAGTTCCATGGTTTATGTTAATAAAACTAGAAGAACTCAGGAAGTGAAGCCTGTATAGTTGTGTTGTGTCTTCTACTTTACTCTGTGCTCCACTGATGCCCAAACACAGGGCTGTCAGTGTATTTTGGTTCTGACAGTGATAGAAGATATGGTCATCTTGTTTCAAGCTCTGGCTGCTTCACAGTTTCTAAAACATCCTTTTAGTCAGGGATACTTTTTTCCTCTCACTACAATTCTAATTGTACTGTCTGGCACTCAATAGGACACTAAGGCTGCATGCAGGCCTCCAGCTAACATGCTTTCACAGGGTTTTGGTTATGCATTACTACAGCCTCTGGGAGTGTGAAAGTCTTCCCCTCTCATGCTCTCCCACCAAGGAGAATAAATCCCTTCCCAGGATGTGACGGCAAAGCTGGGCTCTGACCCTGCTGGCTGTCAGCGTAATCAACATGGTGTAGAAGGGGGAACTGCCGAGAGATGGCATAAAGCCCGGCATGACGCAGTGTTGCACTAAAAGCGGAACCAGGGCTCCCTCGTGCAGACAAGGGTATGTTGTTCACAGGATGTGTTTCATGCTCCAAACCCAGGACAGTCAGCTGCAGTAGATCTCTGTTTTAACTGACAAAGGAAAAGTTATGCATGAAGTTTATTCTTCTTTCAATAAAGCTTTGTTTGTTCAAAGCTGTAAAATTGACAATGGTTAATATCACAAATAACAAGGTAATTGTTCAGCTTCAGTTTCAATCAAAGTAAACTAAATTGGGTTATTACAGTTATTGCAGTTTGAATGGAGATTTTCTGTTGCGCATGAATGTTCATTCTTGACTTTGAAAACAACAGGCTGACAGGACTTAATGCTTTTGGAGTTATTTTCTGACAATGTTAAACAGCTACATTGTTTGCCAAATATTTTCATTTTGTGCTTGGGTGGGAAAGACTGGAGTCGCATTTGAATGAGCATCAGGACTGGAGCTGGGTGAGCAGACAACAGAAACACACGCAGTAGTGAACAAAGCCAGACCAGGGCTGACTGAGGGTTGTACAAAGACTGATAGTGCAGAGGTCTTCTAAAATCTCAAACCAGGATTCTGACTCCAGAGTCCTGGACTGGAAGACAAAGAGAGCTTAGGCAGTAACAACAGGGCTGTGTGGCGGGAGAGGTCCTTTATTTGAGACAGACTGTTCAGTAAGGGATAATAAATAGTTAGCTGGTGGCTATGCTAATCAAAATCCTGACAAGACAGATAAAGATTAATTTAGTGATTTAAAAATGATATGTTCATGCAGTTAAAACAAATAGTGCGTCAGTTTCAACAGTTTGTTGTGCTTAGATGCAACAGTGCTCTTATCAGCCTTCTTGTGGGCTGAATTACCATTAAACATAACATTTCATTCATGTTAAAGTCTTCACAGTAGCCTGCTGTTATAAACCATATTAAACTTAATGTAACCAGTCACAATTAAGTCCAAACATAAACATTTTTCCTTTGACATTCTAATAAGATGCAGGAAATAAATTGAGTAAAATGTTAAAATATTCTTTATGTTTTTTTTGCATATGCTATCAGAATATTTTTGCCACATTGTCAACAGGAAGAGGTGAAATCATAAACTGTACAAGCGGGATTTGATATGATATACTTTCTATGATATGGTTGTCCCTGGTGTAGTTCTTGCTAGTCAGAGTTCATAACCATTGTTAAGGGGTTTTGACCAATCAGAATCAAGTATTTAAAGCAGCGGGGGGATTAGAAAAAAAGCCGGGTAATAATGAAAAGTACACTGTGTGAAGAGAGACTCACACTGATTGATTGTGCTTGAGGGAGATGTACAAAAAGGTGTCATAGGAATCCTAAAATGTCATATTGTCGTGTTTTGTCATCCAGAATTAGTATCTAATGATAATAATAAAGTTTCAAAACTTGAAATTCTACCATATACCAACCACTACTGCCCAACAACAAAAATGAAGACAGCTGTAGTTTCAAGCAATGAGAACATCGCAAAGGTCATTACAAACACCTACAAATGTGGTGCACACTTCATGAAGAACACATAGACTGTTTTATGGGTAGATGACATTATTTTTTATCAAGGATAATATTTACCTCCTATCAGAAGTTGGGGATGCAGTAAAATAAATTGTATTTCTCTATGACTCGCATGTTGCAGATTTAGCCTAATGGTTAAATTACATGCCCTCATAGCGGGTGGCCCAGGTTTGATTCCAGTGTGAGGCCCTTTCCCTCATGTCATTCCTCCACTTTCCCGGTTTCCTACCCTATCCACTGTCCTCTCATCTACAAATAAAGGTGCAAAAGCCCAAAAATATAACATTAACAAAAATGTTTTAGCACATGGGCTAACGTTAGCTTTGTTTGCAAAACAAATTTGAGTAAATGTTCATTTGTTGCCCTCCTTTATACAGTTGCCATCATAATCAACCACCAATATAATGAAATGTGACTTAAACGCACTCAGTTTGTCTTAACTGTAGGCTACAGTAAAAACTAGCCAAAAACAACTTGCTAGCTAGTGCTGGTAAGTGCCTATAGAGGGTTGTTTTGCTTCCTGCTAAGCCCACAAAAAAAATCCAATGGAGAACTGTATTGACATGAGCTAAATTATGGCCCTTTTAACTTATCTTTTAAATTTAAATTTGTTGTGAAATGCATGAATGACAATTTTGTGCATACAGCACTGTGATTTGTAAGTGACTGAAATGTTTGAATAGTTTTTCTTTGGTCATTTTAGATTTTGTAAAAGTGAAACAAGTTAACCTCACTGCATAGACCACTGTTACAGTAGAGTTGAAGTAGTTTCTTCAAGCTATCCTCTCATTATTTTTCTAAAAGAAGTATGAACTCCAGTTAACATCTTGTCCAGTAATGTTTTTCAATTGTTACTATTGGGTGAGCTCTCTTTGACAACCAATAAAGTAATTGAAAACATGGTTCTCCACCTGGGTCTAGCTAGAGCTGGAGACAGGATGAGGTCGTCAGATCTGTCCGATGAACAACCCCATGGTCGTGTTTTCCTTTGGTTTTGATCATGGACTTAAAGGTTCAGAGCATCTGCCTTTAAAATAATTTAAAATTGTATTATGTCTCACATATATTACCATTAACTATATACTGCTTGTATGTCAAGTTATATATTATTGTTAATAGCATGTTCATACTTCATTACTTTGCTTTTCAGAACTGATTTAAAGTCCATGTTAACAATGTGAAGAAATTTTTACCAGTGTCTTGATTTGGGAATCAAATGAATGTAATAAACTGTACTTTACGATCTTGACTTTTTGATTTATTATGTAAATAATTGCGGCACTGCATCACCTGTGGGGTCTGAAACCATGACTGAGATAAGAGACAGCTTTGCATATCTTATTCTGTGAAATACAGTTTAGTATTGTTTCAATGTAGTTAATCTGAGACAATAACGCTGAATGATTCCAGGATAATGCAACAGCATTTGCACTCTTCAGGAGTTCCTTTCTCATCTTGATGACATTTAATCAAACATCTCATTATATGTGACTGGGTGTAAAATGAATCAAAAGTATATCTCTCTTCTTTCAAAGACGGGGGGCGATGGAAGACCCTGGGTGGCAAAACTCTCCATCCTGGAGGTGCTGAGTGATACATTCCAGCTCTTTTTCACATTACTTCAGCTATTGTTGTCTCAGAATCTCAGCCCAACTCTAAATCCCCCTCTGTGATTTTTTCTCAGCAGGCATTTGCAATAAAATTTCCAATCTCTTTAATGTAAGCCTGCCTGGAAATCCAAGCATCTGCTGAACGTCTGAAATGTAAAACTGAGGGCTCAGACTGAAGTTTCTCTGCAGCCGGGAGGATGTCACTCAGGGTTTTATCATGTCTCTTCCGTTGTTCGACAATTGTGCTGGATAAGGGGAGGCCTTCATATGAATGACAGTCGAACCATAAGGAGACAATGTTATTGTATTTAATTAACATTTTCCATAATTGGACCTGCTTACTGACCAGATGCTGAGAGAAGAGTAAAGTTACTGTGACAGCCAGGTGTGTGACGAGTTTGTGTGTTTGAGATGGTTGGGTGTGATTGTTGTGTTTACATTAGCACTTGCAGGCTGCTGTGTGTGTGTGTGTGTGTGTGTGTGTGTGTGTGTGTGTGTGTGTGTGTGTGTGTGTGTGCAACAACAACACTGGCCTGTACTGTGCTGCATTTTTTCAGCATCTAATTTATAAAAGTGTGACTCTTTTGATTTGTCTTCTTCATTTTCTCTTTACACTAAAAACAGATCACAGGGAGTGCAGTGAAAAAAGTGAGAATTAAATCCACCTCAATATTTTTGTGGGAGACTGAGACCTTATTTTTTAACTCAAGCTCTCACTGAGGCTGTGTTTTTCTAGAATTTACCAAAGGGAGATGACATTTAATGTAAATGCCAGTGGGGATTTTTTTTCTGACATACGAATAAATCATACTGCATTTAAACTGTGTTTTCATCAACTTAATGAATAAAAAGCAAAGTTAATACCACACTAAACTGACTGTTTTAGACTCTCAATCTACAAATAATGACTCTTAGTCACAAATACTGTATTTCTCTTGAACTGTGGTACAAGTTTTCCTAGGTACAGGAGCGGTGCCCTTTCCCACCATCTGTCACATTTTACTTAATAAGAGAGAGAGAGAGAGAGGGAATGCTGTCCAAGTGTGAAAAAAACAAACAAATACTGTTTGTGTTTTTTTTTTTATTCCTCTTATTTCAAACCAAGTTTGCGTTCTCTCGATGTGCACAGCTACGTTTGGGGTGTATGCGTATAAAATAATGCATAAGGCATTCAGAATACTTCTAAATGATTGAAGGCTGCAGCTCCAAAGGACGTGAAGTCATGGGATTTGTGTGCTTTACTCTCTGTACAGCAGAAAGCTTCAAGGCCAAGCTCTAATAAGCTGAAACACACACACACACACACACACACACTAACACACGATATTGTCAGAGGCTGAGGAACGACATCAATTTTCCAGCTTTTAAGATACAAAAGGGGAAACAAAGAGGTTTTGTTTGATTCAGGGTTAGCTGCATTGAAGTCAAATCATGTGGTCTGATGACAACAATGAAGATGATGATGATGATGATGATGATGGTTGCAGCTGTGTGAAGAAGTCACGTTTGATGGGTGTAGTTACATTTGTCACCAGCAGAGGGAGCTCTGGCTATATACTGTCTGCATGAGCGGACAAGATGTGTGTGTGTGTGTGTGTGTGTGTGTGTAAGAGAGAGAGTATGTGCTTGTGTGTTTGTGTGTCTGAACCTAACACCAGACCTATGTGAGTGTGTGTGCATGTGTGTTTGTGCCTGCATGACTGTATGGAAATTTGAACATGCTGTGCTGCGTGTGTGGCTGGCTTTGTGTGAGCGTGTGTGTCTGTGTGTGTGTGTGTGAGGGAGGAGTGAATACTTGGAACACGTCCAGCACAGTAATACCTTTACTTTCACTGATTCTCCCTGCAGTCCAGAGAGAGAGAGAGAGAGAAAGAGAGAGAAGGAAAGAGAGAGGGGTTGCTGCTTGCAGTCAGCTGGTTTCCATGACGATAATAACCATAACCAGATTTCTATCCCTGTTCAGTTTACACCATGCGTGTCCTGTTCGCAAACATGTGTGTCCACGATGACTTAATTAGCTCCAAAGTGAAGCCGGACATTTAAATGTGATCTCATTTTTTAAAAAGAGAAGTGTGAGGTTAAAATGTAATCATAAGAAATAAGTGAAATGAAATCCTTAAAGCTACTGTCACTGTTTTTTATGTTGAGTATGAGAGGACGCTCTTACACAGATCTCATCATTCAAAAGGACAAAGATCTCACAGCTTCTTTAAATGCACAATATTCACATAGATACTGTAATCACATGTTCAGGATATCACCTTTATGACATAAAACACACATATCCTGCATGGGGATCTTTTGAATTGAGTTATTTTAAATAACTAAACAAATATCGTTGTTGTCACGCAAAAACCTTGTATCTCCAAAACTTATACTATCCAGGAAGTAAAAAAAAAACAAAAAACAGTTTTTCACATAATTAGCCTAAACACTGCATGAGATGCAACCACAAGATTTTTAAAAATACTTTAATCTGTTGAATTTTAGAAAGCCTACTGACAAGGAGATCAATAGCATTGATTAATGCCAAAAAAATGGAGATACAAGGTCTCTGAGAGAGAGAGAGAGAGAGAGAGAGAGAGAGAGAGAGAGAGAGAGAGAGAGAGAGAGAGAGAGATCCTGTATGTATCCTGTACATACACACATCACAGACCTGTACACACACACATCACAGAGCTGTACATACACACACCACAGACCTGTACATACACACACATCACAGAGCTGTACATCTTTCCTCTTTAAATCTTTATATTTTAATTTTACATTTCTGTAAATAATCTATAGTCATCTGTAAAAGATAAATGAAAATATTATTATTATTATTTTTGTTGTTGTTAGTATTATTATTGTTATTTTTATTATCATTATTATCTTTATTATTCATATATTTTCTTTCTTCTATACAGCTCTGTTAGTTTAACATTGAATCTTATTATTCTGTAATTGTTTGTAATTTTGTGTTTTATTTATTTTTAAGCTTTAGCAATGATTACGTATGTTTTCCATGCTAATAAAGCCCTTTGAATTGAAATTGAATTGAAAATTGAGAGAGAGAGAGAGAGAGAGAGAGAGAGAGAGAGAGAGAGAGAGAGAGAGAGATACAGGGTTTCTCAGAGATAGAGAGATATGTGGAAACAAAGTTTCTAAAAGAACAAGAGATGGAGATACAAGGTTTATGTGTGTGTTTGTGAGCGAGAGAGAGAGAGAGAGAGAGAGAGAGAGAGAGAGAGAGAGTTATGGAGATACAAGGTTTCTGTCTGACAGCAAAGATGTGACCTAGCATTATATAGTCTATATTACTAACATACTTCCACCTTCAACCTTTATCACAGTGCAGATTTGCAGATTATCACAGTTATGAGAAACAAATGATGAAGCATGAAGTGCGCTTCACGTTTCTTTTGATAAGAATATGACACAAAAAACCCTCCTAGTGAGCTTTGTAAGGACAAAAAACTCTCACAAAAAGTAATACATGATCATAATGATGAATTTACATGTTTTTAGATATCATTCTGTGACTTAGATAGCAAAAGAATTTCATTTAAGGTGACACGAATCATGGATTTTGGTCTTATATTAATAGAGCAGACAGTCATGCTTCAAGTCTGAAGTTATTGCAGAATCTGCAACATGTTCAAAGCGTAAGATTTATCATGACGTCATGCAGAAAAACAGGAAAATGCAGCTCTATGTATTGTTATATGAGTGATTGTATCCTTTTTATGGTTATGCATGAAGTGATGTATTCATTAATATAGATGTATTTGCTATGACAGTGTTGCTGCAGGGATTTAAAGTAACATTTTAAGAAAACAAGCTCGAAGTCAGTGATGTGTTTGTGTTTTTCTCTAACTCTAAACACCAAAAAACCTTTTAATTCTGAGGGCAACTTCAAATCTTAAGTCATACACACACAATGGATGGATTATCAGACAGGTAGTACATGATCTCTTTCTTGTTGGTGGTATTAAATAATAATAATAATAATAATAATAATAATAATAATAATAATAATAATAATAATAATAATAATAATATTAAAGCTGTATATATTTCCTATCATGTGACATTACTCAGGCCATGAAGTCATCAGGCAGTCTTATCTATCTTGTAAATCCTGTTAACTCACATCACGTGCCTACACATGATCCTTTCTGCAGAGTCAGAACTTGCTTTTAAGCTCCCACTATAGGGATCACTTGACCAGCCATGATGTGGGTGAACAAACCGATTGTGAGCAAGACAGTTTCAATGATACTTCCTGTTTCCTCCACAAAACAAGTGACAAATACACGTTACTTAAAGCAAATCTCTAAAGTAAATGTAAAAAGAAAGAGAAGGGAAATATGAAGTCACTGATAGCTGAGAGATGCAGACAATATGGTCCGTCTGTTCTGCAGCCAGGCTCAGTCTTGGTGAAGACTACAGCTTTCAACATGTAAATTACAAAATACAAACATGAACACAAGCTGACAACACTGTGTAACAGATCTTTTGACAGCAGACATGTTTGGAAACTGAGCGGAGGAACTGCTCAAACTCCAGACAGCTGATCGTTTCAGGCCTGCCAGAAATCACACCCATGGTCCGAGACTCAAATCACTGACAGCGGAGGCAGTTCATCAAGACTTATTATCATGAGTGGATCTTGTATGGGTTTGGATTTTCCTTGAGTCTATCTTTGTTTCTTGTTTCATTGAGTAGATTCCCTTGTATTTTTCCTCCTGTGTTATGTCTTTTGTGTGCACAGCTATCCATGTTTCATGTTGTCTTGTGTATTTTCTTGTGTTTCTTGGTCTAGTTTATTGTGTTTCCTGTTTTATTTTGTAGTTCTTGACCCCTGTGTCCAGTTTAGGTTAACTTCCTGTTGCTGTTTGTTTCCCGCCTTTTTGATTGCACTGATTTGTTTCACCTGTGTCCTCTGTGTATTTAGTTCCTCTGTTTCCCCTGTCCTGTGTTGGATCATTGTACATCTCTCCTGTGTCCTGTGTGTTTTTCTTTCCGTGTGTGTTGTTTTAATTTTTACTTTAAATTTAGTTTCTTGGACATTTCATTAAGATTTGTTTGTACCTTTTGTTCTTTTGTGTATTAAAACCTTTTATTTCAAATATGAACTTGGCTCCTCCTTCTCCTGTTTTTTCCCAATGTGAATGTTAATAATTTAACATGTAAACTTTTAATTATTTGTCTTATTTCTGTTAAAAATATCTAATTCAACTTAATAAAAGCCAATCGACAAACGTCATATAAACCTCTTGTTTCAAGATATCACGAGCAAGATAAGACTTCTATACTTTATAATACCTAAAAAGAGATGCCAATGGGGTAAGCACATTTAACTTGGTAATTTTCTTGAAATTAGAAAAGTTTTACTTCAAGAAACTTGCCAAGTAAATTTTTCTGAACCTATTGTCAAATATTTTACTCAGTACAAGTATATCATACCATATTTTCAATTTGTGATACCTTAGAATAAAACGTTTATCCAGACTTGTTGGATATTTTTACTAAATACCTTCTCATGATTGAGTTTTTGCAGTGTAAGACAAAAAAAATCACTGAAAACTACAAGTATTTAGACATCACATCAGATGAAGATAATCCATCTTTTGTGTAACAGCAGAGCAGAAAAACATCCAGATGTTCTTCAGATATGATGTCAAATATCTTCATTTTGTGTTAGCTAAATATCGACTGACAAAAGATTGATGATAGATTAAATACTTTTTGATAATAATTGTAAAGCTTAACCAAAAAATGTCAAATACAGGCTGAAAATTGGCCTAAATCAACAAATGGTTTGGGAAAAAAATGCATTGGTATTCAGTTAACATTTCAAAAGTAGCTTTCCTCATAGGAAGAACTTCATAAGGAAACATTTATATCCCTCTTTCCAAGCCAAACTCGGTCGAGGCAGATGGCTGTGCAACATGAGTCTGGTTCTGCTCAAGGTTTCTGCTTGTTAAAAGGAAGTTTTTCCTCGCCACTGTAACTCGCTAAATACTGCAAGGTGCAATGCTCATGGTGGATTAAGATGAAATAGGAGGGGACAGGATCATATCCTCTCTTGATGTTGGGTCTTTGTTAATAATTTAACATAGAGTACGGTCTAGACCTGCTATGTTTGTAAAAGTGTCTTGAGATAACGTTTGTAGTGATTTGGCGCTATACAAATAAAAATTGATTGGTCGGTCGGTCAGTCGGTCGATCAATTGTTTGACAAAAACAGGTATTATTGGTAGTATTGTTTGGTAACTGTATCCATACATGACAACACCTGTTTGTTCTGTGTGAATTCCTGGTGTTGCATGATAAGCACACACATCAACATAAACACCCACATTATGTTCCCCCCAAAACACCCCGTTTAACAAATGCAGAAGTTGCCTGAACTGCTGTGTCAGCACAATGATATATTTGACTGACTGGAGTGGCACCCTCATATTTCCCTGTGGTGGACTGAGCCTTGTGTAAAAGATAACAGTAAGTTCTCCATGTGTGTGAACCAGGCTAAATGTGAAAGCGGCCTGCAGAGAGTCTCACACTGCTTATATTGGATATCAAACAGCGAGCTCCCTCACATCCTGGATGATTGAAGTAGCATATGCATCGCCCCGTGCGCCTGATAAGCAACAAGGAGAAGAAGCATCCGGATCCAGCCGTACATCAGAATGCACACTCATGTACGCACACACATACACACACACACACACAATAAAGAAATATCCAAGCAGCGTTAAATGTTAAAAGAAGCCTAGACTCACACTCAGATACACACACAGATACACACACAGAGGCAGGCAGGTCTTGCAGCACATCACAGGGTCAGCGGCACACATCGGCATGGATTATCACACTGTCACACTCCGCCTCACGCCAACGGATAACAAGCTGCAGACAGACGTCCACTGGGCGAGGGAGAAGAAGGGGAGGAGGAGGGAGGCAGCAAAAGAGGAGAGTGGGGGGAAAGCAAAGGGGGAAGAAGAAACAAACAACATAGCTTTATGCTCCCAGTGTGTCTTTTTGGAGGCAGCATCCTTTGTGTTCTCCTAAATGTGTGTCTGCGCAAATTAGCATTCAACAGCGTGCCTTGTACCTTTAATGCATCTTTCATCAAACCTGAGTATTTGCTCATTTTGAGAGTGAATGGAAGGGAAAATGAAGCTTATTGCGGTCCATGCTACTGATCCTATACAGGCCCTGCTGAATGAATATTGCATGGAACATACCTTCAGTTTTTTTAACAGCTAATGCCATGGGATGCATGTAATATTCAACACAGACTGTCAAAGGAGATAAAACACTCTTCGGCAACCTGAATGTAGCATCTCTATTGATACACACACACATGCAGACATTTGGGAATGTGTGCGCACACTCCAGCTATTCAACACACCCTCTTTCAGGCCCCCCTTATCAGCTAAATAATTGTGTTGCCAGATGTGGAGCAGTCTCTAATATGGAGCAGAGGGGCCACAGCAGCACCTGACATGAATACTATTGTAGTACAGTTTACAGGCAGGATTACGCTGATGTATTGGGCTACAAAGTTTAAGACACTACACTGGCTGCCTGTGGGGAACTCTTAAAGCAACAGAGCAACAAGAGTGTTATCTGAGATGGGCTCTGGTAAGAGACAGGCCTGTAATTCTAATTCCCTCTGTTTTATGATGCCCTTTTATCATGTTTTAATAAGAAGATTTTTTTTTGTTGCATTGCTTCAGTTGCCTTGCAAGTGTTTTGTTTGCTGTTAAAACCAATGGAATCTTTCTCGCTGTGTCTACTTATGTGTTTCAGATTAAATCAAATTAAACAACAGCATCTTGCAACTACCATCTGATTAAATTACCTCTAACCTTCATTTCTACTAGCCATTATATCTTAGATCAAACATGTCTTCACATCATCATTTCCTACTAGAATGCTTTCTCATTACCAGTTTGTAAAACATGCTAGCTTTGTCTGTGGCAATGTTGTTACCTCTTTCTGTTTGACACAGTCAATTCAGCAACAACCATTTCGCAACATGCGGTTTGATTTCAAATCAATATCAAAGTCAAGTCAGTGTTAATAATCAGGGAGCATTATGGAAAATTTCAAAATTGAAGCGCGTTCCTGCAAATATTTAATGACTTTTTGTATCTAAGCTTGCAGTTTGGATTTCTTTACGGAATACTCCTTTAAAAGCCTTGGCTTGAAAAAGTAGAGGGGTACACATGCTAAATACATAACCAATGTGCTTTACAATACTAATGCACATTATATAAAGTAACTAACTCAGTAACTTTACATAGTTGTTATAATAATGTATTACCCAGCCGCATTAAATACTTGATTCTGATTGGTCAAAACCCCATTACAAGATAATGTCCCCAAATGGGGAATCACTAAATGTATCGTATCTTGTAACAATGTTATTAAATTATTGATAGCTGAAGAGATGCAAAAAACATGGGAGTACAGAGTGGTGGAAGACATGCAGTAAAGGGTTGAGGCCCCAAGTCAGCTGCAAACCAGGCAAAGGCAGCAGAGCCATTGAGAACATCTCTTAGTTGCTTACTGTTAAAAATGTACTAAATCATAAGAGGTAGTGATAATACTTTGAACTTGACTCTTTTGTTGGTAGTCGGGTAATAAGTAAATCCTTTAAGGATGATTTAGGAGCCCCCCACTTCGCTTTGGGGTACTACTCACCATGTTTGGGTTCCAATTAGCAAAACCACCCGCCCACTTTTCAGTATTCCTAACATAACTCAGAGAGAAGTCAAAATGGAATATTGTTTTGGATGGAAACTGAACCTGGTGTCTGAAAACAAGCAGAAAGTTTCACTTGATTATTTCCCTTGTCACCAAATCAGAGTCACAGAGTCAGAGAAAATCATCCTGATTGTTTCTGACACTTACAATGTATGTAACTGAATCTCGGGTGTGTTACTCCTTGTTGTTCTGAGTTCTATGTTGATACTGAAACGAACAAAAGAAAAACATGACAGAGCATTTACACATAGAGATTTTACAATTTAGAATATGTCCGAGAATAACAGGGCTGCAAACCCTGTGGCCTCTTTTGAATCATTTTGTTAATCCACTTTTTTTAATTAGCTTTTGGTGATTTCATTTTTCATTTCTGATTCATGACATTTCGCTAATGTAACACTCTCTTTTTGTTTATAATATATTGCTTTTTAATGGCTGTTGTCTCAGTTTTAAATGTGAACTGGTTTTATTTAAACAAAGTGTTGTGCAACTGAGTTTTTAAAAAAACGTTCTGATGAAGTTAGCTTTTACATTACACGTCACATTCACACACTGATGGCAGAGGCTGCTATGTAAAGCATCCATCAATATTAACGAATCTCACATGCCATAAGCACAGCTATTTAGGGCAGTTTGGGGTTAATGTCCTGCCCAAAGACATTTTCGTACGTCGACAGCATGACCTGGAATCAAACCATCAACCTTCAGATTGAGAGACGACCGACTCTACCACTGAGCCACAGCTGCCCCAAGGCAAATTGTTGAGAATGGATCCAAGAAATGGATGAGCACTTGGGAGGGAGCTGTCAGTTTAGGCAGCTCCGCAAGGGATATATTGACAGTGAGTAAGGAGGAGGAGATCCTCTGTGTGGAGGTTCCATCTTGAGAATTGAGTCACCAATGTCAATTAGAGGCCCCTTACAATAGCTGGTAACGAGGGGTGGGTGCAGTATGCAGAAGAAGTGAATAAAAGGGTTTGAAAGGATGTCGGAGAGGCTAGAATGACGTAAGATGAACGGTTAGGTGGTGATGATTTGGGATACGGATGATAATTGAATGCATTTGAGATCAAGGAGGCTGGGTAAAGAAAACAAGACAAACAGGACGTAATGGGTTACAGAAAGTGGCCTTAGCATGTCATTAAAAACTTAAAAAGGCTAATGCAGGGGCCGCTGGTGGCCTAGCGGTCTAAGCGCCCCATGTTTAGAGGCTATAGTCTTGTCGCAGAGGTCGCCAGTTCGATTCCCAGCTGGTCGACCATTCACTGCATGTCTTCCCCCACTCTCTACTCCCCACATGTCTCTCTTCAGCTGTCCTGTACATTAAAGGCCAAAATGCCAAAAAATATAACTTAAAAAAGGCTAATGCTTACATCTGTGTACGTTATGTCTCACTTACTTCAAAGGCTACTCTGCTTTGATTTTAGGAATAGTTTATAAAAATGGACTAGCCTCCATAATCCTAAACACAGACCTAATGTGGGCTAGTCCACAAAATCACAGCAATATACTAATCATTGTCTTTAATCCAAGTCTTCTGCCGAGGATGCATTGTGATTAAGTTATTAGAATGCAATTCCAGAAGCATGACCATGCAGCTGAAACCAATTTATTAATCCGCATCTCACATAGACTGCATAATACATGTATGTAGTCTCTGTGACATCACCATAGACGGTATAATACATGGATGTAGTATCCGTGACGTCACCCATCTGTTTTTGAAGCGCTGTTATGAAATTGATCGGCTGAGGATTGGAAATGCTGAACTCAACCAAACTTTGTCCGAGCTAGTGTGAAGTGAAGAGGCGGGCCTTTAGCCTTTTGGCTAACAGCTAGTTATAATTCTGACTCAACCTACCTTTCGGTAGAGCTAGGTGGGGGTGAGACAATGCCAATAGTTATGCAAAATTTGTACAGTTAATATCTTTGAAAATTATGGGTCATAAAAAAATTCACCCCCCATACAGTGTATGCTGAGATGAGCTGTTCAGACCAAAACTGTTTCTCAACCCAGGCTGTAAACATGTTTAATTTTTGATGCAAAGATCGGCTTTTTTTATTGGGTGTGTATGTTTCTACCTGTGTTTCTGCAGCCAGTCTCAAGTGGACATTTGAACATATGCTGTATAAATAATCAAGGTAATATCCGTGACGTCACCCATCTGTTCCTGAGCTCTGTTTTGAAGCCAATCGTCGGCGGCAGCCATATTGGTAATGCAGAACTAAACCACGCAGAGTGTGACGTAAAGAGGCGGGTTTGAGCCTCTTAGACCAACAGTTATGTGTTCATGCCTGTCAGTCAAGTCAGTCATGTCCTTATTTGGGCAATAACTCGTAATCTTAATATCTTCTGAACCACCACGTTAGAAAAAATTCACCCCCTGTACAGTGTGTGCCGATAGAGAAATTAGCTACGTAGAGCCAAGCTGTTTTTTGAACCAGGCTGTAAACACGTTTATTAATGCTGCAAAGATCGTCTTTTTTGAATTGGTGTGTATGTGGTTTCCGGTGTTTCTGCTGCCAGCCTCAGGCAGATGCTCCATGAATTGCAGTTTATCACACCTCTGCATGGGCTTCATAGTTTGAGATCGGAGGTTGCTGCTTGCATTCGATAAACTGCAGCTTTTTACACTTTTGCATTGATTTCATTATTTAAGAACAAAAGTGGCATCTCATCATGTCTTTCACTTCTGATATTATCTGTGCATACGTATATTATATAAGCCTGCTTGACCCCTTCTTTATCTCAGTTCTAAAGACCACCAACCACCACCACACATACACCTTTCAAAACCCCACTAGTCTCCTCTCTTTTCTTCTTTCCTACCACCCCAACACAGGAACCAATGGAGGTTTCTGAACGACCCTGAGTCTCTACCCCCACTCATCCTACCCTACCTTTATACGTATGTCAAAGAAACTACTATCATACCATACAATTGCATGGTCTTGTTAGCATAGTAGCACATGGACAGCATGGACACACTATTACATGCTGCATTGTTAAGAGCTCTTGTCTTAACAAACAGTCAAAAAGTGTGTCTAGAGGCTGTGAAGTTAAATGTAATGCAAAATCATTACCTTAGAAAATGTTAAAAATGACCTTTTACTTTTATTTAAGTAATGTTTATAAGTTTTTCACTATTTCTATGTCTTAAAAGAAAAAGTGAAAGACATGTTGTATAGTCATTTCGACCATTTGCCAATAGCTGAGCCAGTTTATCGAAACCACATCAGGGAGCAAGCTTGTTAAGTCGCCAACAAACATAAGACAAGCGAGGAATGGTGGTATGGTCAAGGAATAGGGGGAAACATGGGGATGGGGGTTCTTTCTTTTGTCCCTGTAATGTTGCTGTTTGTTTCATTTTAAAATGCTGTTTAAGAAAGACAGAATGAGACTGAGAGAATATCTCATTCACTGCTTCTCTCCCTCTCTGTGTCGTTCTTCGTTAGCAGAGCAGATGGTGTGAGTGAGCAGGCCGGTCATTTCTAAATCAATAGCCGGGCACATGGGAGTCACTGTGTGTATTTGGAAAAAGCCCATAACACTTACACTGTAGCATGCACCCACACACACACACAAACACACACAAGTGTTCGCAGAGGCACTGAGAACACACAAGAACCACAGAAAACGCAGAAATAAATACACATTCATGCAACATAGACACATGCATAGAGGAACAGAGACGCATACACGCAGCAGTGTGTTACAGTACATAATTTCTGCACAAGCACACACACAAACCAAGTGGGGGTAGAAGACGGAGCGAGGGAAGGAGATGGAGAGTAAACCAATAGCCCTGCAGCTTATTTCTGCAGACAAGCTGTTGTTTAATATGACTGCAGCAGACGTCGGCCCCACGACAATCATTTAAACCTCCAGAGCCTGCTCCACTGGAGGAGACGCAAGTATCTCTCCTCCCCTCCCTCTCCTCTATGTTACACTGTTTTTCCTGTCCTCTTTCTCTCCCTCCATCCCTCAAACATCCCTCTCTCTGTTTTTCCCCCTCTCTCTTACTGAACAGAAGCAGAAGCCGGAGGTGGTGGAAACATATTAATGCTCCATTAAAGTCATAATCCACAACCTGTTGTTGCCCGCTTCTGTTGTGATGTGATGACTGTCAGTGAGTCACGAGGTAAAAGAACAGACAGTGACAACTCTAAAGCCTTCTGTGGCTTTATTCTCGGCTCCAGATGCTGCTGATTTGTTGGCAACACATGTCGTGTTGAAATTTCTGTTTAGCAGCTATTACAGTGAGTCCTCTGTGTTCTTTTTGTTGTTTGGCTTGATTCAGCTATAAAGGACCAATCCGTTTTTTTATGTCTTAATAGAGCAGAAAACCTATTTACTTGACTATGTTCCTTCTGCTGTAAGGACTCTCATCCTCATGTGATTAGATACCTGTGTTGTGTAGTTGTGTCTACTCTTGGATGATAACACAAATGTTTACCTAGGATTTTTTTTTTTACCAAACCAACAGCTACAACTACTCCAGATTTTAAAATGCAATGGAAAAACCCATACATTTTGCCTTTGAGTGTCTTTTACATGTACGTTTGCTCTTAAATGTGGAAAATCCATTTCAATTTGGTGCTTTGGGCAAAAGCACAAACCACAACCATTGTTGGCCCATCATTACTGTTAAGATCTCTGATAGAGGGATGTATTGTGCTTTTTTTTTTAAAGAAATGCACTCATGAAACTGGCGTTGACGTTATATTGATGGTGTCTTATTCACCAATATTTCCCAACCCAATCTGCTCTTTCCTGTTCCCCCTTGGGATGAATTAAGTGACCCATATGCTGTGTTAATCCTTTTTCAATAAACACTGCATAAAACCAGCACCTGTAATAACTCGTCCATTATCTCTCCTGTATTAGCTTCTCGACACTGGCTTCTAATAAAATCTAGAATAATATTAAATCCTTCTTCTGACCAACAAAGCTCTTAATGGTTACGTGCCATCACATCTTAAAGAGCTCATAGTGCCTTATTACTACTCTAGAACAGGGGTTCCCAAACTTTTCAGCCCGCGATCCCCAAAATATAGGTGCCAAAGGCTTGTGACCCCTACTGCCCCTCGAAGTGGATAAATGTTGCCTCATACTTAATTTACTTCAACTTCAGAATTAGTTTACCAACATAACTAACTGTTAGCTAACCCTAACCCTAACCCTAACTTTAGGAGTTATCTGGCAACAAAGAAAAGCTCAAAACTAATGAAATGTACTTACTTGCAGGGTTTTATTTAAAATGTAACTACAACTTTTGTCTATATTTTTACAATAAAGGGTAAAATAATCAAATTTAGATTACTTAAAAAATATATTACAATGTGGGAGAAATCTTGCGACCCTCCATTGGTGTGTCACGACCCCTCAGGGGGTCCTGACCTACACTTTGGGAACCCCTGCTCTAGAACACTACAATCCGTCTTTTTTGATAAAGCTTATAGTTAGGTCTGGCTCAGGCTCAGGCCTGTCTCTCCTCTATCTGTCTGCTTCTCACTTACTTTAAATCTTCCTGTCCCATTAAAGTTACTAACCATATATCTTTCTGGGAGTCCCTGAGCTCCCTTGTCTCGTATGTTCCTCTTGACCATTGCTGTAGACGTCCTGCTGCTGTGGACCTGCCTGACTCCAGCCGCTACAACTATTAATATCAGTCTCACCATTACTTCTTTACACTGACACTTTCATTCCTCCCCCAATTATCAACATTGTAGAAATGCAAATGCTAATATGAGACCTGTTGACTTTAAACTGCCTTGAATATTAAGATCAGTCCATATCATTAACTTACAATTCTGCAAACTACACATATTTTACCATAATTACTGGCACTGTAACGAGTCTTAGCTGTTTTGGTTGTCTGTCTATACATTTCTCTCTTCCTGCAACTCCCTCTATCCCTCTTTCCAACCCAAACTCTGTCGAGGCAGATGTCTGTCTAACATGACTCAGGTTCTGCTCGAGGTTTCTGGATGGATGTTTGTCCTTGCTGCTGTAACTTCTTAAATGCTGCAAAGTGCTCTGCTCATGGTGGATTAAGATGAGATAAGACTGAGTCCTGCCTATAAGATGCGACTGGACCTTATCCTGTCTTGATGTTGGGTCTTTGTTAATAATATAAACAAAGAGTGGAGCTGCTCTTTTTGTAAAGCGTCTTGAGATATTTGTCATAAATTGGTGCGATATAAATAAAGACTGATTGATTTGACACCGCTTTATTTGATTTGGCCGTTATGAAGCTGATATCTCATACTAGAAAAAGTCTCAACTCAAACCATTCATCACAGTCGACTCAACATTATGAACTGCAATACAAGTGTCAGTGTGAACAAAACATGTTAAGAAACAATTGTTTCAGCCTATTTTGACCCTTAAGTGGGTAATGGAGAGCGGCAGTCTGAGAGCAGAAACAAAAAGCTGCACAATTAAGTGACAGTATTTTTTGGCACTATCAATTGTCACAGTGTCAAAAACAAGAAAGGTTGAAAACACCCGTGATTATTCTTTAAATGCCTCCATGTCAACTGTCTTCACTTCCACAGACAGAAATTAAACAGTGTACTGAGTGCCACAGGGGAAGTGACACAATTGGTGAGTAAAGCATGTGAAAATGAGCTGAAACCCAGAGGAGCTTCTGCAGAGTGGCGGCAGAGTTATCAGAACACCTCTGAGTGAGCTGAATAACAGGCGGCATTTGGGGCTGAAATTAAAACCGTGGTTGAGGAGGAGAATCACTGACATGATCAGCCGACCGGATTCAAATTAGGAAATAGTAATTACAAATAATTAATCTTCAGTAATCCCCTCTGAACGGAGCTTCGGTTTACTTTAACTAACCTCTCTGAGTATTGCATTGCAAATCTCAAGCTTAACATTTCGACTTGTTAGTAAATCCTAAAACGCTTTGAGAAAATGATGTTTTTGAGAGACAATAATAAATAACAAATGCAATAAAAATGGATTCTAAATGATATTAAAGAAAGGCGTCTGGTGTGTTTTTGCTTTGAAAATGACCTCACAACAACTGCAGATGAGTAAGCCTGTTGGTAATATAATGCTTTCAACGTACAGTACACATTTAGAACAAATCAACATCTTTGTATACAGAGCTATAACGAAGAGGGAAGCTGTCTGATAAATGAAAGCTGTGCAGCTCGGGGGCAACTTCATAGTGAAGAGGAGCCAAAAAGGGAGATGAGGAGAGGAAAAATAGGAAAGACAATTCATCCATTAGCTTACAGTTCTCTCCCTGAAGGTGTGAAGATGTGATTGGAGGTCACTGACACACAGATGTGTATTTGTCTCGGAGCGATTATTTTCAACTGAGTTACGTTCACTTCAGTGTGCTTTGTTACTCTGCTCTTAAGAAGCATTGGTTTTATTAGCTCATTATTTAAAGAAATGTGTTTTCTTTTTCTTATATCACTGCCTGCAGTCACCAAGATGCATTTGATTTCTTCTAGAATATTTTGACCGACAACAGCATGGTGTGTTTGTGCTAATTGATAAAAGTATTGAAACATTTATCTTGATCAATACTAGAATCAATATGGAACTCTTTCCAAAAAACAAGGAACAAGGTACCCATAGGAAAAGAAATTTAGAGAGGAGATCTCAAAGTGTTTCATTTATGTCTACTAGACAACAATGAGATCTGTTTGAAAGCAAAATGAGACTATAGCTTATGTCTCCTGTTTCTCATTCTTACCTCCAGAAAAAAGTTGCAAAACGTCTCAGCTTAGTCTCCCTTTCAGTTCCAAAGGAGATCTCGTCAAAATCTGAGATGATTCTCAGGTATTTCTCAAGGGTTGTGACTCCTTTTGAGCTCAGGTGGAGAAATCAGGGAGCTCTGTCAATTATCTCAATCTAATCTCATCCATTTGTTTTTGTCAGACTCAGTTTTTGTGTATCAAGTTGAGCTTAGATGGAGCAAAGAAAGAGCCTGAGCTCATCTTTTCATGAACATTTATTGGTGCCCTGCAAAATTAAGATTTCAATGTAATTGTCCACAAACTCACAATTCTCATTAAAACATTTGAACCACTTACAAGATCAGCTATTTAGATGTCAAATGATCTCTTCTTTGACTTCACATTATGGTCATTCCTTTACAAGTCTGTTTGAGAACAAAACAACTTCACAAAGATTTAGTGGATTTGAGAGAAATTGCAAAAAATTGAGATTTCATACCAGGTATGACAGACGATTTATTTAAAACATGGGCCGCAAAAGGGCTGACCAGATCTAGCCAGATTATTATAATTAAAGGGGTGGATTCTTTTAGGCATTGGTGGCCAAGCACTCTAAGCGCCCCACATACAGAGGCTACAGTCCTCGCCGCAGGGGTCGCTGCTTCGATTCCCAGCCGATGGACGATTTCCTGCATGTCTTCCCCCGCTCTCTACTCCCCACATTTCCTGTCTCTCTTCAGCTGTCCTGTCAAATAAAGGCAAAAAGGCCAAAAATATATTTTAAAAAAGAGAAGAAAATTAGCCATTAATGAGATCTCTCAAATAAAACTCATGTCATGGTCTCAACTATTTCTCCTAGTGAATTTTAGGAGAAACGAATGAGAAACGATTGACAACAATTTGAAACTTAAATGAGGCTAAAGTGGGTTTCTCTCTCTTTTGTCTCTGGAGACTTAGAAGAGAAAGCCTAAAATTTTCCTCTGGGTAATTTATACTAAATCAATGGATATGCAAATTAGAATGTGACTGGGTGAGAAGGACCCTAATGTGAAGTGGAGGGATCTTGCCTCAACCTTTGTTATATCTCACATCAAACGGAACATTTGCATTGAAAGTAACATTAAACAAGACGAACAGGGCTCCTGCGGGAGTATCAATGTTGACGTTTCTTTCCTCATTAAAGTCTCTCTTTGGAGCTTGTATTTGACACACCTGTAAACATAAATGAGACAAATGTCACAACTTTAAACATTGATGCTATTATCACTACTGCCCACAATATGTTACCTTGTAGTGCTTGGTAACTAAGAGATGCTCTCACCAGCTCTGCTGTTGTTGCCTAGATTGCAGGATAAGATCCTGCTCCTTTTTTCCCTATCAGAGATGGTTTGGGTCCAGTAGCTCCTCACATCTGTGCACTGTAACTGGATCATACAGTAGCGCTTTGTCTTTATGCAGAACTCTGACCAAAGTATATACACTGGGAATATAGACCAACAACAAACTTCCAGTGAAAACCTCTATGGCTTTACTTTGGCTCTCTAATGTGCAAATAATGTCATATTGGAACATACAATACACAAAAATGCCAAAAGGGGAGTTCTCACAACAACATAAGTGTGAGTTTTTATTGAATAAAGCTGCTCCCTATAGTGTGACCACACGACTCTGTTGACAGAGCGCTAGCTGAAACTGTTTAAATTCTGTCTGTGTCATGAGTTGCTTTTGTTAAGATGTTTTTATTGTTCTTCCTGTGTTAGTTGTGTTTTCCCCTGCGTTTTGTGTCTTGTGCTCTTTATTCCTTGTGTATGTATTTTCTCTTGTGTTTCTTAGTTCAGTCTCCTGTGTTTCCTGTTTTATTTTGTAGTTCTTGCCCCTTGTATGTGGTTTAGGTTCTACTTCCTGTGCCCTTGTTTGTTTCCCTCCATTTTTGATTGCACCCTGATTAGTTGCACCTGTGTCTCGTTGTCTCACCTGTGTCTGATTGCCCCTGTTAGTATTTAGTCTGTTTCCTCCCTTCTGTCAGATCTTACCTGAGTGTTACCCTGTCTTCCTGTCGTCCATGTGCTCTCTTGTTTCTCGTGGATTTGTTAAAGTAAGTTTTATTTTTCTGTGGATTGCTGATGTTTTGAGGAAATTTCTTGAAAAAGGTAATGTTTACATCAATCCTGAAGCTAATCAGCTTGCTAGCTATCATACCTGCCGACTGAGGAAAAAAAATTGTGGTATTAAAGGTGACATATTCTGCTCTTTTTCATCAATATATATATTGGTCTAAGAGGTCCCCAAAACATGTCTTTAAAGTTTATGCTAAAAAAAACACTTTGAAATCAGATTTTGGCATGCCTGTAAACCCCTCTTTTTCAGCCCTGCTCAGAACAGTCTGTTTTCTGTGTCTGTGCCTTTAAATGAGAATGAGCTCTCTGACCACGCCCCCTCAGGAAGGGGATGTCCCCTTGGCTGTCCAGCACGTTGATCTAATGTTTACATGTTGGCTGAATATACATGGCTGCTCACAGACCCGCGTCACTTCAACCCTCTGAATTTGATCCAGAATCTGATCCTGACGGAGAGGCGCCTGTAGCAGGACCTTTTTGAACGATTGGTCACAGATTTAGTGTTTCTTGTTGTTTTATTTGTCAGTATGTCGACGTGTGTTTTGGTACACAGCTACGAACATGTAGCTATGTGGTTATGCTAAATAGCCAGCTCAGTCAGCGAGCCCAAGAGGGTGAGACAGAGTTAAAGCTTTATTAATAACGTGAAAGTTTCGATGCTTTCGGGAAATCGTTCAGGGCTTTAGCCTAAGTAGCCGCGCCTCTGCTCTGAGGATGGTTCAAGATGTGGCCCATTATTCTGCATGGGAAATACGAGAGCGTCCCTGGGAAGCATGAATTGTTAGTTTACAGCGTCCTCTCACATTTGAATACGTGTACCTAGCAACATCACTGAGTGTTCATGTTCCTATTGAACTCGGTTAACAAATTCTGATTTGAATTCACAGAAGCTGCAGTTTTAATGTGTTGCTTTTCTCAAATATCAATTCATCTTTCCTCTCTTTCATTTCCCGCGGTATGTCTCCGTGTTTCTTTTACATATGCATCTCTGATATTTCCGTTGTAGCTGCTGTAGTGAAGAATGGCAGAATAAAGCAAAGACAAGTTTACTATTGCCCAAGGCAGTGTGTCAAAGTGTGTGTTTTGATAGGACGGTGTAGATATGCATGGGTGAATGCCTCTGTGTGTGTGTGTGTGTGTGTGTGTGTGTGTTTGAGGGGTTAGAATAGTTAATATGTATGAGGGTGCATTTGTGTGCTTATGTATGTGCGAGCATGTGTGTGCGCTCATCTCCGAGAAATAACAGCTGTGTTGCCAGGAGAGAGAGAGGTTGAGAAAGCTTGATGGAGGGGGAGACGGTGAGAGGAGGAGAGTCAGAGAAAGAGAGAGAGAGAGATGACTCCCAGAGGTGCCTTCGGGTGCCTAATAGTCTGAGAGATTCTGTCACAAAATATTGCCTCCTCTGTTCTGCAGGGGAGCTTTAGGGAGATTGCGCGGGTGGAGAAAGATGAGGTGGGGCGAGGACAAGGCGACGGAGGTTTGAGTCTGGCTCTCTCTTTGTGGCTCCCCGTCTCCTCCAGGACAGATTTGGAGCCGAGGCTGTGGAGAGCTTATAACATCCCGTGTAACGCTCCGTGTGATACCTCTCCCTGCTGGCACTCCATGCCTTTTAGAGGGGCACTTTTGGGCATCGTGCACATTTCTTTTTATCTTCTCTGAGTGATAACATTTTAAAAAATATGGTTCCAGTTTTTAATTTTGGAAGAGGCATTGCTTAAGTGCCAAATTCATTGCCTCTTTATTTCAATTTTTTAGTGAAAAAAACCCAGAAGTCTCTAGTAATCAAAACACCTGGAAATCCTAATGAGTTTTTAAAGTGCTGATCCCTTAGCTTCTTTTTAATTCTATTCTGTTTTCATCATTTGGAGCTGTCACAGCTACAGTGTTTATGTGCTGCTGTGTTTCACAGAACTTGTCCTGTTGATATGAAACCTGGTTTCTGAAGATGGCACTCTTTTCCTTTTCATATTTTAGTGCCTTAGTACCCAAATTAATTTTTAGAATAAAACACTCCGTGTTGCCGCCACATTGTTATTCACTGAACTCCATGACAAACCGTCATAATGAGCGGAGCCAGGTCTGGAGTCAACAGGTCGGAGGTTCTTTGAGGCCAATAAAGACAACATGGATGAGGAGAGGAGTTGGATAATCATTGATTAATTAATTACTGTGTGAAAACCTTGGTCACATTACTCCAGCTGTCTGGAGGTCCTAATCTGTGCTGCGTTCTGAAAACGCAACCGGTCGGTGTTGACGGACGAGAGAGTATGGAACCAGACCGCAGTGGATCGGAAATGGACCAGGCGTGGATTTGGTGGAAGTCCGATGTAACAATGCCACCCAGTGGTCAGCCATTGTAAATATACCAGAAATTTCCTCCAAATCAAAAATGGCCAATGGTAGGTCAGAAAAGAGTAGCAGCCCAGGATCGTCCTCCAAATCCTTCTATTCCAGATATCTGGGGACATTTCTGTAACACTAGTAGACAACTAAGGTGCCAATATTACATGTCCAAGTATTGATTTTATGTTTGGGGAAAGTCATGATTAATCATCTGTCCGATAAGTTGGGCGTCATGCATTGCTGGCCGTATTTAAATTCAATTCAGATCTTGTTGCTCTTGAAAATACTTAATGGAGGTCACATTTACTTTAACAAAAACATTTTTTAGTTATTACATTAATGTTCTTCAGTTTTTTGTCTATTGGCTGAGCCAAAGTCAGAATTCAAATCCCAGTTCTAACACAATATCTGCTCTCCTCCCATACCGTGTCTGCTGTCATGCCGTCCCGGCTGCCTCCAGGCAATAACAGTTGAGATTTTGATCCCCTCAAAGACTTTTTTTCCCTGCTAAGACAGGAAAGCTTCAAACCCAAAGAAAAATACACTTTCAAACTCAAATTGAACTTGAAACTAAAATGGATTCTCTCTGATTCAGTGTAAATGTAACAAACTAATATATGCTTTAAAAAGAAAAAGCATGTATTTTGTTAATGCATTGAAAAAATACTTAATTAAAATTATCTTTTGCAATGAAGCGCTACATGATATCGACTCTATTAGAGAATTCTGTAAGCTTTTAAAATTAAACTATAATTGCTAACATAATTTTGAGTCTGAGTTTTTCAAATTCATTAATTTGTACAAGCCAGCTCTGAATATTATTGTTTGACATAAATAATTATTGCTAAATGTATGTATATGTGTATATGTATATGTGTAGTATATATGCAGTCTATATGTATGTTTATATATATATATATACACACACACATACATAAGGAGTGTTATTTTCATATCCTTAGCAGGAAAATATATTTTTTAAAGGAAATAATGCATGAAAGGGTTTAGAACCAAGAGGGGAGTTGAGTTGAGAGGCATGTGTTTAAGAACAGATGATTTCCCCTCTGCTCTTTTGGGCAGATACTTGTTTGTAGAGATAAATTAAAAGATTAAAAGTCTTTTTTTTTTAAAACAATTTTCACCTGACTTCAGATTCTACATTTATAATCAGAATTTGTTTCAAGCAGTTAGAGTATGGCCAAACCCATAAATAATGGTGCTCTACTTAAAATTCCTGCCACTCTGACACATTAAAAACTAAAAGAACAAGCTAAACTTACTGTAACTCTAAGTATTTACCCTGGCTGTGACCAAGTGGCAACCTCTGGTCTCAAACGATGAAGCCCATGCGGAAGTGTTATAAACTGCAATTCATTGAGAATCTACTTGAGGCTGGCTGCAGAAACACTAGAAACCACGTAGACATGAATGCGAAAAAGACAATCTTTGCAGCATTAATAAACATGTTTACAGCCTGGTTCAAAAAACAGCTTGGCCCTACGAAGCTAATTTCTCTATCGGCACACACTGTACGGGGGGTGAATTTTTTCTAACGTGACGGTTCAGAAGATATTAAGATTACGAGTTTTTGCCCAAATAAGGACATGACTGACGTGACTATGGGACAGCAACGCATAGCTGTTGGCTAGGTGGCTCAAACTCCGCCCCTTTACGTCACACTCCGCCTGGTTGAGTTTCGCATTTCCAATATGGCTGCCTCCATCAATTGGCTTCTAAACAGCGTTCAGGAACAGATGGGTGACGTCACGGATACTACGTCCATATTTTATACGGTCTATGGTTGTGACAGATTGATCACAAGCATCCATGGAGAAATTATATAAATAAACAAAATACCAGGCCAGAGAAACTGGTAAAAGTAAGATCTTTCCATCTGTCCAATTGGAGGGAACATGCCAAAACCAATCAAAGTTTTGATTTGGTAGTTTTAACATTTTTATTAGCCTTCTCGAAACACAAACTGTTCACTTTGATTTTGCATTAAGCTTGTTTTCTGTGATCGTCTTCAAGTTGTGCAGATGTGAATGTCAATATGTGACCTCTCAAGAATCCCGTTTATTGTTAAAGAAGCATCAGTACCCTGCAGGGCATTTCTCTTTGATCATAAAGAGAGACAATAAGCTAATATAAAGTAATCATCCAGGTCTAATTATAATGTCTTTGACTGCACTGAGCTCCCAGACCCCCGTGATGAACCTCTTAAAGAGAAGACCTCTCACACTGTGCTGGGATGGAGATGGGTGAGCATAATGAAAAGCCCTGGACTGCTGCTGACTTCCACCTGCATGGCAACATCTTCCAGTCCTCACTCTGTTCCATTTTGTCTTCCTCTCTCTCCCCGCAGCCTCCAGATGGATCAATGAGTGCAAATGAGATGGACAACAGCAATTTCCTTCTATCTAGCCTTGATAACATGTATCAATCACCCAGCAGGCAGAACACTTCATAGCTCATCACGTTGCATCCACAGAGCAGCCCACTGATGCCCAATAAGCTGCAGCAATCAGAGCTTGTTTCCACCCACTAATGGAAGAATATGCTGCAGATCTATGCTCAGTGCTGTAAAATATTCATCAAGCTGGGTTTCCTACAAAGCCTTATATCAGCAATGTGGCTAAAGCAGGAAGGGTCTCAAGGCTCTTCGGTTAGAAAAATGATTCCATTTAAAACCACAGTGGCTTAAAATCCCTTTAATTGTTGAAACGGAAAACTGTAAATCCTAGTAAAGGGAAACATGTGGTCATGTCGTTGGTCATTATGAATTGGTGCTTCTAAGTGTTTAGCTTCAAGAAGCACTGTACTTTCACAAGATAAACCAAACAATGATAACTTAGAAATTAAAACCCCCATAATACTACTTTTACATTCTTTTTTACAGGACTTCTTATGGCTATAAACAACAAAAAAGTATTGCTTCTTGATATTTTCACTATCACATTGCATTTAAGTTTGATGTGCCCCACTTTCTTGAAAAGGGATAATTCATTCATTTTTCATATAGAGATGAGTTTGCAATAAATGAGTACTCATCTCCTTGGGGAAAACATGAATACTCCAATTTCTTGGGAAATACACAAGTCAGCCTCTCCTTGGGAAATGCATGACTACTTCTCTCCTCTCCTTGGGAAAAACACGAGTGCTCCTCTCCTTAGGAGATACTGTACCTAAGTATGCTTCTCCTTGGGAAATACATAAGTACATCTCCCCTTTGGAAATACATTTTTTTCTCCTTGGGAAATACATGACTACTTCTCTCCTTGGGAAATACATGACTACTTCTCTCCTTAGGAAATACACAAATACGCTTCTCCTTGGTTAATACATGAGTACGCCTCTCCTTGGGAAATACATGAATACGCTTCTCCTTGGGAAATACACAAGTACGCTTCTCCTTGGGAAATACGCAAGTATGCCTCCTCTTTGGGAAAAAAATGAGTACACTTCTGCATGATAAATACATAAGTATGCCTCTCCTTGGGAAAAACAAGAGCAAGCTTATCTTTGGGAAATACTGTATTGAGTGTGCCTCTCCCTAGGAAATACATAAAGAAGTATACTTCTCCTTTGAAAATACATAAGTAAGCCTCTCCTAGGGAAATACATGAGTTTATTATGTCACGTTCACACCAGACGTGAACAATCACGCGAGAATATTTTGTGTTTACTTGATCTGTTTGCATGAATGACTCGCTCAATGCCCACGTCAAAATCACGTGTGCACAAGTGCCCAAGAGGCAAATTTTCACGAGAGGGAGGGGGGGTTCCCACATGACTCTAGTCTGTTGTCATCAAACAAGGTTGAGCTCACGGACATTGTATGGGGAAGCCGGTTATGCTAAAGGGGGCAGAGCTAAATTCCTACTACAACCCATAGCTGGATTCAAGTGACAGGCAAAGTTTTTCACAACTCACCAGATAATCCTCTTCACTCTCTGTCCTCACAGTGAGCTCCTGTTTACTCCTGATCTGCACGCCTATTGGTCATCGCGGCACGATAGATTTGCTGGAGTTCAGAAATTTCAACTTGCGCGATTCGCGCCGCCAGACCACTACTCGCGTTTATTTGCGTCTTTCCTTTGACTTTACTTGTAATTCATTCGTAATTATGATTTTTATATATATTTTTGGGGGGCTTTTTTGCCTTTATTTGATAGGACAACTGTAGAGAGACAGGAACTGTGGGGAGTAGAGAGTAGGGGAAGACATGCAGTAAATGGTCGGCCGGCTGGGAGTCGAACCAGGGACCTCTGTGACGAGGACTATAGCCTCTATATGCTAGTCCACCAGTGCCCGATCGTGCGAATGATTTTATTCAGGTTTGGATGCCCACTTAGGCATCTATGCTATGATTTAGGGAGATAGGACTGTGGATACAGTAGGGAACTGATAGGAGAGAGAGGGGAGTGACATGGGCAATGGACAGCAGGTTGTAGTGCATGCATGTTACTGCAAAATGAGTGTCCATGCTGTCTTCAAATCTGATCTGAATCTTCCAATCTGATTTCAAATTGATTGAATTTGATATGATAATGTGAAATAAATTTGTATTGATTGAACAAAAAAAACTAGCTTGTATTAACATTTGTAAACATAGCTTTTCCTTGTCATACATGACCATACCAAAATATAGATTGGGGACCTTGAAGCTGTGAGACAACAGCAGTATCACTGCGCTGTGTAGCCACTTCAGATGACATTATCCTGTTTCTTTCTGTCAAGTAAGTGTGATGCACCAAAACAAGCATTTACATTCACTTGACAATGACAGTGCTGCTTATCATTTAAGCTATTCAAGATTGTTGTTTGAGCTGACTGGTCCAGAAAGCAAGGGTCGGGTTAATGCTAAAAAATATTTCTCCATGGTTGAAAGAGACTGTTTGGAAAGTGGAGTTGTAGATAAGCTCGTTGTATCGTGTTTGCACGCCAAGT
The DNA here is from genome assembly GCF_009762535.1 of Notolabrus celidotus. Classification (NCBI taxonomy): domain Eukaryota; kingdom Metazoa; phylum Chordata; class Actinopteri; order Labriformes; family Labridae; genus Notolabrus; species Notolabrus celidotus. The sequence goes on from NC_048288.1 coordinate 13,185,851, forward strand.
TGATCACATCCCTCTTCCGTGTAAGAGAATTTGCAGACGTAAAACATCACAGCCTTTTTCCTTGATACTCTTTTCACATGAAAGTAAGAGGTTTCTAGAAAGTACAACATCAAAATAGTTTGTTTAAGACATCTGAACAATATGACTGTGTGAAGTCAGGCTACATTACTGAGCCTGTAATATTTCTCTTTTGTCTTGATGCTCTATACTCTTAGAAGATGCTGTATGGCAAAATCTACAAAGAGTTTTATCTTCTAACCCGAGAAAACATTTTAGCAGTGATCATACCAGACAAGATAAGAAGAAGCTGTAATGACTTCCAGCGATACTTTTCCCCAGAGTGCTCCAGCTTTGTAAAAGTCACATCTGAACCTCTCTCTCAGTGCCTGAGGGGTATGTTAACAGTTTTTAGGATGAATACATAATAAGAGGCAGCAAAGGAGACAGCTGTGTGTGTGAAAATACTTCCCATTACATCTCCAGTAAATGTTATGTATTTTACAGGAACTTACATGAACTCCAGCATGTTCTATTTGTTCTGCTGACCCCCCTTAAAATGGTTCTTGTCTTTTCCACAACCATGAAACTGAATTACCCAGCACTGAAACATTTATAAATCCAGACTTCAACCCATTACTCTTTTAAGAGAAACCATGCAACCTCTAGCCTCTCTTCAGTTAGACCATAACTCACAGGTAAGAGCATTTGTAATTCTTAAAAAAGACATATATACATATGTAAGGTGATGTAGGGTAACCAAAGGTAACAAAGGGTCACTGAAGAAGCAGCATGGAAACAGCAAACCTCCAAAATGTCAACACTGGGCACTGAAGAAGCTGACGAGTACATTCGATGTCCTGCTGAAAGAAGGTACGAATAAATGTGTCAACACTATACCTCTAAATCTGTAGAAGTGTTAAAGAAAAGAAAAACAACCTGAGCCAACATATCTAGAATCCCTCTGTACACTACCAGCACATATGCGTCAACAGACAGAGAGGCTTGCTCCAGCCTGATACAAAAAGTATAAATTATTCAAAGCACTCTTGTGCAATGTGTGTGTCATTGGTCATTGCAAGCATCCCTTTGTCTGTTGGCTAAGAAGTAATACCTCTATATCAACAACTAATGGTAATAAATACTTGGACACAAGGGACACATTTGTAGATCTGGTATTTAAAGCTTTGTAATAGATAGTAAGCAAGAATTCATGGAACCATAGTGACTCTCATCATCAACCACAGTCACAAGACTGTTGGTTAGTCATTTTATTACATCTTGTTGAGTTAGTGCATACAGATGCATTATTTCACCATAACTTTTGTCATGTAGATTGTGTATCTTGAACCCGAGATGTCCCACCTTCTATGTATTTAAAGCAGATTTGAGGTACTCAAGGTAGGACTAATTATCATGATTTACAGCCGATTGCCACTGATTTGTCATCACATTTCTATTCTTGTAAAATGTGTTAACTACCACTAGATCCGCTCCCTTGCATTTCGCTCCGTCTCTGGTCCGGCAGACCAGTGCCCTCCACAGCAGATATGCAAGAATTCTATATTTGCTGGATGCCGGCAGTGTTGCCAACTTAGCGACTTTGTCGCTATATTTAGCGAGTTTTCAGACCCCTCTAGCGACTCTTTTTCAAAAAAGCAACTAGCAACAAATCTAGCGACTGTTTCTGGTGTTAATGGAGACTTGGAGCCTGATGTGAAAGCATGCATTGTTCTTACTCCACGAGCAGTGGATGCTGCTGTGAGTCCCTCCAATCTGTATTCAGAGCAGGAGGCATTCATCCCTCCACATTCAGACTTCAAATGTTTCACGCCTGTATGAAGACACCGCTGGCTAATCCCACCTCCTGTCTCTTTTTGGTTCATTTAGATTGTTAATGTAGATTGTAAACACAAATTTCTTGAAAATATTACAGTAGAAAAATGGTGGTGCAGTGGGTAGCGCTGTTGCCTCACGGTGAGAGCGTTCTTGGTTCGAGTCCCTGGTCGGGCAGGTGCCGTTCTGTGCGGAGTTTGCATGTTCTCCTTATGTATACTTGGGTTCTCTCCGGGTAATCCGGCTTCCTCCCACTGTCCAAAAACATGCTTACCAGCTGAATTGGCCACTCTAAATGATTGGTGAATGGTTGTCTGTCTTTCCATGTTTGCCCTGTGATAGGTTTGCGACCTATCCAGAGTGTACCCTGCCTCTTTCCCAAAGTCAGCTGTGATTGGCTTCAGCCCCCCGTGACCCCTAATGGGATAAGAGGTCAAGGTAATGGATGGATGGACTTAGATTTTTTGTAGGCTTCTACTTGTAGTTATAAACATACTTAGGGTGTTTTTAATCCTCTTTTTGGCTCTCCCTCAACGTTACATGTCTCCTACAGCGTCCATTAAAATATCAATTATGCAAATTAAGTGATGATGTCATTTAGCAGGGTCGTCCCTATGTTCCCACATTTCTAAGATATTTTCAAAATTAGGTCTTGTGTTCCTACATTCCCCTTCAATTTAAGCCCTATCCTCCCACAAGATTTTTGGAAGCACTTTATAGTAAATGAATGAATGAATGAGTAATTTCATTTCGATCAGCAGCAGAATGTGGGAACATAGGCATGTTCTCCATTTAACAACTTCTAGCAACTAAGCCGTTGGCAACACTGGATGCCAGATCACAATGCATCAGTCAACTCAAAGCAGATCAAGCAGGACAGGAAGTCAGACACCGAAACAAAACTAAAAAAAAAATTTCACTGAACTACAACAACAAACTGTCATGATGAGCAGAGCCAGGGTTCAACAGGTTAGCGGTTTCCAGAAGTTTTTTTTTCCCCAGTCTCTTCTAGGTCATGGCTTCTGCACCATTGTAGGTTGACATATGTACTTACTTACATCAGTGTTGTATTCTCCAGTTAGACACACATTGAAATTGGCTAAAACTATATTACTGTACACACTCCAAATCCAGCCAAGTGACTTTTTAGTGACTCCTTCCATTTTTTCTCCATTTCCAAGTTACTTTTTAAGCATCAAAAATGAAACTAAACACATACTTAGACTCGGGGCGACCATAGTTTGTCAGTCATTTTGTCTGTCAACAACGTTCTTGACTGAATGTGTCCATGTGATATGTTTGGCTTGGAACCAGTGTCTCTGCACTCAAGCTCCTGACAGACTAGTGTTCAAGCTTTCAACACGACTGGATTTGCCAAAAATCTTCCATATTTTATTTAGAGCAGGGAAGCCTCCAAACTTGCTCGCAAACACAACATAGTACTCTGAGAATATTGCTTGAAAAGAAAAAAAAAGGAAAAACTGGTTTTGATGGCAGCTGTCCCAGAGTTGGCTCCTGACCAAATGCAAATAAAATGATCTTTGCACTGTTCTTCACATATCAGCCAAATCTGTTTCTAACTTTTCTGATAACTTGCTAATAAACAAACAAACAGAGAGACAAACTGGGTAACACAAAACACAGATTTCTTCCAACTTCAGTGATGAACACAAATATATTCTAGAAAGCTGCATAATATGGGAGGGAGAGCACACCAGCTGAGCTTGATCTGAGTTTAAATAAGACCAATATCCCTATATGTCTTGAAATTCTATAATACAGTAACAATATATGAGACTGGCTGTTCTTTCATCCGATCCCCTCCTAGCATTATAAAAGCTCTCACTGTTAGAGTGGGTAGAGAGTAGTCTGCATACATGTATATTTGATAGATCACAGGCATTGGCTAAATAGGAAACAGAAGGCTCCATTTGGGGTTCACCCAAAGGTCTACCGCATCCCGACTGCCACAGCCAAGCATTTATTTTAAAATGGCTGCCGGTTATTTGTGCATTACAGGCCTACTTTGAGCGATACCACTCTCAGTTTTTATGTGGAAGAGGCGGGAGGCGGCAGACCATCCGTCATAGGCTCCTAAAAGTCACAGAGTGAGAAATGACAGAGTGCTACCAGAACATTGTTCAGACCCCCAAAAAGGCCAACTGCTCTATAAAAAAAAAAACAGTAGGGCTGGTAACCCGTCTGTCTTTTCTGCCTCCCTCTCTGCGACAGGAATTAGATGGTAAGATAAACAGCGTGCAGAGGAGAGCTGACATTTCAGAAAACGGAGAGAATTGTAAAAAGAAGGGCACCGAGCCCCCTGTAAAAGGCCACTCAGTTAAACTAAGCATTTGTTTATTCGCTCTACGGGGCCTTATTTGTATTCACTTCAGAGGCTACAGTATAAGTGAATGGAGGTCAGTGTGCACAGAGTAGACAGTACTGTTTAAAACTCTGGCAGGGAATTAATAATATCTTAGAGGCACAAACAGCTCTGGTACACTTCCAGTAAGAAGAATCTCTCCTGACTCCTTTTAAGGCTGCTTCGAACTCAGCTGTCTGGCAAAAACACTAAACTGTATGAGAGGTATGCCATGGGCTATGTTAATCCTTCAAATATCAAATTTTATTTTCAGGGGAAGAACAAGGGATGATGCAGTGAAGCAGGGTTACAAAAGGTATCCACTGATGACATGCATACCGTCTACCTAAACTATTTTTTTTATTTAACCTTTATTTAACCAGATAAAAGACCCATTGAGATCGAGACCTCTTTCGCAAGGGTGACCTGGCCAAGAGAGGCAGCAACACACGTCATAGTAAACAAAACAGACAGATAACGACAACAAACATTAAAATATAAAATACAAGCAATTTGATAAAATAAAGTACAGAAGTTATTTTACAGTTACAATTTAAGAACACAGGCACTGCTCGAAGGATTTCCGTTGTTGTTTTCTTAAGATAGAGCGGAAAGCTTCCAATGAAACAAATGCTGACAGTTTCAGTTCAGATTGGAGGGCATTCCAAGCAGAGGGGGCAGAGAAACTGAATGCTTTTTTTCCCGTTTCAGTTCGAACACGAGGAGTAGAAAGATGCAAAATGTCATTTGATCGTAGGGCATAACGGCTTCCAGTTCTCTGGAGAAAAGTGCATAAATAAGTAGGAGCCAAGCCAAGAAGAGCCTTATAAACCAGAGTCATCCAGTGTGTATATCTCCTTACATTTAAGGAAGGCATGCCAGCTTTAGCGTACAATTCGCAGTGGTGGGTGAGGCGGCTACAACCAGTGATAAACCTCAGAGCACAGTGGTAGACCGGAACCAAGGTCTGTAGGCAGCTGGATGAAGCACACATATACACAACATCACCATAATCAAGTACAGGCAAGAAAGTAGCTGACATCAGGAGCTTCCGAGCTCTAAGGGAGAAACATGACTTGTTTCTGTAATAGAAACCGAGCTTCACCCTTAATTTAGAGATCAGGTTTTTGACATGCACTTTGAATGAAAGGTCTCCATCAATAATTAGTCCCAGGTACTTGTAACTGGTGACCAGCTCTGAAGTTTTACCCCGGACAGTTCTAATTGAGGGGATACCCTCCGAAGGAACAGATGCATTTGAAAAAAGCATTAGTTTGGATTTTTCCGCATTTAAAACCATTTTCAATGTTTCCAGTCGATTTTGCACTGCATCAAAGGCGGATTGCAAGAATTTAAAAGCCTGTGCAATCGAGTGTGAACAGCAGTAAATTACAGAGTCATCTGCATAAAGATGGTATGAGGCATTTGGCAAGTTTGCACACAGATCATTGATGTAGATTGAGAACAGAATGGGTCCTAAGACTGAACCTTGAGGTACGCCTTTTGTGACCTCAAGAGAGGCAGAACTAACTCCTGCCATCTGAACACATTGTGTCCTATTTGCCAAATAATCGGCAAACCAAGAGGCAGCCTGTTTGGAGATGCCATTTTTCAAGAGAATATCTAACAGGAGACTGTGATCTACAGTGTCAAATGCCTTGGATAGGTCAATGAACAGAGCAACACAAAACCTTTTAGAGTCCAATGCCTCAAATACATCATTAAGAACTTTCATGGCAGCTATCTCACAATGCTCTGCATTCAGATAACCCGAGGTTGGAGAGGGTGAACAATGTAATGCTTGGGAAATTCTGTTCCTTAGTGAAAAAGGATGGGCTAATATGAGGAATCAAGAAGTAGTGTGGCGAAATATTTGGTAGCTAGAGGCAAAGGGGGGCAGTGAGTTGTCCTCCAAGGGGTTTCAAAAATCAAAATAAATAATTAAAATTAAAATAATCATGTGTCATCTAAGCACTGTCAAAATGTCATTATTTTTAACTCAAATTGAATTGCTGTATTTCAGTAGTTAATTGCGATTAATAGCATGAAAATATTGTTATTTTGCATTTTAAAAGCGTTTTGAAGTCCATATTAACAATGTAAAGTGACACCAGTGTCTCTATTTAAGCAAAAGAGTGCACTCTCCAATCAGTATCAGTTGACTGTGCAGTAATTCCAAGATAATGTTGATGACTCACTGACGTCCTATGCTCCCTTGTTAATGCTATAGCATTTGCACTTTTCAGGAGTTCCAGGTTGGTTGCTACCTTAGTTTAATACAGGTCCTGTATGTGTGAAACTTCTGTTCTCTGCAACATTAAGGCATATGACTGGTCCCAGAATGCCAACATGAGACCGGTCCCTTACCCTGGACTTCCACCAGAACCGTGTCCGGTTCATCTCTGATCCGCTACGATCCAGCTCCGTGCTCTCTCATCCGTCAACAGCCACCGATTGAGTTTTCAGAACACAGCGCGTAGAAGGACCGCTGGAGTCATGTGACCGAGGTTTGCCTGCAGTAATTACTGCATTAATATTCAGCTCCTCTCCTCATCCACGTTGTCTTTATTGGCTTTTTGAAAACCTCTGGTCTGATGACTCCAAGCTTGGCTTCGCTCATTATGACAGTTTGTTCTCGTAGGTTCATGAAAACCGATCTGGTTCTCACACTGAGTGTTTTATTCTGAAAGTTAACAGGATGTTCTAACTTTGTTTTGGTGCCTGACTTCCTGTCCTGCTCGATCATCTCTGTTGAGATTGATGCACCGTGCTCCGGGTTCCGGCAAAAATAGAAGTCTTGTGTATCTGTTCGGGAGTGTTCCGACCTGCCGGATCAGAGACACAGCCGGAACGCAACGGAGCGGCTCCAGTGGAAGTTAACACATTGACTAAAATAGAAATCTATCAGATCCGGTGCCGTGACGGATCGGAGACGGACCAGACATGGATCCGATGGAATTTGGACGTAAGAACCAAGTCTTCCACTCATTGACTGGCTTGCAGTAATTTCGTAATCATTGCATTGAACTTCTTCTATAGGTCTATGGTTATTCGCACACTCCAACATAGTGCTCTGCTGGCTTTCGTGATTTTCACTCTTCACTTGACGTTTTTCTACTGTTTTAGTTACCGTGTCATTCTCATTTCTGTCCACACACTTCCAGGCTGTAGATGCATATACCCAAGGGGTTGGTGCTATCATGGATTTCCCTTACAGCTGGTGCTAGGAGGGTGTCAAGACATGACAGTATATGGAACCAGTTAACACCATTCTTTTACGGCCTACTGAGGTTTGCTACAGCCGAGTAATAAACAGTCAGGTTCGACAGGGAGAACAGCCAATCAGGCTCCTCTGTCCGCCAGCTGATTAGGTGTTCCCGCCTCATTAATCACAAACAACAGCGTTGGTGCCCAGTAATTAATTAATCTATTCTAATCAAATCAAGACAAGATGGTCCTATTGTTGTGGAGGAGAGTGGCTGCTGGTGATGGGGGAAATTACAGGGCTTTAGTGTGAGACCTGTCTTGGAAAGCTCTAATTGAGATATCAGCGATGTCTTACTGAACCAGATGGGTTGAAAGAAGCAAGAGACATTAAACAGCATGCTGACTCAACTTCTTCATTAACTGAAGAAACAGAGAAAGTAAGCCTGGATGGCAGGATTGCTTACAGTAGACCACTAAAGCGCACTTAGTACAAGGATATGTTAAATACAGTTTTTTCTCCATAGCTGAAAGTTGTCATGAATAATACACCTTTGCCAAGGATGCAGCTCATATCTAATCTAATGGCAGCTTGTCAATAGAGGGCGCTAGGACACTGCCACACCATTCCCCACAAAGGGAATGGCTGATCAAATATAGATTAAAATAAAATATTTTAAAGCTCATGAGTAAAATGAATAAACTGCAATGAAAAAATAGATTGTAAAGTTCTATGTGTCTAAAGTTACCGCTCAGCCACGTATTTCTGGTTTGGGGTGCAATCATTTGTGCCTTCAGGCCTCCATTGACTCGTTATTAGTGTAACATGCTCATTCACGTCTCTCCAATACCATAGATAGGAGCTACTTGGGGCACAGTTAATTACCCCCAAAACACATCTCACACACACCACCAGCCAGCAGGTGGCAGTAGAAGGGCATCATCCATTTAAAGAGACAGGATGAGCGGGGCGTGCACTGTCCTTGTAAATCCTTGTCCACAGCGCGGAAGTGAGTCGTTCAACCAAAGGAAAAAGGTTGAGGCTAGAGTCATTACAGAGAGATCTAATAACAAAATATTCAAGAGCTTAGACCTAAACAGTCGAACGTGAAAATTAAACAGCATTCCAACAACAGAGGGAGGAATTACACTGGGTAATTTTCAAGGAGCTGGTTTACCAAGAAGGTTTGGCTAATGGCTTGTAGAGGTGTTGATGCTATTGCAGGACAGGACATTGCTCCACCTTTTTCCATCAGAGATGGTTGGGCCCTAGGAGTCCCTTGAGGCTACATTTGTGCCCAGCAACTGTCATTAATTCCAGACTCTTGAGATTACAGGGGTGCAATTGGCCTAGAGGTTAAAGCTTGGGCCCCATATACAAAGGTCATAGTCCTTGTCGCAGTGGTCGCTGGTTTAAATCCTGGCCACAGCCATTTGCCGTCAATCTCTACTCCCCAAATGTCCTGTTTCTCTTCAGCTGATAAACCTTGAAGACCAACCTGAGACTCACATTTTGCCACAGTGTCAACAGGCAGAGGTGAAATGTGACATAGTCCCCTCACGGATCGATCTGATATGACATGTATGATCAGATTGTTTGTAGCATGCTTTTGCTATTGAGAATTAACCGCCATTGTTACTGTGTTTTGACCAATCAGAATAAAGTATTTAACACAGCCAGATTAGAAAAAACTCCAGAAGTAGACCGACTCCCTGCATCATACTGTTGTGATCCTAGTCTACAATAACAACCTGCTCATCCCTCACTTATCTAACACACATGTTTTTTTGCTGGTAAAGTGGGATGTTTTAATCCCAGCATATTTCATGTCCAAGGTTCATCCAGTGAGAGTGACTTGGCAGCTCCCAAAATACACCAAGTGTCTGGAGTCCCGTATTGGAGAACATCACTGCTGACAAACTGCAGATAGGCCTCATCGGGCACTGTGTGTGAGTGGGTGTCATATAGTGTTATTTTATGAAAAAAACCTGTTCTCTTGGATTCTAGCTTTCATTTTCTCTAGTGGGGATGATATGTTTCCCTCCTTTCCAATACAAACTTTATCTTCCTCTTAAAATTGCACATAAACAGTGCTCTCTGAAAAGCAGTGGAAATTTCTCTCAATATGCAAAACTGTGTTCACAGGCCCCTTTATGCCTGTCCTGTGATGTATTTTTGAGATATGCAAATATGACATTTCTCTTCTGTGATTGCTCTTCAGTCCCCTCTCTCCCTCCTTCCAGCTTTCCCTTTCTCTTCCTCTCTCAGCCAGTGAGAGGTGAGACATCACCTGTTCAGCTGTTCAAAACATTACAGCAGATTGCAGCATCTGTTTGGTACAACTAAGAAGAAATTTACTGTCACTGTCCCTTTTTCATGTGCTTCTGGTGTCCATTTTCATAGGAAGGGATACAAACAACTTTTCACCAAAATAGCAGGATGTTTCAGAGCAGTACATTAGTCTAAACTGATTTTTCGCCAAATTGTTACATTTGCAGGTAACATTCAAAAGTTGTGGTGGTTCTGTTAAAATGAACAAGTCACCACAGTGTAAAATAAACAGTCCCTCTTGTGTTGTGGAGAGCTAAATATTTCATGTTATAAAAATCTTGAAACTTTATTTGCACTTCATGGTCTGTAACATCAAGTTACTACACATTTTTAACCATTCTAGATGTTCTTAAGTTCTGATGAAACAGTCATTTAATCTCATCAGGATCATAAACCTCACATTACAGCTGCTCAGAGGCTATTTTGTGTCCAAGTTATGGAGGTCTGGGCCAGATGTCCTGATGGTGTCCATGCTGGACCTGGCTGGCAACATCATGAAATGGACTTCATTCGTTGTTTCTCTAATACCCCCCAATCATTATACATGCTGTAACTGCTCCTTCATACTTCTATACATTACCTGCTGTGTGGAAGTGAAGGGGAACACATACAAAACTATCACAGATCCAATATTCATTCTACACAAAAGAGCTATGAGAATCATAAGTAAAATATCCGACAGAGAACCTACAAACCCACTTTTCATCAAACTGAAACACTGAACATTAAAGATCTGGTCGACTTCAAAACAATCCAGATTATATACAGAGTCAAAAATCTACAACATCCCAGAGGGGTGTTCACACTAGACATGAATAAATTCATTCACATGAAATAATTACATTTAAAGTCAATGTATCGACGCAAGTTTTGGTTGGGCGGCAATGGCACGTATTGGGCGACACAAATGGTGCAGATACCCCCTGAATGTGACATTTCAGTATCCAAAGGTTTTTTACACAGAGCAAAATTAAACCCAACCTTAGAGGACTATACAAGATTGAAAAAAACAAGCAGTGATAACAAATGCAACTGTGCATCATCACAGAAGCTCAAACAACTCTTCAAAGAAAACATATTCAGCAGAAACAGAATGAAAGTACAGAGGACTTAACTCAAACATTATGTGCACTGTGTAATGACCCACTTCTCATTCTTCAAATTGATTTAAAAGTCTTGTTCTATAGACGAGAATTTGGAATCTGAAAGTTGTACGGCATTGATGCAACTTTAGATTAAGCAAGTTGTCTTTCATTGATTAAAAGAAATGGAATTCCAAACACTTTTAACTCTTTTCCTGCCAGCATTTTATGAAAAAGTCACCGTCAGCATTTTTGACCTAATTTGGTAAACTTCAAAGATCCCCAATTTTTTTGTTCATGAATATGTAAACAATGAATACACCAAAAGAAAGAACAGAGCTTCAGTTTTCATAGAACAATAACATTTTATTCCAACTTGCCAACCTGACAAAACTGCATTTACACACAGAATGAAGTATTTATATACATACATATGTTTACACATCTAAGTTAGGCATAATAATTTTAAGTGGCACTAAATGTAAGGGGACACCACATCCTCTGCAAAAATTGGGTTGTCTCCTTCTGCAACCCCTTTCGAGCACAAACCCTGCATCTCCTGGTTGGGTGATCCTTTTTGTGAGTTGGTAGAATTGGAATGAGTAGATGGCAAAAGTGTCACCCAGCCTAAAATGGGTCAGTGTTCGATGGAGCTCTTGGAGTATTTTGAGGTGAAGGGTCGTCTCTTGTTTCCTCATCACCGGAATGTTTCAGAAGCCCCTGGCTGGTCCATGATCTTACAACACTTTCAATGAACAAGAGGAGAGTGCTGCATTTGCCCAGTGGGTTTTTGGCCTTGTAGAGAATGAAAGCATTGAACAAACTGATTTCAAACAGGTCAGCTTTTCTAACAACTCCAAAGACTGGTGGTTCACCTCTGTTTTTCTGGATTGTGCCACAGGCATGAGTTTTCAGATCATGGAGACGCTCAGATAATGGCATAGAGTTGTAATAGTTATCCGTGAACAATCTGTAGCCATGACCTGCCAGGCCATCAAGAAGAGAGACAACTGTGTCTCCTAGGGAAGTAGCCTCTCCACAATATGGCTTCATGTTAAACAGTTGCAGAATCACACAGGAGGACACTTTGGGGAATCCCTCATTAATACATATATTCATATTAGGTTGATACATTTGATGGAATTTGGACACGAGATGATCCAACACAGTGCAAACTTTGTACAGCCTGTTAGTATCATTGGCAGACTTTGCTCCTTTATCATTGAAGTGAAGAAATTTCCATATGATTTCAAATCTGTTAGGAGACATGACTTTGTTGAAAGAGGTGGTAGCTAACAATTAATCTGTGGACCAGTACATTTCCAAGTTCAGGCTTCCAAATGATACCAGTGAGAAAGAAGAGTCCTAGAAAGGTTTTCATTTCTGATATTGGGACAGATTTACATGCATGGATTCTAGCAAGTGGTGAAGCACCATTAAAGCTTGTTCAGTACACCTTCTGAGACAATGAACTCCCGTGGAGACCAGCAGAGGAGAGGACTCAAATTTGAACTTTTTGAAAAGGTGGATTCATACACAGAGAAGTCTGCCTCCTGGAAAAGAAAAACATACTTTATATTTTATGAAGTTAGGAATAAGAGATATGTACAGAACACAGTAAATGGCATTAAATACTGTGACTAAAGGACTTCAGTTTTCCAAGTGACTGGCACATTGCTTGTTTTAAACACTGCAGTGTACTGTTGCATTGTGATAAGAAAACTGACCAAAAGACTGACTTGTTCAGCTCCTCCAGAAATAATAAAGAGAACCATATGGATGTCTGCTCTGGTGTGGACAGAGCGGGCAACAGAATGAGGAAATGAACAGATATAACACAGACACCAGGATGAAAGATTGTAGGAAGTGGAAAAACAAGCCCAAAACAGCAGCAGCGTTGCTGTGTTCCGGCTCGCCTTTCTGTGCCCGCTCTCACACTCACACACATAAATCACAGGCAGGACTGTCCCTGCATGATAGAACCAAATTATTATGGCTAAACACACAAGAATACAGAATGATTAAAGTGTCTGCAGCCTTCTTGGAGGAGATGGAGACATGATTTATTACCCTCAGCACTGCAGCAGACTGAAATGTAAAAAGGACTGAATACTCAGTGTTGCCTGGTGGCTCTCAGGGTTCTTCAAAGAAAATGTGGTACAGTAGGAGGACAGTTGTACAGACAGGCGCTGACTGTTTGTGAACACCGTTGGGATTTTAATAACATTTATGTCATCCTTCTCAACTTCACTCTATCTTCAGGGTTTTCTATCTTATCAAGAAGTGGATGGACTGGGAAATGTTGAAAAGAAGTGTTACTTGGGGAGTACCTCAGTCAAATGCAGGCAAACAAGTCAGAGGGGCAGTCAGTAAATAAAAAGTCAGAGGACAGGAGAAGTCAGGGAGACGAAAGGCTATAAACACAGAGGAAGTTTTGGAAAAGCTCGGATGCTTGGTTTTTGTTGAAAGGATAAAATGGAACCAAGAAAGTGGAAGTCAAGAAGTAAATACTCTGGGAAGGTGAGAATAATCAGACACAAGGACAGCTAATCAGGCACAGGTGAGGACAATCAGAGCAGGAACACATTCCATGGCAGGCTGGTGGTGCCTTCAAATGCAATTGTGTTTACCATGTTCACAAGAAGAGACCACCCCTTCTTATGGTATCCACAACATCGTAAGTCAAAATTTTCTGAAAGCCTCGATTTCACAAATCCTGACATGCCTGATGATGTTTTTCTTTTTAAATGGCAGAGCCCATGGAGTCCAGTTTTATTCACATTTAGTCTTTTTTTTTTTCATAGTTTTGAAATATATTTGTTAAAAATGTTGGCTATTGGCCAAGCGGTTCAAGTGTTTGTCCTTGTTGCAGCGGTCACTGGTTTGATTGCTGGCCTGCCATTTTCTGCATGTCTTTCTCTACTCTCTACTCCCCACATTTCCTGTCTCTCTTAAATTTCCTATCCGATAAAGGCAATAATCCCCCCTCACCCATCCCCCTAAATCAGCAAAATATATATGAATGTTTGGGCTATAATGGCGACATGGAAGACGTTAACTTAGTTCCAGCAGTCTCATCTCTTCCTAACATAAGCTTAACTTCCCCATTTTGTAGTGTTCCCATTTGGTTACCACTTGAATGCCAAATCTTTTACTGTACACAACTTAACATCACTTCATGACTTTACGAGTTCAATTTGAAGGTAGCGTAAGTCAACAAATACAAAAATGAAGAAAGGCAGAAGTGCAAAAAAAATGCAGTTCCTCAAGTGTCCACTTGAGGCCTGCTCTAAAAGTCTCAATTCCTGTTTCATCAGCTCTACCTACTTATGTGTGATTTGAAAAGACAGGTGAGCACATTATAGCTGCTGGCTAAGGTGCTAAAAGCCCGCCTCTGCTCCACTTCTTAACTTGTTTCTAGGTTGACCAAAAGGAGAGATTTCCATTATGACTATCATCTCTGACTTCAGAAAGCCTCTTCAGAAAACAAAAAGTGAACAACATCTGTGTTATACAGTCTAGAGTTGCTTGCAGGGCTTGTTTTTCCGGTAGCCTCAGTTCATTGAGAAGTCGAGTTTTCCTCCTTTATGAATCAGTATTTTACATCTTGTGAGCCAAATTGAAAGAAAGATGATTATTAATTAATATCACAACGCTACAAAACAATGAAAAGAATGTGGTTCTGAAAATCATTGGAACAGTAGATGGATTAACATTGAATAGGAAAGGTTGCACTTCAAAGCATGTAGAGTTTGCCTGTGAGCACGTCTCATCATTTTTACAAAAAAACTCAATGCTGCCAAATCTTAGTTTTCAATTTTGCTGGTGGAATGGTAGTTCCGCCATTCTTGTTAGTTTTGAGACATGTCATTTGCTTGATCTGTCATTTATTGGCTTTATTTTGCACTGCACAATAGGTTACGTGTCTTTCAAAACTGCCATCACTGAATTGGCTGCCGTATTGATTCTGTTACATGAGCATTGATGCACATAATAGCAAGGAACAAATTGATTTTCCTGCCCTGGTATAGTTAGCTAACCAGCTAGCTTAACCTAGCTTAACCTATATTTATACAAATAATTTGAAGATTAAGAACCCTTTACGATTCCTATTGCGAGCTGATTGGTTGAGTTTAAACCCAACATATTATCATTTAGAGACTTCAGAATGCGATAGACTTTTTGAACCACTGTCACGCTGTCTGTCTTGAAAAATGTCTGTAAAAGGATAGAGCCCCTAAATTTGGACACAGCTGTTAGGATACAGCACAGCAAGCACTAAACCCAAACCATGTCATTTATCGAAATTGTCTGATATGAACCTTGTTAAAGATGTATAAAAGTAATAATCTGAAAGAGGGAAACAAAGGAAAATTTTGAGGTCAGGGCTGTTTCATCTCCAGCAGAAGTCTCTCTTCATTATTCTCTCATTGATGTTGGAGATCTGTTAATTTACAGGTTGTATTGATATAAAAAAAAAAAAAAAACGTTATCAAAGATGTGTGCTCCTCAAATCAAACTTATTTTGAAGTTGTGAGAATTCCTTCAAAAACATCTTGACAAAATTGTCTGGAGTAAAAAAAGTCATACATAAATCAAGAGAGCAGCACCAACAGTCATTTTCCCCTCATTGCTCTTAAAACTGTGCATCCTGTCTGATTGAAAAATACCAGTGCTCCTGATCTTGAAGGTGTGAAGCATTTTTCTTTATCCTGCACTGTGCGTGTCCTGATGGCCTGCCCTTTTAAGGCTATAAATTGTGATTACTCCATGCACTGCTAATCTGCACACAAAGCTATTTCCACATAAATTATCAATAAGTGAAATGTCACAATAAGAGAAATGGTGTCTGGTTAACCCACCTGTGTGGCCTATTGGATAAACACTCCCTGAGTTGTAAATAATCCATGCATCACTGCCACTTGTGAAGGTTTATGATACATTACAGCTGCATCAGCAACGGCATATGCTCCTTTGCACTAGTTTCAAATAACTGTAAAAACAAAATGTATGTTTTTCCTCTGGTGCAACTCCTCTGAGAGCCAGATAAAGGCATTCACATTACTCTAATATCTGTGTGTTATGCAGTGGCCTGAGACCAAGAGGCTGCTCAAGTACGCGTGGACTAGGGTAACAAAAGAGTACCTTAAAAGACCTTGGAGATGGGCTTTTTTTATCACACTGCAGCCTAAGCCCTGCAGCAATGAAATTATTCTCTATGGGGTTGAATGTAGACAAAGGTGCACAGAGTTCACTCAGACAAGAGTTGTATCAATCCATCAACTTGCATGAACCTAAGCTCTGCATAGCAATTTGGCGGGTGCTCTTGAAATCTTTCCCCGCCTGGATTCAAAAACATGTTTATATGAAAACTCTGACAAGAATGATGATTCCAGCTCAGAGGGCTCATGTTGAGATTTTCGACTAATCGGATAATAAATTGAACAATTATTTGACGGTTCTTATTTAGCGATCAACTGTTAAACTTGCATTGCTCTCTTCATCTCTAAACATGCCATCAAAGATCTTAGCTCATGTAGAGTTTTAATGTGTAGTGGATACTATAGTGACAAAGTTAGAGTTGACCCCCTATTTGGCAGTGTTGGGGGTAACACGGTATAAAGTACACTGTCACATATGTTACTTTCATAAGTAACACTGCCCAAAATTGTTTATTGGCAGGAGAGGAGGCAGAAAAAGAGATTAGAGGAGTGAAAAAGACGAGGTGTGTGAAGTCGGGATTTTCAGTTAAGATGTTGAAAATGTAAAACTCACACAGCTGCCACAATTTGTGTTTCAAAAGAGGGACATCCAGCGTGCCTTCTCCTCAAATGCTCGCGCAAGCATGTTCTGGTTTATAGATTTTTGCAGGTATTTTGCAGCGCTGGGGGTTAAATGCTCTCAAACTTTTGGAATGTTACGACCAAAGACTGTATAAATTTGGACGTAGTATCCGCGACGTCACCCATCTGTTTCTGAAGCGCTGTTTTGAAGCCAATCGTCGGCGGGAGCCATATTGGATGTGCTGAACTCAACCTGACTTCTGTCGAGCTAGTGTGAGTTAAAGAGGCGGGCCTTGAGCCTCTCAGCCAACCGCTACAGTGTTCCCGTCTGTCAGCCAAGTCAGCTGTGCCTCTCATAATAGAAAACTCAAAATCTTGATATCTTTGAAATTTCTGCGTTATGAACAAATTCACTCCCCGTACATTTCTGTGCTGATCGAGAAATTAGATTTACAGACTAAACTAAGCTCACTTTTTGTACCAGGCTGTAAACATGTTTGTTTAGGCTGTTAAGATCGGCTTTTTTTAATTTGCGTATGCGGTTTCGGTTACTTACTTACCAGTCTCACTAGCTGTTGGTGAGGAGGCTCAACCCCGCCTCTTTACCTCACACTGGCTCGACAGCAGTTTGGTTGAGTTCAGCATTCTCAACATGGATCCCACCGACAATCAGCGTCAAGAACAGATGGGTGACGTCACGGATACTACTTCCATTATTAATACAGTCTATGGATGCACCCCATGTTTTACAGGTGAATGCCCTAACCACAAGTATCCTGTGTTTTTTATATATATTTCACTCCTTTGGCATGACACACTCGTCACCAAAAACTCAAGGACATGAACCAATCAACAATGAAGCTTTAAGTCCCGAAACAACTAGTTTGATGGCAGTGTGTAGTGTAGAATTTATACCCCTGACTGGTGTAATGATGTACAGGTGTGAAGTGTTAGCCTTGGGAGACTGTAAAATGAAGCAGGAGTGTCTGCAGTATAAGAAAAGATTTGTTTTGCAAAGAGTGCTTAATGGCAGCAGCTCGAGGAGCACAGAGTGCTGGTGGCACCACGCCACAAGGCTGCTTGAAAAATCCTGAACACCAGACAGAGGGAAAAAAAGAAAAAGAAAAAAGGATCACCCTGGGACAGAAACACAAATTGTGCTTTAGACCGCTTACATTGTGCAGCCTTACTTGCTTTAAACTTATTGCCCTCATATCTTTAATTTTCTTAATAGCAAAACTATGCCAGTAGAGGAACACAAATTTCACTTTAGCTGCCCGTGGAGCCGTTTGTTGTCCTTATAGTGTGTTTCCTATTAGAATGTATTACATTTAAAGAGGAGCCAATTGCACTGAAGGTGCTAAGGATGATTTCCAGCGCCGAGAGAAATGTTTATGCATGACCGTTTCCCCTCCTTCCTCTCCATATGTACCTTGGGAATTTTTTCTGGCATTATTCAATTTTACCCTTCACCTCTCATTAACGTATGGCACTCTGTACATTGAGGAATTCAAACCTCCAATTTGCAGTTGCACTGATGATTCCAATTGACATTTGGATGCACCTGCATAGGAAACACATGGTAATATGCTTAATGATTATTAATGTGAGGTGTCTCTGTGTGTATGTGTATGTGTATGTGTGAGTTTGTTTGTGTGTGACATTCATCCCTGGGCTGATATTGTTAAGGGTGGGACAGATGGGTTGGAAGAGGAGAAGCAAAGGCTCTCGGAGGATTCAGTGGAGGAGAGTTGAGCGTGATCAAATTGAATTATGAGTATATTGGCTATCTCACTGTACAGCCAACTCTCCCTTTTATCACTGTTACAAGTAATCAAATAATGAAGAATGTGCAAAGGTAAAAAGTGTGCTGACACACAGGCAGGCTGCTCAAGATGAAAACCCACTCAAAGTAGATCATAAGCTAAAACACATAGAAAATGTCATTATAGAGCCTTTCCTGAAAGAGTCTGTCAACCCTGCAAGTCAAACAGAAGAGCTACTTTCAGCGAGATTGTGACACTAAGTCAGTGAGAGTTAGATTAAATATTGGATTGTCAATAAGCCTGGCTGGTAATAAAAATAATATATGAGAGAAGTGACATTCACCTCTAATATGATGGATATGATGACCTTTGCTTAATAATATTGTATATTTATTTTAGGATTCATAAATACTTCTGTGCCTTTACCTATTGGAAGTGATCCAGTAATGAATTACAAACATAGTGGGGAAGGTTGTAATATTTCTATTTGAACAGTTCTATTTGAACACCTTAAATAATAAATATGGAACAATCTGAGAGGAGATGTAGTGTTCGGTTAAAGAGGTCAGAAGTCAGATATGTTCAACCTGAAGTGAGGTTCAAACAGAACAGTACGGTGGCTGGGAAGTGCAATGTAAATTTACAAAGGATGAAATACTTTTACAAAGTTGGAGACAAATTTACATTTTGGAAAACATTATTTAATTTTTTTAAAGTTGTGTTTTGGGGCTTTTTTGCCTTTATTGACAGGACAGCTGTGGAAAGACAGGACATGTGGGGAGTAGAGCGTAGGGAAAGACATGCAGGACATGGTCGCGGCCAGGAGTCAAACCAGCGACCTCTGCGACGAGGACTATAGCCTCTGTACGTGAGGCGCTTAGACAACTAGGCCCCCAGCGCCCCTTTGGAAAACATTTTTAACATTTTATAAAACAACATTACATTAACAAATCACTTTTACCAAAGCCGAAACAAATTTACATCAAAGAAAACCAATCTAAAAAATCAGGAACACTTTAACAAGCGGTGAGACAATTTTACAAGTGACGGCACCAATGATCAAATAAAAGACGTCTGTAATATGAAAATGTGCAACAGCCAAAGAATTTATTTATATTTGACATTGACAACCCTGTTTCCACTAAAATATTTTGATTCAGACTGATAAGAGAACACCTCAAAATGTGCTCCTGCCATTCATAGCTTTATCTGATTTGGAATTTCAAAATAAAAAACATTGGAAATATAGTATATACATAGAGTCTTATCCTGTCCTGATGTTGGGTCTTTGTTAATAGTTTAACATCGAGTGCGGTCTAGGCTTGCTATGTTTGTAAAAGTGTTTTGAGATAGTGTGATTGTTCTGATTTGGTTTCATAGAAATAAAGATAGATAGATAGATAGATAGATAGACAGATAGATAGATAGATAGATAGATAGATAGATAGATAGATAGATAGATAGATAGATAGATAGATAGATAGATAGATAGATATACAGTAGATAGATAGTTAGATAGTTAGATAGATAGATAGATAGATAGATAGATAGATAGATAGATAGATAGATAGATAGATAGATAGATAGATAGATAGATAGAAAAAGTAATGCTGGCTGAAGAGATTTTTTCAGAGATTACTTCACTGTCAAAAAGTCAATTGGTGTTAGTAAGGTTATTAAATGCAACACCTAAGTGCTCCTCGGCCTGCAGCGCACTGATCAGCTGTTTGGGTCTGCAGGCATCAAAAGGGACAAAAATACAACAAAACTATTAAACATTAGTGACGCTTACGGCAGCGTTTATTGTGGACAAACATGGACACCTTTGTGAGCCGGAGTTTACAGAGGGGGAACGAGTCTCAGTGGACTGAAGGAACTAACTGGAGAACAGGACAGATCCCAAGTTAACTGATGGTGCAGGTGTAAAAACTGTGAGCCCATGCCTACTGAGCGATGGAGCTACTTATGTCACAAGGGGGACTTGGTGACAGCAATATGTCAAGACCTTTCTGGATCAGAGAATATCAGCGTCTCACATATGGCTACAGTGTGCGTCACTCACCTTACTGAACGTTGCTGTTATACAGACTTTCAACACTTTTCAGAAGTTAAATTTAATAAACAGAAGAGCAGAATGGCAGAGTTTGTTGCATAAAATCATGACAAACTGTGAGGCACATATACTGTATCTCTATAACTTTTACATTATAACTTGTAGTATTCTAGTACTTGTAGTGTTGCTATTCTGAACATTTTTTTCCATCATCGCAATGGAGTGGAGCTCATGGCCAACACCTGCAGGTCAGAGCTACATAAAGGTATCAGGTGGGTTCTGAATGTCATTTGGGCTGATGTGTTTATGGCCTACGTTACTGTATCTGGACATTCATCAATCTGTATTGCATTATTGTTGGCTACGCAGAAGTGCCTTTGCTGCCTTCGTCGTCACTATCGTTGATTATTCATTCACACTTGCTAAAATACTTGTAGTGCATAAAGTTGTACAGAGAGATTAATTTTGTATAACACTTGCTCAAAGACATGAATACTGATCTTTATCCATGTAAAAGAGGCAACTCTGTTAGTGTGAAATAAGCCTCAGGTCACAGAGAGGATTGGATATTTTAGTGCAGGACTTGCTGTGATTGCAGTGTTGAGTGAAGCTTATGAAGGTCAGTGACCCCATCCAGCCTCCGTCCCTGCCTAATAGCTCCTCTGTAGGCCCTGCTGCTCTGCCTCTGGCTCATACAAGGGCTTCACACTGTAGCACTTTGCTTTCATCAGCAGAAAAAGCGTGGTTACTTGCTGTTCGAGCCACAGCAGGTCAGAGGTTGCAAAGTACAGCAGATGGGGGTAATACAATCAATAGTGCTGCGAGGCACTCAAAAAAACATGATACAGGAAAACTGCAATGATGAAGGTAAATTGAAAAGTATTTTTCAACATTTTATTTATTTATTCATTTATTTTTTTTTGCCTGCTGCGTTTCTGCTCCAGGTGCTAAACCAATAGTTGCAAGTTAAACCTTCATATTAGTTGATACTTTCAAATTGAAATTTTCGTGCAAAACAACAATATTCGGCAATTACATTAAGTGATGCTGTATTCAGTCAAAGTTTGTCTCTCCTTCATGAATTGTTTCTTTAAGTTCCAGTTCTCTCCATTTTACTCTTTGGAAAAGTGGGATGAAGATTTTTTTTAGATGTAACCTAAAGTCCTGTGCTATCTCCTGCTATTGTATCCTATTACCCATCTCTCTTACCGATCTTCCAGCTGTGTAGGATGCTTGATTCTGATTGGTCAAACATCTGTGGACAAACAGCATTTGCAGAAGCATGCGCAGGCTGTCTATTAGCATACTGTTCTTAATAAGAGACTCAGTGTCTTGCAAAAAAAAGTTACAAACTTGATGCGTATGACAATGTGATGCTGGTGTGAGTTCAATCAGGAGAGACACAGTTTGAATATTAAAGGTTATTTATTACAACTTAATGAATATTGCAACTTGACAGAAATCTTTGGCCTAAGGACTCTATGGGGATAATTTTGTGAGCGTAGGATGTGTAAATTTGGCAGCAAAGGAAATCCCCCTAGAGTCCAGACACTGGTGGTGGTGGTTGATAAATTCTAGGAATTGAAGACTTGCGGAGACCAGGTGGAGATGGGGAGGTGCGCACCTTCAATGCAAGGAGGAACAAGCTGGAGAGAGAGACACATTTAAAAAGAGAGCAGAAAGTTGATGGGCTGACAATAAGGGCGTGCCACTGAGCCATGCGATGACAGCCGCTGCTGATTAACCAATGACAGCTCCGGAGTGTGCAGCAGGAAGCAGTCGAGCTATTGAACAAGGGAGAGGAGAGTTAAACAACTGCTTTGATTGCTTTTATAGTCTACCTGTCTGAACTTTCGCTAGAGTTACATTTATTTATGATTCCTATACTGACGTGAAACTTCCCTGGATGCTCAACATTACTATTAGTCCATGTGGCTGGCTGCTCTTCTGATGCGTCTTGTTTAAAAGAACACACAGGCAGGTGAAATATGAAGGAGGAAATAGAAAAGGCAGTGGTCTAAGTTGGTGAGCGGATTAAAAACTTTGTTTCCCGTCAACAGATAGAGGCACAGTGCAGAGTCTGCAGTCAGACCTCTTGGTGTCCTCGGCTCTTGGTGTAATTACCTTACACAAGATCATCATTTTGTTGTCAAAGCCCAGGATGCCAGGATTACATCATATCTTGTGCCTGGGTAAGGCACATTCAATTTTCTCTGGCTGCAGTAGAATAACTCTGTCTGCTCACCAGGCTCCATTGGCTTACAAAGACTGCTGAGGCCTGCGCTGCCCCAGGAGGTCCACTATCACAGGAAACCCAGGGAGTCTCAGCAGGATTCTGCAGACTCAATGATCAGCACACCTGGAGCTCACCTGTCACAATGCTCTGAGTGTGTGTGTGTGTGTGTGTGTGTGTGTGTGTGTGTGTGTGTGTGTGTGTGTGTGTGTGTGTGTGTGTGTGTTCGAAAGAGTATGAGAAACACGTCGGATACAGTTGTTTGTTTTAAAATGTATCTGCAATAATAAACTACTTATATGACCAATATTATGAAGAGAGAGGGTTGCAGCTCTTGGTACACAAGGGCAGCGAGGAGAAGCAAATGTTTTCTTTGAAGAACTGTGGCTTAATGGGGCTGGTTTAAAAAAGTAAGGTATAAAACACAAAACAGCAGAACCCCCAGAGTCAATAAAAGTGAAGAAAATAAATAAAATAAATACGGAAGAACACATAAAATGTTCAGTGTATCTTTATTTTATTAAATGCTATGAAACAGCTTTGAACTTTGTTCAAGACAGCATGAAATGTTGCTCAGAGGGTGTGCAAAAGTTCACATTAGGAAATAGTGAGGTGTTTTTGCTGGTTGATGTAATAAGAGTTTATTTCTAGGGATAGAGATTACCTGATCAAGCCGAATTCAAACGGAAGACTCTTTTTGTAGCGAGATCTTATGTCCAGATGGAAAGCAGCCCTTTGCTTTACAGATCTTAACTGTATGAGCACAACAGGTTGAGTTGGTGTTGACTACAATCTTACCTGCATTCCTCAGGTTCCTAGAGTGGTACAGGTTATTGATAGATGGCATGTTGGAGCCAATCATCTTCCCTGCAGGGTGCCCTCATCCTTGGCAGTGGCAAGATCAGCAGACAGTGAGGTGATAATGGATGAATCTATGATGCCTTTGATTGACTTTTTTAAGGATGTTCATCTCCCATCTAATGCAATTAACCTATCAAGGGAGTGAAAGGGTGATAGGGACGTTCAGGTCTTGGTTTTTTCTGTAATCCTCTGAATTGGTCAATCTCCAAATTGTAGGTGAACTCACCCCCCCCCAAGAGATGAAGTCAAGGAAGGGTGCAAACTTCAGGAACTTCATAGACTGATAACTGGAGGTGCTGCTGAAAGTGTACACACAGAACAGTAGGGGACAGAGAATGCAGCCATGAAGGTATTACTGATGGCTGAGGAGTCGATGTTTCCTCCGTCTCTCTTGCTGCCTCCTGTCAAACATAAGGTCTGGATCACAGACTTCATGTTTGACAAGTTAAGATGGAAGAGCTTGTCCTGCAGCTGACTGTGCCACATCACATTATTACACTACTTCTCTTTCATATTGCTGTGTTAAATACTTGATTCTGATAGGTCAAAAAAAAGGAGTGAGGGATGTTAAGACACACAAAAAACTCAGTGAAAGAAATCAACCAAACTGAAAAAAAAAACACAAACCCCAAAAGGTTACGAGGAAGAGGACCTTGCACAGGTGTTGCCTATGTTTTCTGCATCCATCAAGAATGCCGACACAAAAACACATATTTTAAGACTTTTAACCATAAAGGGAAATGTTAATTTTAATCTGATTCATAATAGTACAGAAGTTTAGTATTAAGGCTTTAACATAAACAAAAATGGGATTTTCTATGTTTATTTGACCCTAAAGAAAGCGCTGCCCACTATACATTACCCCAAGGGTTCCCAAAGTCTGGGTCGGGACCCCCTGGGTGGTCGTAAGACACAAATAGGGGATGGTGAGATGTCTTCCAGATTTTTCTTTAGGTTATCTAAAATATTTTTAATTATTGTTATTATTATTATTATTATTATT
Source organism: Notolabrus celidotus (assembly GCF_009762535.1). Lineage (NCBI taxonomy): Eukaryota > Metazoa > Chordata > Actinopteri > Labriformes > Labridae > Notolabrus > Notolabrus celidotus. Next base: position 13,210,363 of record NC_048288.1, read on the forward strand.
ATGTATTTTTGTTTATTTAACTTGTTTTCTTATGTTTATCTTACTTTTTATTTGTATTTCTAATTATTATTATTATTGTTTTTGTATTTTTTTTGTATTTTTTTTTTCTTTGTTGGTTTTGTATTACTTTGTATTACTTGATAACTTGTGGTGAAGTGGAAATACTAAAAAATTGCAAAAAAAAATAAGTTCAATGACAATAGTACATTTTACCCAATATAGTGAAAAATATCAACTAAAATAGTAGCTAACCTTGAAATAAAACCTTGAAAATAGAAAATGTAATGAGTTTTCTGCCTTTCTTTTTGACAGATGACTCCTAAGTTTAGGGTTAGTGAACAGTTAATTATCAAAAGCATCAGTAGCAGCAGGTTAATTCACAACGGAACAGGAAACAGCCACATGCTCATATAGGTAGGCTAATTTTGAACATAAAATCACTTTGAGGGAAAGTGGAGGTCGTGAGTCTTTGTCACCTATATTTTGGGGGTCCCGGGCTGAAAAGTTTGGGAGCCCCTGCATTACCCCATATGTATATGGCCACTTTTGCACATTAACTCCTTCATTGTTCAAAATTTACTTTCACAAACATCTCACACTGTGAGTCGCAAGGTCGGATCTGCGGTCACAACTCAAAACATTTAAGTGGGTTTAGCTGTGGAGGTTTCCCTGGGTAACCATATAAGAATGTGAGGAGTAGTAATCAGAATTCTCTGTTTCTCTGTTAATAACACTACAGCATGCACAATAGTAGGAAACCTAAAACAGGCAACTAAAACCAGAGTGTATGGCAACTAATCTCTGCTCAGAGATTACAGATGTATATTAGATTTAAGCTAACTCTTGTACAAGGCATCAAATGGAAACTTTTTCTTCAACATAGTCTCTTTATGAATAAACATGAACATCACCACCACACCCACTCACAGCAGTGATTTTTCCAGACTATTACCTGTTGCTTTTATACATCTGCTCACCCCTTATTGGACAAGAGATTTGGACATTTTTGTTTAGCATCAAAGGCCTTGAAATTTTCAGGAGGGCAGTGCAAGCATATGTAGAAAGCAAGACAATAATGCTGCACTTTAAATTGTGTTTTCTGTTTGAGGCTTCTTGCAGGGTAAGTTCATCAAATAAATAAAGAATATAAATTCCAATACAAGAGTGGTAACAAAGGAGGTATAACTGCAAGTTCTAATTAACCCTTGCTGCAGCATTTTGCTACAATCTCTGCTCCACATCACACCCCTCTCCTCTCATGTGTCTTCTCTTCCAATACCTGGATGAGAATCTTTAAGCATACCTGATCCATCCTTAGCTATCTTCTGCAGAAAAGTCCAAAGATCCAGCCTTATCCAAGGGGGGCATCTGAGCAAGAGGTTAACCCTCCTTTACCATGTGGAAAAGAATTCCTCCAAAGTGTTGAGGGATCAACGGTTAGACAGAGGGTACATCCAGTAAAAACCCCTCTGTCCAAAGGTAGAGAACAATGACCTGTCCCGTTTAATCCCAAAGCATTTCAGATTCCGAAACTTGCCCCCACAAAATTAAATCTACATAGCGGTTTAATTAGTTTTCTGTTAGTTTAGTACATCTTCTGCTGAGCAAATGATGGAGTTTTTTAAAAGTAGTAATTATCATGATTTATTTATCCTTGCTTGCTTGCCTTACTCGTTTTGCATATCACATTTTGTTGGTTCACTGCCTGGCTCTACTGTACCTGAACGTCAATGGAAGATTGGCCCCAGCAGCCAGCAGCTCCCTGTTTCCCCTCATCTTCATAATCATAAGGCATCCTGGGTGGGGTGCCGCAGCTGTACCACTATTGTGCAAATGGGGCTCCACATCAGTGTGTGAGGATAGCGGTCGGGCGGGACGGGTGGTAGGTGGGCGGTTGGCTGATTATATTACTCGGTAAGCCTTCTGTGCTCGAGCTTCCTATCGCAGACTGAAAAGGAGAGTGGAGGGACCTTTGAAAACAGCAGCCTTGAGAATTACAGAAATTGGATCAAATTTTGAAAAATTGCTCTGCATTCGAACGCCCCACAACCCCAACTCACCTTCCCCCACTTTTTCATTCACTACCCCCGACTATCAGCCCCACTGGTAAACAACCTAATAGAAAAAAGACTGAGGGAATATGAAATGCAGCTGCCCTCTGTACAAATACTTGCAAGCACATGTTCACACACTGTTGCACACCACAAAATACTCCACTGAAAATAAATAATGGAACTGGAAGCTGGATATTATGTATCTCTTCTAGTGAGAGCTGCAGGAAAACATTGATGTTTCTATCTTTCAATGCAGCCATAATTCTACAGCAGAACAATAAAGGTGATTTGAACAATCCTTGAAGATTAATCCTGTGATTGTTTTGATTTTCTCACTATGACCTACTTTGTTTAATGTCCCATTACGAACACAAAATAACAAACTTGGATTCAGACAGAATCTAGGTTGGTTATTTTCCGAATCACTCAGTTGGTTAGTAATGAAAGGTCAGTCTTTAACAACAACTGTAATCATTGAGAAAGTTGTTTCCTATAGCAGCAGGTCACTGGATGGTGACCTGACTCATAAGGGAGAAACTTGTACATTAGTTTCGTTCCATGGTGGATTGATACATGAATGCTTGGTTATGGACCTCTGAACCACTGCCCATTACTCCCATTTTTGAAGTTATAAGTTGTGTGATTCAGACCTATAAGTAGAGGAAATGCTTGTTTTTTGTGCTCAGGCTAACGAAAACATAAAATAATCAAGAAATGGAGACATTGGTGGGCGAAGTGGACACAGCAGCTAGTTGTATGTCCAAATTATCTTACAATCCTCTAAAAGAGGTCATATTCTCCTCATCAGTGTGGTACATGTTAAGTGAACCAATGCAAGCCACCAGCCAGTGGGTCACTTACAATTGGTTGGACCAGATCAGCCTCTTCCACACTGAATGGTCCAACAAGAACAAAATAATTGGTAATTGGAGGGAATATAGCAATAAAGTTATGATCCAAGGCCTCTTAACCTCACTGCTTTTCATTCAACCTTTGCTGTGTCTCTTCTGCTGCAGCCTTGACTCTGTGAGACTCTCATCTCTAGAAGAAGCAAGACAGAAACAGCATGTTTGGGGTATGGAGCTAAAATAAACAGCAGTGTGGGTGTTTATGTAAATGAGGGGACACGTCACCTGGTGCAAAAGTGACCCACAAGGAATGAAATGACCCTCTGTTTTAAAGTATACAAGTGGTATTTACTTGATTGAAATTGAAGTGTTATCTGTTTATCACTATGGTACAGGTCTGAAGTATTTACATTGATACCTTTTACAATACAAATAGTTCCAAGGGCAACTAAGAGTGCAAATAGTAGTAAGCATGTGCTTTAGTGATGGGAAGTTCAGCTCTTTTCAGAGAGCCGGCTCTTTTAACTCGGCTCCCAAAGAAGAGCAGGCTCTTTCAACCCCCGAACGGCTCTTAATCTAGGATCTTTGAGCCATATAGTTTTAGGGTTAGTGTTATGATTAGGGTTATGATTATGGTTAGGGTTAGGGTTAGGGTTAGGATTAGGGTTAGGGTTAGGATTAGGGTTAGGGTTAGGGTTAGGGTTAGCGGTTAGGGTTAGGATTGGGGTTAGGGTTAGGGTTATGATTATGGTTAGGGTTAGGGTTAGGATTAGGGTTAGGGTTAGGGTTAGGGTTGTGATTAGGGTTAGGGTTAGGGTTAGGGTTAGGGTTATGATTAGGGTTAGGGTTATGATTAAGGTTAGGGTTATGATTATGGTTAGGGTTAGGGTTAGGATTAGGGTTAGGGTTAGGGTTAGGGGTTAGGGTTAGGATTGGGGTTAGGGTTAGGGTTATGATTATGGTTAGGGTTAGGGTTAGGGTTAGGGTTGTGATTAGGGTTAGGATTAGGGTTAGGGTTATGATTAGGGTTAGGGTTATGATTAGGGTTAGGAGTAGGGTTAGGGTTAAGATTAGGGTTAGGGTTATGATTATGGTTAGGGTTAGGATTAGGGTTAGGGTTATGATTAGGGTTAGGGTTAGGGTTAGGGTTAGGGTTATGATTAGGGTTAGGGTTATGATTAAGGTTAGGGTTATGATTACGGTAAGGGTTAGGGTTATGATTAGGGTTAGGGTTAGGGTTATGATTAGGGTTAGGGTTATGATTAGGGTTAGGGTTATGATTAGGGTTAGGGTTATGATTACGGTTAGGGTTAGGGTTATGATTAGGGTTAGGGTTATGATTAGGGTTATGATTATGGTTAGGGTTAGGGTTAGGGTTATGATTAGGGTTAGGGTTATGATTAGGGTTAGGGTTATGATTAGGGTTAGGTTTATGATTAGGGTTAGGGTTATGATTAGGGTTAGGGTTATGATTACGGTTAGGGTTAGGGTTAGGGTTATGATTAGGGTTAGGGTTATGATTAGGGTTAGGGTTATGATTAGGGTTAGGATTAAGATTAGGATTAGGGTTGTGATTAGGGTTAGGGTTATGATTAGGGTTAGGGTTATTGTAGGATTAGGGTTATGATTAAGGTTAGGGTTAGAACCAGAACTAAATTTAAGGAAACAGCCAGAACCAAACTCAAGCAAACAGAACCAGAACTGAACCAGAACTGAACCAGAACCGAACTAGAACTGAACCAGAACTGAACTAGAACTGAACTCTACCAGAACCGAACCAGAACCAAACTCAGGCAAACAGAACCAGAACCAGAACCAAACTCAAGCAAACACAACCAGAACCAAACTCAAGCAAACAGAACCAGAACTGAACCAGAACCAAACCAGAACCGAACTAGAACCAAGCCAGAACCGAACTAGAACCAAACTAGAACCAAACCAGAACCAAACAGAACTGAACCAGAACCGAACTCAAGCAAACAGAACCAGAACCAAACTTAAGCAAACAGAACCAGAACAGAAACACAACCGAACCAAAACCAAACTAGAACCAAACAGGAGCTGAACCAGAACTGAACCAGAACCTAACCAGAACTGAAACAGAAACGAACCAGAACCGAACCAGAACCAAACTCAAGCAAACAGAACCAGAACCAAACTCAAGCAAACCAAACCAGAACCGATCCAGAACCGAACTAGAACCGAACCAGAACTGAGCCAGAATCGAACCAGAACCGAACTCAAGCAAACAGAACCAGAACCAGAACTAAACTCAAGCAAACAGAATCAGAACCAAACTCAAGCGAACAGAACCAGGACCAAGTCAAGCAAACAGAACCAAAACCAAACTGAAGCAAACAGAACCAACTCAAGCAAACAGAACCAAAACCTGAACCAAACTCAAGCAAACAGAACAAGAAACAAACTCAAGCAAACAGAACCAGAACCAGACTGAAGTAAACATTATTAATGTCCTCAGGTTGGCATTGAGAAAAATCAGATGCCTCAGCTTGGATGGGCTGATCCGATTTCTCCTCTCAGAATATGCTTTGTCTTTGAGAAGAAACCTAACCCTCTCAGAAGGAACAGATGAAGCCATGATACACAGCCTCCCCTCCATCACCTGTATCCTATATCCTCACATGTGATTGGCCGCATGGCCGCCATGCTGACCAATCAAAACAAAGTTCTGCTGTGAGCAGAGCTGGGGCTGAGCACTGTGAGAGCTAAGCAGCGAAACCAAAAATTCTGGGAGCTCTCCCTTGATGCGAGCCGGCTCTTCTGATTCACTATGATTAACCTGTGTTACAATTATGAGTGGGTCCTTGGACAATTTTCTCACCTGTAAGGGGTCCCTGGCTCCAAAAAGTTTGAGAACCCCTGATTTAGACAAAATAACCTGGTTTTGTAGCCTAGTTATTAATTAGGCATAATTATTGAGCATTGTTAATGCTTCCAGTGACATAAATGTAGGCACAGCTTCTAGGTGTTACTTTTACACAGCCTTGCAGTCATGAAACTATCCAAAAGCTATACCCTTACAGAAAACTTTTGAGGCTAGCTGTTAGCAGCCCATTAAAGCTATTAGCAGTTAGCTATTGTTACATTACCTCGATGTTTCAGTGTTATGTATAGCTTTTGGTTTCAAAACTTCATGGGAGCTCTTTACAGCACAAGGTTTCAGCAACAGTTGAGTGTGTTTTCAAATCCACCTTGTACCTACCCTTATTTAGCGTTGTCAGCAAACTGGCAAGTACGAATAGCTACGTTGTTGCCATTGTTGTCCCAAAACAAACAAAAAAAAAACTTCCCCCAGTTTTCTGTTGTCTTTATCCTTGGGAAAACAAAATAGCTGTGATTTTCCTTCAGAGCCACAACAACACTTTAGAGTGAATTTACGAGCCATACCGAATCAACAAAGTGCAGATTGGGTGAAAAAGCAGAGTGGTGAAAGCTGCCTGGAAGGCTAGTCTTTTAACACTGTTCTTACAGGAAAGCAGAGTGTGTTGTCAGGTTCAGACCGGGTCTTATGAAGTTCCCGAAACAAGCTGTTCAGAGACTCTGGAAAACACGTCCAGGGATTACGCCAACATCTGTGTATCTCTTGTAATGAAACTTTGCAGAGGTTTAGTAAGGACATCCAATATTGTAACTTTATATGTATCTATTAAAATAGCCTGATATGTCTCCTTTAAATTTCAGGTCAGAATATCACAAAATAAATATCATTGGTTATCAGTTGGTGAGTTTCTGTTGATGCATTAAAGCTGAACCTTCTGAACTCATTGACCTGTCAAGCATTTTGCGTGGGTAGAGAACATTTACAGTCTAAATTACTGCAACACACCCACAACTATTTTTACCAGCTCAATTGAAGAAAAGGTCATCACTGGTGGCCCAACCTGGTAAACAGGTTTGTTGGCCAACAAACAATAAGTACAGGTAGAAGTTCCCATAATAAATAACAATGCATAGTGACCTAAGTTGCTTTTGTACCAAACTCAAAAGACTGTCAACTTATAATACAATTCAACTCACTGATTCAGAGTAGTCAATCATTTCCCTTTCCTTATTTTGTAAATGACATGAGAAGCTGGAAGAAGTTATTTCACTGTGATGCCTTACCAGCATATTATAAAAGTATTAGAAGCAAAATAAACACTCATCACACATCAGGGAGAACATCAGCAGCAACATCAGAGAATCTGAGAATCACATTCACTTTAATACCGTGTCATTAGCTAAACAGCTTCCTATAAACTATCCGGCCTCTTGCAGTTTTTGCACATTGTGTTTATTATCTTTTATTGTACTAATTATCATTATGAGCTTATTATCCAAAGTAATGCCCTTCAAGCACCACTTTAAGTACAGTGTTACCAACATTTCTGTATGATGGCTGGATGCTAAGCCAAGGGTTATCAGTTAAGTTTTACAATAAGCTGCAGATGTAAAATACTTCTCATACTAAATTTTGAGGCCAAAGTCTCGGTAGTGTTCATCTTTTTACAAACATAACATGATCAGGAAATACAGATTACTCAAGCTTTGAAGTTGAGTTGACCAACCAAGGAGGAAACCTCACTTATATTCTTAACTGTAACTTGAATCTCTTTGTGAGGTGTCAGACTAGAGCTGTAAGTCCCTCAAATGATCAGATAATCTCGGCCTCACATCAGTATCAGTCATGGTTCCGGTCCAGAGGCTCATAGTGGCTGGAGTAGGGCAGTGAGGTTAAATTGGCTAAAAACTTCCACAGCCTGAGTCCAACCTTAGTCCTTGGTTTTAGTCTCCATCATCTCTTAAGAGAAATATATGCTTCATCAGCTACTAAATGCTCTGCTTTGTTCACTCTCAACTCAGAATCAATTTCAAAATCCTCCTCTACACATTCAAGGCCATCCACAACCTCTCCCCCCCGTATCTGTCTGATCTCCTCCACATTGTCACCCCCTCTCGCTCCCTCAGGTCGTCCTCCTCACTCACAGCTCTCTGTGCCCCCTGCCCGTCTCAGCACCATCGGGAGCAGAGCTTTCAGTCGCTCTGCTCCCCAACTCTGGAACTCACTCCCACCAGACATCCGTAACTCTGACTCACTACCACTGTTCAAATCCAAACTTAAAACCAGTCCCTCTAGGAAGTTGCGATTTCGCGATCGCAACTATCAACGCAAATTCAACCAATCAGCACGATTTTTTCGCGGCCTTGCAATTTTATACAATCACCGCAAGTTTCCAGCAAATTTGACCAATTACCTTAACCTCAGCCCCTGTACGTCAACGGTTTCATCATCAATTTCACTTCCTTGGAACATAAACGTAAGTCCTCACTACTGTGGGAAAAAGAAAAGAAAATCGCAACTTTCACCGCAATTTTTTCAAAAAGCTGTCGCAAATTCAGGCTTTTTGGGCCGCAACAATTACAAAAAAATCCCGCGAAATCCTGGAGGGACTGTAAAACCCACCTGTTTCAAATGGCATTCCCTGTCTAACTTCACTGCCTCATTTTAACTTGGTGTAACTCTGCTTTTTTTTTTTTTTTTTTTTTTTTTATCACTTTGTCTTTATTTATTGTGTTTTAATCTGCCTGTAAAGTGACCTTAAGTGTTTTCAAAGGCGCTTCTAAATAAAATGTATTATTATTATTATTACTCTGCTTGCCTTTGATGCAGAGCAGGTATAGTCCATTAGGTTTATCAGAGGTTATTTTTAAAAAGTTGCTGCCTTACAGACAGTGTTACTTATAAAAAACAAAACATAGATTTGGATATTCTATGTAGTAGAGGGATAGCTGCTGAAACAGGTCCCAAAGCTGCTCAATGCAGTGTGAATGAGCTAGATTTTGAAAAGATTGAATCAAAAAAAGCTCAACCCCCTCTGGCATTGTTCGAAAGCCACGCCTCCAAAAAAGACCCAGACGCACATTGGTAGACAACAGCTGGAGGTTGAGTTGAGAGGAGTTAACGATGGAAAGAGGGCTGTGTTTCATCATTCATATTATTTGTATCCAAAGAACTCTTTCTCAGGTGAGAAAACTCCTTATGTTACTTCAATGAAAGTAATCAACAAACAGGGCTTTGGTTAAAACCATAGACTGTTTTGAAGCCGATCGTCAGCGGGAGCCTTAGTGGAAATGTTGAACTCAACCTGACTTCTGTCGAGCTAGTGTGAGGTAAAGAGGCAGGCTTTGAGCCTCCTCGCAAACAGCTATAGTGTTCCTGCCTGTCAATCAAGTCAGTCATGTCCTTAGATGGGCAAAAATCCTAATCTTAATATCTTCTGAACTGTTGAGTTCTAAAAAAATTCACCCCCCGTACAGTGTGTGCCAATAGAGGAATTAGCTATTCAGACTAAAGCCGTTTTTTGAACCAGGCTGTAAACATGTTTATTATTGCTGCAAAGATCTTTTTTGAATTGGTGTGTATGTAGATTTGGGTGTTTCTGCAGCCAGCCTCAAGCGGATACTAAATGAATTGCAGTTTATAACACTTCTGAATGGGGTTCATATTCTGAGACAGGAGGTTGCTGCTTGGTATTCCTTTGGTAGAAAGAACTGATAGATTCATGCAGATATGTACAAATGGAATATCAGTCCCTCCAGGATTTTGCGGGATTTTTTGTAATTGTTGCGGCCCAAAAAGCCTAATTTTGCAACAGCTTTTTGAAAAAATTGCGGTGAAAGTTGCGATTTTCTTTTCTTTTTCCCACAGTAACATCTCAGGGGCAAGTAAATACGCTAAATTACAGTAGTTTTTAGAAAACATTCTTGATGTGGCCACTGACGGTATTTTGATTCTCCTGATTCACAGAAAAATGCCATGAAAGGACTGTATGGCACATTTACAATGGTCCCTGAATGCACCTCGCAGTGACAGAGGCACAGACAGTCAGTTCACGGCACTCTGAAATGAATCTGCATCTTTGATGACAAGGAGTTGATCCAAACTTACTAAATGTGTCTGATGTATCATCAAACTGGAATAAATCAAGCTATAGACGCTGAGCTTTTTACGGTAATGGCAGCAACAACGTCAAACGTAAAATATTAAAGAGACGTCCCCTGGTTGTGTCTTTGTCACTAACGCACACCGGGGGTAAAAATCGTCAATGAAGATGAGACAGATGCATGGAGGCGGGGAGAGCTGGTTCATAAAGCACACCTGCTACAGGTAGGTGACCAAGCGAACACTGTGCCCCTCAATATATAAATAACAACGTTGTCATCGTCACTTGTCCTGCCTGCTGTCCTCGCTCTTCACCCGTTCTCTCTGCATGTTTTGTTGTTTAGAAGTGCCGATCAAGTGAGGACTTACATTTATGTTCCAGGAAGTTTAATTGATGATGAAACCGTTGACATACAGGGGCTGAGGTTAAGGTAATTGGTCAAATTCACAGGAAAGTTGCAGTGATGTATAAAACTGCAAGGCCGCGAAAAAATCACGCTGATTGTTTGAATTTGCATGGATTGTTGCGATCGCGAAATCGCAACTTCCTGGAGGGACTGGAATATGTGTAGAGAAGTGGCTTGATTGGCTTAATTGTTTGAGCACTGTTGGTACTTCCTGCATTGGAAATGCAAAAGGATTGTCAACAATCATAACCAAAAGTGTTTCAACAATGGATAACCTACTCCAGCCAGTCTCATCTGACTTGACATTATGAGCACCATATTAGAAACAGTAATTTGAACCATTGTTGATATTGAAGTAATAGCTGATGCACAATTCATACTTCCGTTTACTTCTTTGTGCATTGTGTCACATACATGAGTAATAAAGAAGAAACTGTAGAAACAACCACATGCAGAGCATTAAACTCTTAAGAAGGGCTCTGCATACAGTCACAGTACAACTGCAGAGTCTCCTCCATAGTCCATTGGCCAGTGGATAGTCTAACGTCCCCACTGACAGCCACTCCTTGTGAAGACCACTGAAGAATGATGCCTCCAATCGAGCACCAAATTGGAAACAGAGCAGGAGAGAATATTGAAGCTATTGCCTGGATGGCAACACATTGATTCAGTACAGTGAGGAGGCAAAAGAGACAGCTCTCTCTGAGTCTCAGTCCCCACGGAGAGACAAGAGTACTTCTAAGCCATCCCATTGGAAATCAATACGTGTTTATTATCACGTGGAATGTAGGAGTTGTTTTAATATTGGGATATGGATGGGGGCTGTGGGGATATGATGTATGTAATTCCGTATTGAGTCCACATTATGCTGTTTGCACAACACATAGTTATGGAATCAAAACTGTTACTGTTGCGTGAAGCAGTCATTGTCCTGATCTCTGGCAGGATGTGTTTTTTTAGATGATCGTCATTAGCATGCCATAATCAAAAGACATAAGAACACAAATCTGCTTTTTATTTTTATTCCATGTCATGTGGTTAGGAATAAATCCACTTGATTATTTAACCGTGGCAGTGAAAAATCATCTGTATTACATACGAGTCAGCATATGCCTTTTAATAGAGGTCTAAGGTGGTCTAAAATGACAAACCTCAACCCTGATGCCCCGGTGCCCTCATGTCCGAAAGAAACTGCGCTATAAAGTGTCCTCTTGGATTCAGCTGTAGTCTATTAAATGTTAAAAAATGTCATCTCTGGTGCCCTTTCAGTGGAAAACGCATGACAAAGTGCCCTCTGGATGCCCCTCAAAAACATTAAAAAGTACCATTTGTTATGTTAATTATGTATTATAATCAATAATATAGAAATATATCAATAGTTTATTTTTTTTTTCCTTTTTTAGAATTCAATTTCCACTACAATTGGTCACAAAAATATTCACCACAATGCAGGGAACTAAGTGTTAGATATTCAAAATTGATTTGCGGAACACCCCCAGACCCTACTCATGTGACCGCTTCATCAATACATTGAAAGTTACTAACCATAGACCTTTCTGGAGTCCCTAGGTTCCTCTGAGTTGTTGCCATAGACGGCCTGCTTCTGTGGATGTTCCAGACTCCAGCTGATACGGATGCGCCGGACAACAGCGGCAACAGCTACTCCTACTACTACTGTCTTCGATCTCATCACTATCATTGCTCTCTCTTTCTCTCATTCTCCTCTATCCCTCTTTCCAACCACAATTCGGTCAAGGCATATGGCTGTCTAACATGAATCTTGTTCTTTTGAGGTTTCTGCCTGTTAAAAGGAAGTTTTTCCTTGCTGCTGTAACTTGCTAAATATTGCTGATACAACACAGTCTTATCCTGTCTTGATGTTGGGTCTTTGTTAATAATTTATAGAGTAAGGTCCAGACCTGCTATGTTTGTAAAGCGTCTTAAGATAACGTTTGTTATGATTTGGTGCTATACAAATTAAGATTGAGTGATTGATGGATTTAAGTTCACCCTAAATTGTAGGAGTACCAGGGATTTGAAAGGAGGTGCTATTTTTCCCTTTTTTGCCCCTGCTCAAACAGCCTGAGTACGCCTCTGATCCTGATAGATCTCAGCAATATATTTCAAGATCTGTTGGCTGCTGTAATGTCTTAGAAAAACATCAATCTGACCTGTTTACGCCAGATACAATACACACCAGGTCCATGATGCGTCCAAAAGGAGATAGACCTATGATATTCTGTGTCCGATTTATAAAATTGACCCAACAAATTTCAAATTTACTGCAAAAAATTTAAAAAAACCTATTCAGATGGACACACTGTTCCCTTCTTACTGGATTATAATATACCATATAGGGATTACTTATCCTGCTTTTCTTCAGTGTGAGGAAGGTATCCATCTTTTCTTTACTGGTGCTCAAGCTCAACATTTTTTTTATTCCAACTGCAAGCCTTTTTTAGCGGATCCTAAATCAGCATAAAAGCTGCACAGGGCGGATATGTTTTCACGTGTTGATTGTGATCAGAGATCTTTGTATTTACTCATTAAGACAAATAAAATAACAGGGCCATGGTAATTAAATGGAACCTCATATGACTTCAATAAAGCTGGATGCATATAGGACATATGAAACCCTCCTAAGATTTAATTAGGGTGTCATTAGTTTGTTCTATGTTGTTAATGGAAGTTTGCATTATTTCTTTGTAGGTTGATATTGACTGGCGTTCATTTTTTTTCTCAAGGCTAATTAATCATCTTATATTAAGACAGCTGATATTATTAAGCATAAGTTGCTTACGCCTCTGAAAAATAGTTGGCAGTGTCAGTCAAAGCACATGTCTGTAAGACTTAGTCTGAAAGCCTGCCCTGTCAAAATGAATGAGTGTGCATTGACAGTAACTTATGGATTTGATCAAATAAAGTGGGTGAGTCTGCTGCTGCATGCTCCCCGTATTCTACATAAAGTGCAGTTTTTGTGGCAGTCATTCAAGCAAACAGGTCAGTCCCACATCATTAGTTATTCAGAACAGTGTCAAAGCACATAATATTCACATTCTGCAATGCACCACAATTCATGAATGTTTGTGATATTCTACTGAATACATTTGCATAATGTCACAATGACATTCTTCCTACAGCTGTTGTCAGCAAATGATGGATTGCTCAAATGCATGTAGACATGGAGGATTAGGCTTTGAAAAGAGCATTTTGGAGTCAGTATTTTACATGTCTCCCTGGTGCCATCCTCAAAAATGTCTCAGCTGCAGAATGTCCACTGAGCAGGAGCAGTAAGGGAAGGGATCAAACATCGTGAAAGTGAAGTCTGCAATGGTAGTGGAGACATGTCTTCAAGGATGCCTGGTACAACTGCCAATCCCCCAATCACCAGAGGCTGTGATGGCATCCTGACATTTCTGACATTCCCTTTGTGTTGCCTTTTAGGATATGGGCAGCTTTTAGTATGTAACACACTTCAACACACACACACACACGCACAAACGTAGAGGCATGCATGCTGTCACTCTGACAGAAAACTGGAGAGAACAAAAGAGAGAAATCAAAATGTCAAGCTGGAGGGTCACTGTGAAACATGACAGGGAATACTGTCCCTTTAGCGCAGTGGGGCAGCGGCGCCATGATTTTAATAAATGGGTTCTTCGACCCTGCAGAAATATTTATTCTCAGACAAGATGACATTTTATCTCCCTGCCGGTTGCCATGACACAAATGACATTTGATGACATTACTGTTCTCTATTTAAATGTTTCAATTTCAAACGTGCAGGGTTAAATTACCAACCTGAATACCAACTGTGCATCAGCAATGATGGCTTACTCAGGGAGCTCCACTCTAGCCTTCTTTCCCCTCTTGTGTGTGTGTGTGTGTGTGTGTGTGTGTGTGTGTGTGTGTGTGTGTGCCTCCCTGTTTTGGCGAGGTATCATCAGCATATCAACTTACACTCAAAACTAATGTGGCTGATTAAATGATACTGGAGAAGACAGCAACTGGCACCCACCTCATACTTCTAGAGACACATTCAGCCCTGAACTATCACAGACAGCCCGGCCACACGGGAGTGCCCTCATCCTCGCAGGTCGCGCTGTGATGACATCACCTCCAACTGAGGCTGTCACAGTCCTCCTACCGTGATGCTTTCCCTGTGGCACCTCTGTCAACGAGGGATAAAAGCTGTGAATTCTGTATGTGATAGATACACACACAAAAAGTCTTTATACTCTTACATTCAAATAACCCTGTTATTGTTAAACGAGAGCAGGCATCAGACTAACTTTCAGACCATGCTTTGCCTGTAGTTTTTCTTGCTCAGCAACAGAAAATGTGTCCTAAATGGTCAAAAATTGTTGGATTGACACATTTTTGGGACATTTCCAAAGCATTAACTGTCTTTGCCCTGGGAATGACTCATATTTCTGCTGAGGTTTACAAGAGCTCCAGCACAATAACAACCTATAAGGGATGGAAAGAAGATAGAGTTCAGTCAGATATGAAATCACAATCAGAAGACAATTGGTATTCATACATGTTCATACAATTTGCTTATCGTAAGATATCATTTTAGGAAATAAACTATGATGGACATTCATCCACTACTGTCATCTTCCTCTAACCTAAATCAGAGTGGCTGTTTGGCTGAATAAAAATGCCTTGATGAATATTATCATAAGGTATGGGCTATTTGTTGGTCATCACAAAGAATCTAGACTACTGAGTCACCCATATTATTTGACTGTAACATATAATCCTGCTATTCTTCTACTTGAATTGTAACATTGTCATATTCTAAACCACAGATTAAGCACAACTCCCAAGTTGAAGCATTATTTCTACACCGTGTGACCATAGCATCCATATCTACTCTGGTGCCTTGTTTCCACTTATGTGTGTGTACGGAGTCAAGTCAACCAGAAGTCCATTCATTCCTGGAATCCCACTGATGTGTGACGTGCCAAAAAAATTACTTCCCTCCTCAATATTTTGGTCTGGAATTTGCCCTGAGTACATTAAAAAATTGAACTTTAGTCAGGAATCTCCTGGCTGGCTGCTAACTAGTTTACAGGGTATACCTTCAAGTTGGTTGCCAATGACTATTGTCCAGTGAGTTTGTATAGTTTGAAATAAGAAGTTAATCTAGTTTTAATCAATCAATCAATCAATCAATCAATCAATCAATCAATCAATCAATCAATCAATCAATCAATCAATTAATCTTTATTTGTATAGCGCCAAATCACAAAAAGCGTTATCTCCAGACACTTTTACAAACATAGCAGGTCTAGACCATACTCTATGTTAATTATTAACAAAGACCCAAACACCAAGACAGGATAAAACTTGGTCTTATCTCATCTTAATCCACAATAAGCATTGCACCTTGCAGTATTTAGCTAGTTACAGGAGCGAGGAAAAACTTCCTTTTGACAGGCAGAAACCTTGAGCAGAACCAGACTCATTTTAGACAGCCATCTGCCTAAATTGGGGTTGGAAAGAGGGATAGAGGACAATGAGAGAGAGAGAGAGAGAGAGAGAGAGAGAGAGAGAGAGAGAGAGAGAGAGAGAGAGAGAGAGAGAGAGAGAGAGAGAGAGAGAGAGAGAGGGAGTGATGACAGTGATGAGATGAATAGTAGTAGGAGTAATAGTGGTTGCCACTGGAGTCCAGCACATACATATCAGATGGAGTCTGGAACGTCCACAGCAGAAGGACGTCTACGGCAGAGACTCGGAGGAACCTACGAGACAATGGAGCTCAGGGACTCCAGAAAGACCCATGGTCAGTAACTCTCAATGGGAGAGGGAGAGTTAAAGTAAGATAGGATTCCAGTGTGTCAGTGCGCCAGTTCCACCGGCAGTCTAAGCCTATAGCAGCATAACTAAAAGCTGGTCAAAATCTGAGCCAGCTCTAACTATAAGCTTTATCAAAAAGGAAAGTTTTAAGCCTAATCTTAAAAGTAGAGAGGGTGTCGTGAGTACTGCTAAAATAGGGTTAGACTGTACATTATATACAGTCAGCTTGCCTTTGTCGGTTTACATTCAAATAAAGGCAACATCTTTATCAGCCTGATGTGAAACAGTTAGATCGTTCTGACCATGGCTTCAGTCTCAGGTTTCTATCCAGAAATGTGCTTCCTTGTGTCAGACACAAGAGGCATCCATATATATCTATGGACATACATAAGTGGAAACAAGGGGTTAGGTAGGAATGTTTAGCATGCAAACTCTCATTGGCATTCAGGGGTGTTATCCAAAGGCTATATGTAGAGCCCTGCCTCCTAGTGAGCTGAGATCACCAGATATCATCCATATGTAAGAAGGATGCACTGACATTTACATTTAGAAGCCAAAACCAAGATCATTTAATGATCATGCTGAGATTATTGGAATAGTGGTGCTGGAAAGACACAGCGCCTTACATTAAAAATGAAACCTGAGTTGTCTCCATTGAAGTAAATCATGTGTAAATTATGACTTAACTAGTTGTTTTGTGGTATTTTACCTCATGTTTAGATTTGTTTCTTTGTATGCTAATGTTCTGCCTTTGCTCTGCCTCCTCTGCCCTGCTGAAGGTGTGTTGATAACAGATGAATATGAACAGTAAGAGCAGCTCTGACAAATTCGAATGGCTGTGGTAAGAACTGATAACATGCCATTAAAAGGTCTGATAGCATTCGAGGTGGGTGACTAAGTTCAGTTACATTTCCGTTTCCTTCACTGCTTTCTTTAATTCTGTTTAGCGCTGACAATTTGAGTGGCACTCGTTACAAAATACACCAATTTCAAGTCTTAAAGTATGCCTTTGTCTGAAAAATATGTGTGCAGTGACTTAAGAGCTCATTTCAGCAACCTATTCCCCTACTTAGCTCGACCACATTGTTTGTGCCCATATCACATTTGACAGGCTTGTTTTTTTTGTCCTTCCCCCTTCTTGTTAATAACAATATGACTTGTATCCATGGTGCCATGCAGGATGTCAGTTCACTGTTATTTCCTGAGCAGCGAGCAGGACTGATAAACGGCAGTGGTTGCTGAGCGTTTGACAGTTTGCTTATTTTTCTTTTGCTCAGAGGGCCCCTCATCAGCTAATTTCAACATGGCAGCGTCAGAAGCACAAGTCTTTGGGGAAATGTCATTTTTAATTAAATCCCAGGTCCTTTAAGATAAGCAGTTAGGCGTTAATTTCACCTAGGGCGTGACGTTGTCAGGAGCCCAGGAGCATGACGTATGTCTGTCAAGATTAATCATTATGCAAAAACTGCCCTGTATTTTTTTCTCCTCTCCCCTTGTGAATTCAAAAGGAGTCCCTTACTGCCCATCTAACAAAAAAATAAATACAGAAATAAGTTGATTCAATGGCCCAATCAACAGTCCTTATTATGCATGGTTCCCCTGACATTCTGGAATGTTTCTAATGTCAGTCAGACATTTTCCTAAGGGTCTGAACACCTGGAAGACATGTCTAGAAGTGGTAATAGAGCTATAAGGCAATTGAAAACAGATATATGTTAAAGGGTTCTCTAGATAACCCAAAAGCATATATTCTCATGTCAAACAACTGTATTTATCTGTGTGGGCTTCAGTTCTGGCCATATAGATGCTCTTTGCCAAGCATCTTGATAACCTAAAGGCATAAGATGCTGGAAGAAGACCTGAGTTCCTTCATCGGTTTCCTATTTGGGAGTTGTAATATCCTTTCCTTTCAATCCTGTTTCTAGGTTGAAGCCCCTTGAGGGCCTTCTAGTTTGTGTTAATTTCTGCTCCCCTATTAAACAAAGCAGTACTCAAATCTATTTGCCAATCATGTGTAGTTAGGGTGTTCTAACCAAAATCTAATCCTCTGCCTATCCTGCTCAACTTTGAGCCAACAGTCATCCTGGTCAGGTGCAGGAGCCCAGCAAGGGCAGTTGCACCACCTTACCTGGGGCTTTTTCTGCTATGGTCCCAGTTCAGGGGGAATTAACTAAGAATGGATTGTGGCTGCTGATTACACCAAGAATTGCACATAATTTGCCATTGTCCCATGGTCTAATTTACAAAGAATATTATGCTAATGATATACAAGTGGAAATATGGCCACCAAGTTTATATATATAATATACATTCTGAAGATATATACATATATTTTTAGAATGTATATATCTGTAGAATATATATTTCTAGAGAATATACAGTATATTACTATAATAGGCCACCGAGAATTGTACTTCATTTGCCCTCTATAACTGCTCCGTCACAAGGTCTTATTTATAAAGAATAGCTTATTACACTCAATCGATCAATCAAGCTTTATTTATATAGCACCCTTCATTCAAATCCAATGCAATTCAAAGTGCTCTACAGCGATTAAAAACAAGAAAGATTCATTCATTTATTTATTTTAATTTATCTACTCTGTTTTATTGAAATTTTTAGCCTTAGTTTTATTTTCAACTCTTATCCTTTCCCCTTTTTAAATTTATCCATTTGAACTATTCATATTATTAATATTAATCTGATGCTTTAACTTATTTTAATTACACATTGTTGTCAGTGTGCATTATTCTCTATTTTAAAATCCATTTTTATTTTTTAATATGTCTTGCCATTATTTTATTTCTGCTTCTTTGTTTTCAATCACTGTAAAGCACTTTGGGTTGCATTTGACTTGTATGAAAGGTGCTATATAAATAAAGCTTGATTGACTGATATAGTAGGCCTACATATACAGTATAGGCTACATTTGTTGAAATACTGTATGTTGTATCCTGTATTTATTTACATAAAGATTAGACAGAGAAAGGGGGGGAGGTTATTATGTCTAACAAATTGTTGCATATTGTAGGTCTACTAGTCTGAAGAATCATAGACTGAATGATACAGGCAGGGGCGTCGTAGTGGGGGGAAAAGTGGGACTGACTACCTAGGGCCCAAGTGGGGAGGGGGGGCCTTAATGGCCTGAAATAAAATGTGTTTTCTTCTACACTTTTCTTTTGTTTTTTTTATAACTGCAATAAGATAACTAAAATTGTCTGAATAAATGAACAAATATTCAGAATTCCTTTCTGGTATTTCTTTCCGGCTCCATAAGATGTGCGTCTCACACCTAAAGTGGGGAATTGTCATATTTTATAGCATCAAGTGTGGCTAAAACTGATTGGGAGTAAACTGTAGGTTTTTAGAGCTTTATTTGACTTCATGAGGTTAGATTATACCAAATAATTCCCTCTTGTTGTTATTCAACAAGTCACTTGGCTTCAAATAATCTTGTTAACAGAAGTGGACAGTCTAAAGGTCAATATTTTTGCGGTTCCATTTGGAGAAATTGTAAAAAAATATATATATATATTTGTATATACAGATTTGAGTCAGTTAACCAGGATAGTTTTAAGCATATATTTTTGTTTAATGCAAATAAACCAGTGTTATAGCAGCATTATATTTTGTAGGGTTGGCTGTGGTGATGGGGCCCACTGAGATATCTTTTCAGGGGGCCCAGAATTGCTGGCGACGCCTCTGTCTCCAGCTAATGATATAAGTGCAAAAATGGTCCCCAAGTTTACATACATACTTATATTTCATATATAATATATTGATGTGGAATATTACTATAATAGGCCTACATATAGGCAACAATTTTTTTAAATACTGAATGTTGTATCCTGTATTTATTTACATAAAGGGTAGACAGAGAAAGGGGGTTTCATATGTCTAACAAATTGTTGCATATGGTAGGTCAACTAGTCTGAATCATAGACTGAATGATACAGCTCTGAATTAATTTGCTACATGTTGTTCCAGTTCATTTCGCCGAGGCACCGTGCTGAATAGCTTCGGCACTTTTCGCTCATTTCCGCCATTGCATCGTCTTGCATCTTCACATTGCCTCCATTTTGCTCTCATGTGTATAGGTGCGTGCGCAGTGTCAGTGTAAACTGGAAGAGACAACAGGACTGAAAGCGGAGAGACACTGAGAAATCCTTCAGAAATGGACGGGTAAATCTCTCTCTACGATGCTTTTACATTATATTCATCGTTTGTTATTTTAGGCACAGCAGAGCACAGGGTCCGTGAATGCGTCTTGTGTTGTATGGTGTTGTCTGGTTCTGTTCACGGGTTTCCATAGCCACGCGCTCCCTTTCATCAAGGAAGTGTTAGCATGTTAGCATAACTTAGCAGCCGACTGATGTTTATTTCAGTGTCTGCATTGAAGCTGAGCGTTCAGGAAACAACACGCTTACTGTACGCGATGTTTTCCCGAAGAGGCATGTTGTATAATGTCCCATAATGCACTCTTCTTCTCCCCGAGAGTATTCTGCAACAGGAGCTAATGCAGGCTAGTGAAGTTTAGCACACCGTTATGCTAACAAGTGATACAGTAAGGTGGATCCTTTGTGTTGATGTGGAAGAGAACCGGACTCAACTGACCAGACGGGTCACCTACAGGGTCTTAGGATAAGACTTCCCCTCGTTTCAGTAATTGCTCGAACAAAACACTTTGCCCATTCTGAAAGGCTCTGCTGTGATGAATGGCGTCTCGTGTTCCCATTCATAGACGGTGTAAAGTTTAGACTGTGTGCTCGTGTCATCAAAGACTGGCAGGTTGGGTTGACATTGATGAGAAGTAACATGACCTCAACGCTTCCTTGTAGATGTAATGAATCATAAACGAGCCCTTTATGTAGTACACTGTTGGAACAATGTAACAGCACATTATATTCGTGTTGCTCAGTATTGCAAGGAAGGTAACAGACATTAACACATAATGATGTGTTCAACATATTATTAAAATCACAATATACACATTTCAGAATATGTTATTATGATAAAAGTCAAGTGTTGCAGTATAATAAAGCCCTGTAGTGCTTTACACCAGTGGTTCTCAAAGGGGGGTACGTGTACCCCTAGGGGTACGTGACAAATGTAAAAAATAAGTTGCATCACAACAGATTAAAAAATCTGATTTAAAAACTTCATCAACAGCATTTAATTTTTATTTCAATGCAACTTTAAATAGGGCACTATTTCCAAATTGAGCATATTCATTCATAAAATATGTTATTTGCAAAACCGCTTGGACCAGACTGCCTCCACCTTTTGACATCAATTGTTCAGCGAGCGATCACGTACATTTGCATGCTAGTAGAAATTAGGCATGCACCAATCCGATCCTGGTATCAGATATCGGCCAGATCGGACTCGAAAAGCTACATCGGATATCAGGGACAAGTGGCCGATATATAGTGCCGATCCATATGGCAGATCTATTCATCTAAGTTCTATACTTTTATGTGTTTACAACAGCCATGTGCGTCTCCTAGGTCATCAGCGCCGGCCGGTCTGTGCATTTTTGCCTAGTTGAATTGTAATTGTGATATCTGTTGGTTGTGAAGATTAACTCACCAAACTTCTGGTACACATTTATAATCTCTTGAATAATGATACTGTCAGTTTAAAAATGTTTATTTTATTTTGGTTTACAAAGTCAGAAAAGCCTAAAATTGCCAAAACATGATTCTATCCTCACATTAAGGAAAAGAGATTATTAAATCAATACCGAGATCGGATCGGCTAGTATTGGTATCAGCAGATTCCAAAGCCCAGGTATCAGTATCGGTATCGGCACCTAAAAAGTAGGATCGGTGCATCCCTAGTAGAAATGCGGCCAGGAGGATAACAATGGACAGGTGGTTAAAATGCTTCTTGTTACACAGAAATACATCAGTGTGCTCCTTGGGCCATCAGAGGTACTAGCTGCCTCACTCTTGAAAAATATTGAGTAGAGTGGACTAAAAAAGTATTGAACTTGTGTCATCTTTCATTTCAATGTTATTATGACACTGTAAAGCCACATGCATACATTTATTCATATTATTTTCCCATATCCTGAAATTTTTTCTTACCCATACAAGGGGGTAGGCTACTTGGCTGAAATTGTTTTTGAAAGGGGGGTACACAAGCCAAACAAGTTTGAGAACCCCTGCTTTAGACTGTACGATCCAAAATGTATATAATGTATCCATTATGTGGAGTAGTGTTTAATGCCATTGACTTTTCAGTGTCTGCCTTTAGTTTCTACAAATTCTGTGTGTTGTTAAACATGTGATGCATCAGAACACACTAAAAGAGGAGTGTACATGTCAGACAAGGAATGTAACAATACACTCAGCTAAGTACTATTCACAATGATGAGGTTGTAACAGGATTTGTTCACAATTCTGTTCCGATTTTCTCACAGGGATGATTTTGAAGTCATAATGTTTGCCAGGAAAACTGCATATATATTTTTTGACATATGTTATCCTTATTCAATCAATGTAGTATACACTTCCTATTTTGACGTTGTGCACTTACTATGAAAAAACAACATTATGAAGCAAGAAATATCACAAAGCACCCTTCTTTGATGTAATTAAAACAAAAAAGTATGTTTTTCAAGACATAAAATATAATAAAAATGTGTAGTATTTATAAAGAAAATATAAGAATTAACAAATTAGCAGCCTTACATTTTAACCCCCCCCCCCCAGACTGATCTGTAACTATGTCTCTTCTTAAGCATTATCTGTAATCGATCTTTGGAAATGCTAATGGTCAATAAATCAATAAAAAAACATTGTTATTCTAATGTAAAAAAAATGCCAAATACGTTGTTTTTCCCCTAGATTATATTTTCCACAGAAATGAAATGCATATTAGTGACAGTATTGAATTTGGGTATATGTTAATGCGCTGATTATCAACGATCAGGCTCAGAAAAATATTCTGCGTGGACATAGCCTCACAAAGTGAAGACTCATACCGCTAACAGAAAAGTACTTCAGACTCAGTGTGTCCAGTATTCTGTCTACTCGTTCTTATTTAGAAAAAATTGCATGTGTATTCGATCAGGTGTAAGCCGGGAGCGCAACCAGGTCATAATCAATCCAGCAGTAGAAAAGCTCAGACGGCTCTGATGTTGCTGGTCTTCAAACACAGTGTACTAACAATGCCCACCAATCTGTTGGCTTTGTATCCAAAGGTGGGGAAATGTCCTGTTTAAAGCTGTCAACCTTTGTGTCTGTGTGGTTGTTGGCAATAGTAGCATATTGATCCTCTTTAAAAAAGAGCTGGAGACCACCTTTAACAGCCGATTCACATCGAAACATGCTTTAAACCTAAAACACCTCCCTGATACCTGAGTGTAATATGAGACCACGTGATGTTTGTAACACGTGAGGTACAGAAAATGAAAACAAAAATGTACCTACCTTGGACAAAAGAAACACATGGGAGATAGTAGGGGTGGGCAATGAGTTTCGAATATTCTAATATTCGTTCACTTGGTAAAAAACGAAGAGTCGCTGCAAACATTTTCTCATTTTAAAAGTACAATTTTTCAGCGTTTTCACTGGTGCCTGGTTGTAATACAGTATTCCCGCCAGACGTTGGTTATAGAGTGTCTTCAAGCTGTTTGCTAACTACATTGAGCATAAAATGTAAATTGAAAAATACGCGCCACACCGCAGAGTCACAGAAACACCGACAGAAAGATCGAGACAAACGCTGTCACTGCCCTCTACTAGCAGCACCTCGTCCTGCTGCTGGTTAACGCGACTGCCACTCAAACAGGCCATTAACGGGAAAGGCGTGTGTGTGTGTGTGTGTGTGTGTGTGTGTGTCATGATTTGTTTTTTATCTTACAGATTGAACTTGCTTAATACTATAGCAG
The DNA here is from genome assembly GCF_009762535.1 of Notolabrus celidotus. NCBI lineage: Eukaryota > Metazoa > Chordata > Actinopteri > Labriformes > Labridae > Notolabrus > Notolabrus celidotus. The sequence continues at coordinate 13,234,317 of NC_048288.1, forward strand.
TTTTGCAACATCCATATGTCTGCTTCTTGTGTATTGGACAGCCTAAATGTAAAGTTATTAAATCTTCCTATTTGAAGCCTTTATATTGACCAAATCAAAATGCTTTGTCTTTCAGCATCAGTGATGTTGCAGTTGGCGTGAAGGTGAGTTTACTGCCTGGATTTTCACTATCTTCTCTGCAGATATGCAAAAGCTTACCCAATATTGGGGTTTTTTGTAGCATGATTTAATTTAAAAAATATTTTTCATGTACACTTATTTAATGGTCAAACTTGGTATTAGAGGCCAGACAGATAAAATATCTTACTTGGTCCTTGAACGCAGCATTCAAAGAATCAAGGACATTACTTTTGAGATTCCATTGTGAAAATAATTTGACATGTTCAGGGTTGTGCTCTCTCAGCTGATCACCAAACAAACCTGTTTCCTTGTGTAAGCACATTGTTGTTCCTGCTACCTAACCGGGTTTGCTTAGTGCCAGCTGCATTCCCATCCGCACATAACAAAGTTAAAGTCCTCTTTCAAAGGGAAACAAAACAGTCATAAAATACTGTTTTTTTTATACGGCGGGTCATTCCACTCTTGTTTATTTCATCAATATTTCAGTGTCATCGACAAAACAGAGAGGGCTGCCAGCTGTTGGAAGAAAAAAAAAAAACTTTGTGAATTTCTTCAGCTTGTGCTCACATTTTGGCCTCACTCAGACAACTTTATTACCCGTTGAATTTATCTGTGTCATGTCGCTGTAGCAGCGTCTGCAGCACCTAGTTTATAGTTACCATAAAGAATGTTAGTGACAAAAGAACAATTGATTCGAAATTCACTTGGTCAGATTCAAAAAAACATGTGTATGAAGCTATTACAAAGTTGTGTGTGTAATGGGTCCCCAGCCAGGTTCCTCTTCATCCCATCAGTCAGGTTTAAGAGCTCAGGGCGCCCGTCAGCTCCAGCATGCCCCACTGGGACCTCGTACAGCTCAGGAGAAAATGACACATCTTGACATCTTAAATTCAGTGAGATTAAGCCACACCAAAAAGAGGAGGAGTCAGACCTTTCCTCTGCGGTTTTATGTCCCCATGCAACCACTCTTCTATCTTCCTTTCCTCCCTTTAAACACTCCACTGAGACCTTTTGTTTTATTGTCGTCTTCGAGGACCTGTCTGGAAAATCGTCACAGCTGTGCCCTTCTGTCTCACTCATGTGTCTCTCTTTTCACTCCACAGAGAGGATCAGACGAGCTGAGTATGTACAACAGTCCCAACTCTGGCATGAGCAGTATCAGTGGTGAGTTCGTTCCGACCACCCCGGAAGAGGGAGGGGGCTTGGCAGAATATGCATGACGCCGTTTCATAGGTCAAGAGATGTATATGTTTAAAAAATTTGAACAGGCCAGTGTGAGTTGAAAACGTTCCCTCATGGGAGCTGTTAAGTATCTGAATAACATCACGCTCCTCAGTAGGTGGGCACCCACACACAGCAGCATGTGACTGGAACAGACGTAGTGGGTACCGCTGCATTTTAATGCCTCCTCACAGGCAGAGTGAAATCAGACATCTCAAAGACCTGCTGCTGCAAAAACACGACAAAGTTAAACATTAGAAAAATATAACACTGTAAAGCCTACAGTCAATAATTATTTCACAACACCCCCATCTAAGCCAGCGTCACTAAGGGGACTTGTCTTATAGAGTTAAAGTGAAGAATCTCAGACTCTGTCTTATGTTAGGTTCACATTATCAACCATTGGTGATCTTAAACCACCAGCTCTGCAGACATAGAAGGTTCTTTTGTAGCGCTTTTACCCGTACTGCATCACAGAGACTATTTACCTACGCTCATTATTTCTGTCCATAAGCAAGCCAGAGGTGTATACCACTAGGTATGAGTCACGATTTTTCGAATATTCTTTAATTTATTATAAATCAGAGTTAATCTGAATACTATCTCATCTTAAAAATTACTATTTTACATCATTTTTAGGTTGTAATGTGGTACTCCCTCCAAGACCGCAACTGTAACATGTCTGAAAGCTGTTTGCTAACCGCATTAAGTAACAGAAGAAGAAGAATGCTAAATGCATTAAACAGCAAAAACTCGCCCCTCTTTATAGTCTCGACATCGTCCTAAACTTCTAGATTTTACTCCATCAGCATAAGAAGTCTTTATTATCTAAACTTTGTCAAATAATTCATAGCTAGTATTTATTTATTTTGAAGTCAGGGTGCCTTCTGGACCAGTTTGATTTACCATTTTCACCGTGACAATATGCAAGTTCATGTTAGTCCATATAAGACTAATGTGTATCAAATACCCTGTTGAAATCTTGTGCCTGCTTTAAAGCAAAAGAAGAAGAAAAGATTAGGAAAATACGCATGTAGTAAGAAAAAAGAGAACATTGCAGAGACTACTAATGCCACTCAAACAGACTGTTAACAGGATTTGTGTTTACTTTAATGTCCACAGCAGTGCTGTGTGAGTCGCTGTTGTCTCTATTTTTGCTATCAAACCCGCGGTCAGAGAGCTGGATCTGATAAAGACAGACTCAAGATAAAAGCACACTGCATTAAACCCCTGGTCTGTAGTTCTGTATTTATTTATATATACAATAGTTGAATATATTAACCAACATAATTGCAAAACCAGTTTTATATAATATTGTTGTCTGCTTGAGTAAGCTTGCTTCAGGCCCTGTGTACGCTCACGTGAAAGTGCAGGTTATTTGACGCGATCACCGTCTGTCTGCTTTAGTCAGACTGATGATATGAGAAAAGATGATGACTGTATGAAAGTTAAAGCAGTAAAAAGAAAGAACGGCACTTCTTCTGCAAGTAAGGAAAGAGAGGAATCCTGCAGAACATATCGGGTTATTTGTAAGTAAATATAGCAACCTGATCTGAGTGCCACTCTTTATTTCTAATGTTAGGACTACTCACAGTACAACTCTAAACTTAAACAATGTTACAAAAGATTTCAGCCATACATGCGAAACTGCATTTTGAAATTGTGGGCGCTCCACCTGCTTTTTAATTTGACGTGTGGAAGCGTTTTGTTTAGTCAAGAAGTGAGAAAGGAGAGTACGTTAAGGACAAACAAAGACAAAGACAAACCATCATTGATCTGATCAGCACTTCACACGATTCATTCATGATTTTGTCAATGTTTCAGATGGCACCTCTAACGGTAGCGACAGCAAAAAGCTTCGGGTGGAGGAGGCCCCGCCGTCCCGCGTGCTCCACATCAGGAAACTGCCGAACGAGGCCTCAGAGACCGAAGTCATCGCCCTCGGTTTACCTTTCGGCAAAGTCACGAATATCCTCACGCTGAAGGGGAAGAACCAGGTGAGCAAGAACCTAAAATCCCAGCGTTAGGTTTCAGTTTCAGTCATCTGAAACCTACAGCTCACCACGGAGGCTTTCATCCATCAGCTGAGGAGACTCTTTGGATGTGCCAGGCAGTGCTCTCTTAGATTACTGTCAAGTACAGCTGGTTTGTTCTCTTCGAGTACCAGTGTCAGTGTGTCAGCCGGTCACAATCGATTGGAAGCTGACTCATTTCACCACTGAGACTTTATCTGTGTTGCCTTCACAGATCGGAACTACTTTGTAATTCACTCTAATGATCGTCAGAGTAAAAGTTTAGTGCAGTGAGGCTTGTTTATGTGCTCAGTGACAATCATAGGATACTCATTTCGAACTCACTTCCTGTCTTCCAGGCATTCTTGGAGATGGGCACAGAAGAGGCGGCCATCACAATGGTCAACTACTACACCACCGTAACCCCTCATGTGCGCAATGTTCCTGTCTTTATTCAGTACTCCAATCACAAGGAGCTGAAAACTGATGCTGGCAACCAGGTGAGTAGATTTAAGGACAACTGGTGTAAAGGAAACTCCGCCAATCATTCAAGTTTTAATTAAAGTACTCTTGTCATGAAATAGCACTTACTGTTTCAGAAAAGCTTCTTATGCAAAAGTACTAATTCCTGTGCCTTGTTGGTTTTGGGTTGAGAGCTTGAGTTGTTGGTTTGGCCGTGTAAATACTTTTAGATTTTGATAAAACCTTTGAAATATAAATTTCCAGAATGACTTCACAAGTTTGTGCCATGCCATAGTTACGATCAGCCAATCAATCAATCAATCAATCAATCAATCAATCAATCAATCAATCTTTATTTATATAGCACCAAATCACAACAAACGTTCTCTCAAACCAAGCAGGTCTAGACCGTACCCTATGTTAAATTATTTACAAAGACCCAACATCAAGACAGGATACGATCCAGACTCATCTTAATCCACCATGAGCAGAGCACTTTGCAGCTTTTAGCAAGTTGTAATGGCAAGGTCAAACTTCCTTTAACAGGCAGAAACTTTGAGCAGAACCAGAATCATATTAGACATACATCTGCCTCGACTGAATCAGGGTTTGAAAGAGGGAAAGAGGAGATGAAAAGAGAGTGACTCAGGAACCTACGAGACGAGGGAGCTCAAGGACTCAGGTCTATGGTTAGTAACTGTAATGGGACAGGGAGTGTTAAAGTAAGTGATAGGCAGAGAGGGGGGATCCCAGTGTGTCAGTTCCTCCAGCAGTCTAAGCCTATATCAGCATAACTAAGATCTGGTCCAAGCCAGAACCAGCTCTATAAGCTTTATCAAAAAAGGAAAGTGTTCAGCCTTCCCTTAAAAGCAGCGAGGGTGTCTGCCTCCAGGACTCTGACTTGTAGATGAATCCAAAGGAGAGGGGCCTGATAACTGACAACTTGACCCCCCCATACTTTTTTTAGTACGAGGAGCAGAGCTCAACGGACAAGATGTTGACCCGTTTTTTTTTTAAATTATTTATTTTTTCTTTCTTTCTTTCTTTTTTTTCTTTTTTTTCTCTCTTGTCTGCATATATATTTCTGGTTTCTGGACCCGTTTTGTGAAGATTGTGACAAGTCTTGCAACCTGTGTTTGTTCATAGCGGACCCAGGCAGTCCTCCAGGCAGTGTCGGCGGTCCAATCCGGCGGGTCACCAAGCTCAGACGTTCAGGAGGCTCTTGCCGCAGCCTCAAGTCCTGTCTTGAGGATCATCATCGACAACATGTTCTACCCTGTAACGCTGGATGTACTGCAACAGGTAGGCGCGAACTGTGTGATTTTACACAGCAGAATATCTGTAGTGCTTTTTTTACTCATGTTTGTGTCTTTGGGGTTTTTTTTGGCAGATTTTCTCGAAGTTCGGCACAGTCATGAAGATAATCACATTCACAAAGAACAATCAGTTCCAGGCGCTTCTGCAGTTCAGTGATCCTGTGAACGCACAGCAGGCCAAACTGGTAAGAAGTAGTCCTCTACTTACCTTCTTTCTTTGAACTGCCACTGCTCTGAACATCAAGTGTGATGATATATTTGTTTTCCCTCGCCAGGCACTGGATGGCCAGAACATCTACAATTCATGTTGCACACTGCGTATTGACTTCTCTAAGCTGGTCAACCTAAATGTCAAGTACAACAATGATAAGAGCCGTGACTACACGCGACCTGAGCTGCCTGCTGGTGACGGCCAGCCGAGCATTGACCCTACGGTGGCCGCTGCTTTCAGCAAAGACTCCAACTCCCTCCTCGGTAAGATTCCAGGTAGATCACATTTTTCCTTTACTTTCATACATCCATACATGTTATTTGTACACACTGGATAAATGCTGTAAACATGTAGTCTTAATGTAAATTGCAATACTCCATAAGTGTGATGGTTGTTAGAGTTGGGACAGCCCATCAGTCATCGTAGCCGCTTGTATCCCCGCTCGGTCTTGTAATGCTGTTCCCTCAAAGTGCTGCTCTCCATGCCATGATTGTATTGTCCTCTCCCTGCCAGGAGCCCTGAACCCCCTGAGTGCGGCAGCTGCAGCAGCAGCTGCAGCAGGAAGGGTGGCCCTAGCTGGACAGGCGGGGTCCAGCGGGGTTCTGCTGGTCAGCAACCTCAACGAGGAGGTCAGTAACACAACAAGGCACACACACCCCCGTCAGGTGGACTATCTAAGGCTTTAAACCCTCTACTCCTACCAACCACCTTCATCCTTCTGTGTTTTCTCCCTTTTTTTATTTTCAGTTTTTTTTCATCTGGTTGTGACCAGTTGTCCTCTTGTGCTACTGTTTCCATTGTCATTGTCTTGAAAGTGTACTCAAGGAGTCTTTGATCATATATGACGTGAGAACTGAACTGTTTTGATTGGCTTACTGACCTTACAACACTTTTGTGTTCTTGGACACTAGCGTCAGTGTGTTTTAAAGCTTTAAAGAAGATTCTGTTATGCTTAAGAGGGACATTTTTGGGCACCCACAATTAAAATTTGTGGTGCATCAGAGCTAGAATACTTAAAGAAAAAAACTCCTGTATCGCTCTTCTGACACACTAGCAGAGTATTTGTAACCTCAGGGAAGTTATCTCTTACAGTCACTCATCAGCTATACCAAAGAATACTTGAAACAGCACCTTAGGAACCCAAACTTTCCTCTCAGTGACGGACCACACCTCTCGTTATTCCAATCAGTCTGGATTTGGGGACAGAACATTTTGTCTAACCTTTTTCTTTGCTGTATCTTCTAGTGTCCTTTTCATTGCCCAGGGCCTTTCTGTTTTTTTCCCCTCCTTTTGGTCAAGAGTCATTCTGCCCCCCCCCCTGCTGCCCCTAAACGAGAGGGGGTGGCTTTGCTGTGTCTGTCACTGCACCAGAACCCACCACCCCCACCCTGTTTTCCTCCTGCAATGTTCTGCCCTTCCCTTCTCTTGTCAAACTGTATCTAATTCAGCTAACTGTCTCTCTTCTGTTTTTCTTTCTAAGCTCTCCTCACCTATCTTCAGCTCATATGAAAGCTCATATGAAATCATTCTGTGGTCCTCCTAACCTGTTTCTCAGTCCTGGGAGCAAACACCTTTGCCTCTCTGAAACACTTGCTAGCTGTCTTTTCTCCCTCTTTTTCTCTCTCTCGTTTTTATTTCCATTTATATTTATCATCATGTTTTTTTAACTGCGACTTACAAGCAACTTATTTGTTTGAGCTATGGTTCTGCCACTTTCCTCATCCTCTCTCTGGCTATAATGAATGTGTCATAGCGGAGCCTCTGACAGTATCTGAACCCCCTGATGTTAAGATACTGTGCTTCAGCTTTTAGCCTCTTGGACTTGTGTGAATGCCATTTTTTTGTTCTACCAAAGTGGTGTCCACAACAACTCCAGCATGCTTACTGTCACTGCTAACCCAACCTTTTTTAACTGCATGCTCTTTTAACTAATTTTCCCCCTCTCAGCTCACATTTATAGAACCATCCTCCCCCCGCTGAAAGATTGTAGATCTTCCGGTGTTCAACCTGCTGCATGTTGTTTTGAGCCCATGGTTATGACTTTATATTGCTGGTTTTATTATGATTTTGACATGAATGTACCTTTTACCCCATGCTTGTCCAGGGTGAAAGACATTTTGGCGCAAGTTATTTGCTGTATTTTGACTAAAGAAAACATTGATCCAAGCCATTATCTCTGACCAAACTACCTGCATTATTCCAGTGTACTGACCTATATTTTATTTTTTGTCCCTCCCCCCTCCTCACTTTTTATTTTTAATCTTTCCCCAATTTGCATTTGCCTCCCTGTTCACCCCCCCCCCCCATTCCCCCCCCCCCCCCCCCCCCCCCCCCCCTCTCTCTCTCTCTCTCTCTCTCTCTCTCTCTCTCTCTCTCTCTCTCTCTCACTCTCTCTTTCTCTATCTCCTCCCCTCCCTGCCTTCCCCCTCCACTCAATGTACTGGTGGGGGACTTTTTAACCCCTCAAATCATCCCCTTCACCTCCTTCCCTCATATTAACCACCCACAACCCTCCTCCCAAAAAATCCCCTCCATGACTCCTCCTCCTCCTCCTCCTCCTCCTCCTCCTCCTCCTCCTCCTCCGCCGCCTGCTCCCTTCCTCCATGACCCACCACCTCCATCACTCTCCGGGGGGAAAACAAAAACCACCATTCCTCCTACCTACCTCCGCTCTGGATCGATCTGTCCATCTCTACCTCCGCTCCGCTCCGACTCTTCTACCTCTCTACCTGTCTCACGCTGCTTGTTGCTCTTCTCTCCCTCTAAAGATGGTTACGCCCCAAAGTCTGTTTACCCTCTTCGGTATGTTATCGTTAGCTCTCTCTCTCTCTCTCTCTCTCTCTCTCTCTCTCTCTCTCTATCTCTATCTCTATCTCTCTTTCTCTCTCTCTCTCTCTCCTCATTCTCTCTCACTCTCTCTAAATCTCTCTAAATCTCTTATACCTTCTCCTTCTGGTAAACCGTATTCCGCATCACTTTTATTATTTATATTATCATTATTATTTCATTTATTATTGTAATTATTGTTACTATTTTTATTACTGCCATTATTTATATTATGACTGATATTATTTATATTATTTTTTTATTTATTATTATAATTATAATAATTATTACTACTCTTATTATTTATATTATTACTAATTATTTTATTTATTATTATAATAATTATTACTACTATTATTATTTATATTATTATTCTATTTATTATTATAATAATATAAATACTACTATTATTATTTATATCGTTACTGTTATTTATTTTATTATTATTATTGTTATTATTATTATGTTAAAACCCTTATGTGTGTATTGGTTTGCACAGACTAGGTTGTTTGATCATTTCTAGCACACTCCCCTCATGTTGATTGGTTTGGGTTAATGTTAATTCAAGTATTCTAAACCTACATAGTAATCTGTGAATGCTGGATTAGCTCATTTAGTTAAGCATGCTGTATTTATTTAATTTTTTATAGAGCCATCTGACAGCTTGATAACTCCTCTGTTTGGAGGGTGTCTCTCCTCTTCTCTTCTTTCCTCTCCTCTCCTCTCTCTTCTTTCTTCTACACACCTCTCTCACTCTATAATTCCACTGTAAATTTCTTGTGTGTAGTCTGCTTTTTTTTCTCTCTCTTCTTTGTTTCTTGTTCTTATATATCCTTGTTTCCGATGCTAACTTTGTGTTTTCCTAACTGTCTGCTTTTTCTCCACCTCACCTCTTCTTCTCCTGCCTGCCTGTGGCTCTAATGCAGGAGTGTACGGCGATGTCCAGAGGGTGAAAATCTTGTACAATAAGAAAGACAGCGCTCTCATTCAGATGTCGGACGCCAACCAGGCCCAGCTAGGTAAAGGGGAGGCCATTAGTACCATGCTCTAATTGTCCCCCAATTCTAGTGGCAGTGATTTTCCTGACAAGATCTTCTGCAGCCTTTTCAAATTAAGAGGTTTTTTTTATTATAAACCCAACAAGTGAATGTGCCAGTTAAGTCAGAGAGGACTGCTATTACGTAGCTATATAGTATTACTATCAGAAATACAATCTCTTATTCATGGAGCACGGTCAAGTACTCTTATTTCGTATGTCATCATTGTTACTATTATTGGCCAATGATTTCATCACCCCAGATGTCCTCATCTTCACCCTCTACCCTCCTTCCTCTCCAAAGCAATGAGCCACTTGAATGGCCAAAAGATGTACGGGAAGATCATCCGGGTGACACTGTCCAAGCACCAGACGGTGGCGCTGCCTCGTGACGGCCTAGACGATCAGGGCCTGACCAAGGACTATGCAAACTCCCCGCTCCATCGCTTTAAGAAACCGGGCTCTAAGAACTTTCAGAACATATTCCCGCCTTCTGCCACCCTCCACCTCTCCAACATCCCGTAAGTACCAGGGCTGTTAGTCCAGGATTAGTCACTTTTAGAGCCCGTATTCCATTTTTTTCCATTTTCAAACTCTGTGTTTTATGATGCAACCACATGCAACCTGAAGCCTGTCTAACCATGTGATGGATGATTAAAATGTTAACAATTAGTGATATTTATAAGTTTTGAGAACAATTCCCTCTAAATGTGTTTCAAAAGTATTATCCAACATTAGTGCTGTGAATTGTTTCCAACTGGACTCCCTCACCAATCATGATGTTCCAGACGCCACAGTCTCTTGTGTCAGTTTGTTTTGTCCACAACTACTGACATTTTTTCCCACGCGTCCCACACAGGATAGCCTCTATATGCAGCTTGAACACTCTGGGTTAAGTGGGTCTGATGGAGGCTGCTCTCATGCCTTAGCAAAGCTCCCCTTTGTTTACAATGCTTCTCTAGAAACAGATGAAGCCCTTTTCATTTTTTCCCAGTGTCTGATTCTGATTCTGCTTCTACAGCCACAGAGTCGTCAAAGAAATTACATTTACGTTTGCATGAAGGGCGAGTTTGCTGAAGTGATGAGCTCTTGGTAGCAACCTGCCTTTTTTTTAATACGAATTTTTGAATGTAGTTGGTCATTCGACTTTGAGTATCAAGAAAAGCGCTATATAAATCCTATGAATCATTATTATTATTCATTTGTGGAATCTTTTTATACAAACTATCAGGGGTCACACATTTCTTAAATGATCACCCAGTTTTAAGGAATCAATGTCACGTAGAATAGGCTGATTTTTAGTATGTTTTCGGTGCATCTTCTTGCTATGACATGCTAAAATATTGGCTGTAAACTAAGAAATGGAATCAGCTGCTTTGTTTAGTTTTATAGTTATTACATTGATTAGTGGTCTTTTTTTTTTTTAGCATATGGTACTTCTCATTTTCTCTGCTGCACTTGATTTACATTTCAAAAAATGTTTACCCCTCAGTTGACAATGAGGGGTGAGTATGAGCATAATGTCCAGCAGGAGATACTACACAGCTACAGTTGTAGCAGACAGGGATCGAGCGATATCAATTTTTCTTTTTTTTATGACTTAAGTTTAAAGTCATGGATTTAAAATTTTCAACAGCATATATCCACAACATACAGGACCAAATAGTGCCAGGCCGAAGAGTGAAAATAAATAAAAATAACGATAAAATGTATGAGTTTGACCGGCATGAAAAATAATAAAAAACAAACAGACAAATAGACAAAACAACAAACAGAGAAGAAAAATAATGTATCAGACAATGAAAAAAATAAAATAAAATAATGCACAAATAATGAAAATAACATAATACCAGTATTAACAAGACATTGTGGGCGAGTTAACAAGATGTCCATCGTACCACTGTCAGATGCCCTCTATCCATACTTCACATATAGATATTTAATCAATGTCCATCCAACAGTGTCCACAATGCTTGCTTTCACCATGCAATCGCCACACCTCCTGCATTCAGTTCAGAGTCCCAACAACCACACCACAAAGAAAATGTCTCTGTGTTAACAAATGCAAACAACTTGTTGAACAATGTATACATTATATAGTCTGGCATTCAACAAAAACAGTCAACTGGTGCCAGTAAGGTTAGATATCAGTTTTTCAATGGCTGATGCCGATAAATATTGACGATATATGACACCAATATCACATTGTTGCATTTGATAAAAAACATAATTTTAATAATTATAAAATCTATTATTCCATGTATATTAATATGTACATACATCATTATCTTAGTCGGTAATATGTTTTAGATGTGATTTCATACAGCAAATGAATGGGTCTATTCTATTCTTTTCTAACTATCCTGGCAATGCAGCAACAATCAAGTGCTAAGTTCAATGCAAGTAGGCAATGTTATGCGAGTATGAAAAAAAGACTCTAGACAGCTGAGTTTCATTTCATTTATTCGGATCTCATTTAGCTGTGGCCAAAGCAACAGCTGTTCTTCCTCAAGTCCGCCCAAGTAACAAAACTTAAAGGTGACATATCATGCAAAATCGATTTATGTGTCCCTGGCATGTCTACAAACCCCCCGAAAATGAAAAAAATGGATTTTGCCCCTGTTTTGATTTCTCCACCTTTCTGTAAATGTGTGCTGAAACGAGCCATTTCAGTTTTCAGTGTTTTTCATACGTCACATCCGGTCTGTAACGCAAGTCAGAGCTCGGAGTTTGTTCAGCCCATAGACTGTATAAAATACAACTCAACCCCTCCTCCGTTTTTCATAACTTGCACAAATGTGTGCTAACAAGGAGTTTAGGAGGGAGGCATGCTAGTTGTAGGTCGGTTTTACTCCACACGTCTGCAGATTTGAAGATCTAGTGGATGATTTTTATTTATCATGGATAAGTGCTAGCGCTAGTTAGCATAGCCACATAGCTACATGTTAGTAGCTGTGTTCCAAGACACATATCAACATACTGACAAATAAAACAACAAGAAACACTAAATCTGTGACCGATCGTTCAGAAAGGTCCTGCTGCAGGCGCCTCTACGTCAGGATCAGATTCTGGATCAAATTCAGAGGGTTGAAGTGACGCGGGTCTGTGAGCAGCCGTGTATATTCAGCCAACATGTAAACATTAGATCAACGTGCTGGACAGCCGAGGGCACATCCACATCCTGAGGGGGCGTGGTCAGAGAGCTCATTCTCATTTAAAGGCACAGACACAGAAAACAACCTGTTCTGAGCAGGGCTGAAAAAGAGGGGTTTACAGGCATGCCAAAATCTGATTTCAAAGTGTTTTTTTGAGCAATAAACTTCAAAGACATGTTTTCGGGACCTCTTAGACCAATATATTTTGATGAAAAAGAGCGTAATATGTCACCTTTAATACTCAGACACATAACTCCCAAAACAGGACCTGGTTCAGATAATACTATTCACAAAACATAGAGGTCAATATGAGCGTCTGATGGTCAGATCAGAGCCTGTCGCATTAAGTCAGAATGTCATACCTGACTCTAACCTCTGAACTCTCTTTCTCCAATAGACAAGATGTGTCAGAAGAAGACCTGCGGCTGCTCTTCTCCAACACTGGAGGCACTGTGAAAGCATTCAAGTTTTTCCAGTACGTAGATCTAATCTTTTGTAATAATTGACATGAACCCAACAAACAGGACCTGACAACACTTTGTCAGCGTTGTAAATATTGACCCAGTTCAGTATTTGCGTTTCTTTGTGTTTCCTTTGGCTCTAACCAATGTTTGAATCTTCCAGGGATCGTAAAATGGCTCTCATCCAGATGTCGACAGTGGAGGAAGCCACCCAGGGTTTAATCGAACTTCACAACTACAACATGGGAGGCAGCCAGCACCTGAGAGTCTCCTTCTCCAAGTCCACCATCTAAGAAACCTGATCCACAAACTCCTGACAGTACCAGGGTTCACCACCTCTACGCTGGCTGTCGGCTACCTTTCAGACTCTGTCTGGACACTGTGGGGCACATTGATTGAATTAGTTTTGTTGTTGGGGTTTTCGTTGATCCTGTCATTCCTTGAGACTGAAACCTTTGACTTGCATCATTTTTTAAAGAGAACAATTGAGTACATTGCAGATACTGGATCCTCCGGGATATTCTTTACTGTACCTCTGTATTTTTATGTCTAGCAAAAGATTGAAGATGTTCCCCCTACGATAGTTTGATGTTGATCAGTGTTTTTATTCTTGATTTAGTTGAACAGATACAGTAATGTGCCTTACTTGACAGTATCAACAGTTTCTACAGCTGGTCATGTTTATTAACTACCCTATGCTTTTGAGGCACATTGGTGTTCACTATTTCCGAAGGTTAGCGAGACTGCAAGCTGTTTTATCATCCTCTGGACTTCATCTTTTTTTTGAAAGCTCTGCCACAAACCAGGCGTAGCTTTTTGGTTTTGTTCCAGAGTTGTAGATGCACAACCCTTTCCTTCTCAGTTTAGCATTCGGTGAGGATAGTCCTGGGGCAACTTGTTTGAGTTTTTACTCCAGCCTGTTTCAGGCAGTTGAACTTGAATTCCATTATTTCTTTTTATTACTTTCAGTTCAAGATTGTTCTCCACTTTTGAAGTGACATGGCGTCACATATCATAACGTGGCTCATGGCGAAGTATTTCTTTGTGTTTTTCAAGCCTTCAATGCTTCTTTTTCCCTAGCAGTGAGGTGTAATCGTCAGTGACAATGGTTTTCTAAGCATGTATAGTCATGATAGGATCTTACATCAGAAAGTGTTGCATGCTGTGAAAACAGTTAGAAGATGAATCCACTGTGAATTCATTGTCATGTGACAGTTTACTCGAGAGGGCTACTCAGTTGGACCAAAGTTTCTGTGCCTTTAGAGTTCCTTTAATTCATTTTAACAAAAAAGAAGAAAGCATTTGAAAACACTGAAATTTTGCATTTCAGGGAAGAAATGCGACAACATTTAGCGGTGACCTTTTCCCCACTTTTTTTTTTAATACCCAACAGGACCTCTTGACTGAAGGTGTTTGCTCAGAAATAATACTTATGTATATTTTTTCTTCCAAGTCCAATTTTATACAGTTCAAAATGTAAGGATTTGGTATAGTTTTAAAGAGGCACAATTAAAGGATGAATTATTTTCTAACAAGGAGAGGTGCGCCTTGGTTTCCTGCTTTTTGAGTTTTCCCTCTCATGGTCTCTCGTGTATTCTGCATTACGTCTGTAGCATGCCTAATAAAACTATTCTGTAGCTCTGCATTCACCTCCTCTGTCTCTCTTCTCTGCTCTGTCTGCTCCGCTCACTTCTGAAACCATCTTCAGTCCCAGGGTGGGAAGGAAGCCCAAATTCATTTTGGAGCCACTTGAAAACAAGCGCTAATAAGCCAGATTGAGCCCTCTGATGGTACTAATTCACAAGACAAGTAGTACATTTTGTTGATGCGTTTCCCACCCTGCCAACTGACATAATCTATATCTTTGATGTCTTGCTTTCCTCTCCTCTGGTAGTTGCCTATTTTCTAATCAGTCTCTCAGGGCCTCTGCTATCTGCTAACAATCTATCTGATCTATCTACTTGTTCTCACACCTTTATCAATTACTGAATGGCCTCAGTTGTAATATTTCCAAGCTTTGCTGCCAGCTTTGGAGCCTGTGTGAGTGAAATTACATCAGGCACAAGCATGGATAATGAGATGTGCTGAGCTAATTGAAGTCACATTATAAAGGTGCAGATTCCTGGGATAAGATAATGTACAGGATTGTGTTTGGTCGACATTTCTTACCGCAAAGAATTTAGAACTACTCTACAAAAAAGACCTTTCCACTGCACTGGGGAAGAAGAAAAACCTATTACAACAACTAAAGTATATCCTCACTTCTGCTAATACCATTATATCTGAAAATAACTGGGCCTTTTAACTTCGTCACCACAGCTAGGAGCTTATTTTGTGTTGAAGCTGAGATTTAAAAGAACTCTGTACTAATGACCCACCATTGCTTTTCTGAAAAATCCATTTAAAGAAAGGTCACAGTGACAAAACGTTTTTGGTTTTTTTTTTGGTAATGTTTTCCCCACCCTTGCTCTTGTGTAACACTGAGGACACTGAGTTCATGTCCTTCGTAATGTCTTGGGGATCAGAGAAGTGTGTGCAGGAGTTTCAATCTTTAAGTATATATGTTTTTGTCCCTCAACTCCAGAGCATTTCAGTCTCAGCATTTTTTTTCTTTTATAGTCTACAGCCTACTACACTGTAACTGTCCTGATGCTGTAAATTCTCTCCACCTGGTTTTCAGCTGCAAGTAGCAGTAAATAAAAAAGGTAGATACATACAATGAAAGAATAGCCGGACAATATTAAGTTATGAGATGGTGGAGAACAAACCAGAGTTCACAAAAAGTAAAACATTTATTTAAATTCATTGAATGCATCAAATATCGACATCCAGTGAATGCAGGACATTATGGTACAGCTTTGGAATACACGGTATCTTCACACAGGACACAAACAGCTGTTTCTAGGGTGAAAGAACAAGAATGGCTTGTTCCAGAGGAAATCTAGAGTTGTCATCTGGTAATCTAGGTGATGTAGTTAACCAGGTTTGCATACAAAAATGTGTTGAACCTACTTTTTTGTTATAACAACAGTAGTGCAATGGTTGTTAGTTCTATGTTATGGTTGATCTTCCTCCCTGGGTTCCTTTCCTAGTGATTTAATTCTTATTTAAGTCTGGATTTGATAATCGGTAAGTAAGAAATATATGACACGGAACACAACATTTATAACAAAAGCGCTTCTATACATTTGGTGACTGGTCAAAACTCTTCCTGGGAACCTCAGAAGTAGCTTTACAAAAGTAGCACAGGTTTACAACTAGATTTTGGACTGTCACATAAATTATTCTGTGCCCATTCTACTTTTTAGAATGTATTTTGCCATCCACAATGTATTTCAAGCTTTGCAAGTGTGGTATGTGGCAAAAAACAACTACCGCCTCGATTCCAGAGAAGTTGAGATGCTGTGTAAAATGTTAATACAAACACAATTTAATGGCTTGCTAATTAGTTACACCTTAGATTTAATTTAAAAATGTGCAATAACAACATATATGTTGAAAGTGTTTTTTTTTTTTACTATTGAAATAATACACAATAACATCTGGAGGAACATGTTCCAAGTAATTAGGGTAATTTGCAACAGGTTGGTAACATGACGTGGTATTAAAAGGGTATTCCCAAGAGACTGAGTCTCTTAGAAGTAAAGATGGGAAGAGGTTTAGAAAAAATGTTCCTTAGTGTAAAATAGCACAGAATTTGGGGATTTCATCATCTTACAGTTCATAATATCAAAAGATAAAGATAATCTGCTCAAAATCCTACAAAAGAGACCAGGCTGAAAACCAACACTGGATTGCTGTGACTTCAGACATTCAGGCAGCACCATTAAAAACAGACGTGGCTCTGCAGTAGAACTCACTGCATGGACTCGAAATCCCTTCCAAAAAAACATAGTCTTTGATCACAGTTTATCGCTAAGCCCACAAATGCAGGTTAGAAATTGAACGATGTAAAGAGGAAACCATAGTATAAACATGATCCAGAAGCACAGTGGACTGAAGGACAGTGGATTACTGTCCTGGGGTCTGACAAAATCAGAATGTGACATTTTCATGAAAGCCACGTCCTCCGCTGTAAGAGGAGAGGGTCCACTTGGCTTATTATCATTGCACTGTTCAAAAGGAAGATCTTGCATACTACAGAAAGAGATGGCCACACCCCATTCTGCATGTTTTACAACAGTATGGCTCTGTAGTAGAAGAGTTCCAGCCGATGCTACCTGATGTAAAATAATGAGTAAGTATTCCTTTTAAATGTCTTTAATTTTGACCGCATCATTCAGGAAGAAAGTAGATACACTATTAGTTGCCGCAAATAGCAGTGGAGTTACAGTTACCAGTCCCTTAGTTATGCGTTACTGTATCCACTACACAGGTCATAAATAGATATTCAGCATCTGGTAGATGGAAGTTGTACTGTAATAAAATCTCCCTGTATATCTGAGTCCCTGCTGACTACAGTCAACCACTGAGGTCAATTTGAGTCCAGATCTAAATGACCCAACATGATAAAGTTGCTGCCGATGTGTTGATGTAAGCAGGTGTGTTGCTCCATCAGATACCAGGCCCATCGGCATGACTTTGTGATGATGGACGTCCTGTCAGGCGCTGTCTGATGAAGATGACGCTCCACAGTCAGGCCCTGGGACCAAGCAGATGACCTGATCCATCATCACGCAGACACACCACTGCTTACGACCAATGGAGAGGGCTTTTATTTTGCAAGCTTTCAGTGGAAGTGCTTGCGTCCTGGATCCCACTCTCTAAACACAGATGACATGATGTATCAAGGCAGAAGGGCAGAGCCAATCAATAGCAAGTCTGGCCAATGCATCACCGGGGCAGGACACTGTGATCCTACTCTCCATCACTCTGCTCATAAACGACCGCTTCTCCCTCATGTTTAACTCCCTCATGGCTTTGAACCAGCTCCCTCTCTATTAAAACATTTCACTGACGCTGGCTTTTTGAGTGACTGATGGCTTCTGTTTGCATTTGGACGTAAATAGTGCATCAAGAGACAGGAAACACTCCCAATTCCTCCACAAGTATCGTGTTAATTTCCTGTGTGACAATTCAAGCAAATTATCTGATTATATTCAATCAGTCTCAAGCATTTCCAAGCAATCTGGCCACATGATGTCCTGACGAAGGCCTCTGCAACATTTAATAGAGCTGTGAGTCATCATTGTGGATTGTTCCGTCCTCTCCTGACCCATTTGTCTGATCAGTGGTGAGACACACCGTCTAGCTTTGTACCAGTGTTACCGGCATCCACAGGCAGAAAGAAACAACTACTCTGCTTTAGTGATTCAGTACAGCTTTAGATTGCTGATTATTTATTTGTATATTCAATGGTATACTGCATTAGTAGTTCAGTTATATTATAGAGGAAAACACTGTACAGACATAGGTAAAAAATCAACCAGTGGTATGCAACCTCTCTGGCTTGTGGTTTGATGATTTAGCACCTCCAATTTAAGAATCATACTCCTCTAAGCATCTCTCATGTTTACATTTTAATGAATTTGAGGCCTAAGTAGGTAAAGTAAATCAAAATTTGATGGAAAACCAAATTAGAGAGAGATGGGTAGATTTTAGAGCTTTAAGTGCCTTTTTTTTCTTCTCCCAATACTCAATTTATGATCCCTCAGATTTATCTGGTTACTCATATGAGGCGTACAACTCCTAGAATGAAAATTACTGGACTTAACTATCCACCTGTATAAAAAGTAGATCATTTTTATCAGATGTGGGTACACTCAATCCATAATTTAACTCTGTTAAAGCTAGGGTTGGTAGACACTGAAAACTAGCATGAATTTGAATGTGGTATTTCCTCAGGACTCAGAGCTCCTCCAAAACGACTCCGCTCACCTGCCTGAGCACAGCTGATTCGCGACCATATGATTGTGACTGATTCAAAACCAGTCCTTCGGTCCCAGCACATCGTTTGTGTTTTGCACTACGTCAACTCATGTCCCACTCAGCAGTAAGAAAACACCAAAACATTATCAAAGTGAAAGTTAAAAACACAACCAGCAGGCGGGCAGAGCGGCAGGACAGGATTTGATTGGTTTCACAATTTTGCTCCTGATGACAGGGATTGGTTGTTGTTTTCCCAGGTTTACTCCGGCTGTAGATAGCAGCTTTTTTTTCGCTCTTTTTAAAGAACACATTATGTATTGATTGCCATCAGGACATAAAGATCATTTTAACCAGTATAACAAAAGTGTTTCTAAATCTGACTACCAACCCCAGCTTTAACCGCTAATATGCTAACCAAGACTTTAACTCTGATAACAGTTAATCTGTTAATTCTGTTTAAAATAAAGGAAGTTAATGTTGAATTTGAGGGTAAAACATTGTGAAAGTATGACAGTCTTCCCGCCTCTTGCTGCAATAGAGAGGGTTGCCATGTTCCAAGTCCAGGATAAGATTTAAAGGCCCTGTGAGGAGTTTTGAACTGGCTGAGAAACAGACTGAAAATGATACTGATGCCTCTTTATGACCTTCAATAGCAAACAAGGCCATCAGCAGCAATACTGACACCTTTTCTGTTGTCATTTTTAATGCCTGAAACCGCCCTGAGGGGGTAGGTGTCAGACCAGATGATGGACATCTCGCTTCAGAAACAGCCTTTATTTGACTGTTTTCATGGAAAATAATCACATTGCCTGATAAAATTAACTGTTGAAGACAACAGGATGAGGCTTTTGTTGAAAACACTACTTTTGCATGTGTAGGACAAGAGATAAGAAGTATCGCTTTGTCCACAAGGGGTGCCAGAATTGATACAAAACAAAAGTTCCTCACAGCAGCTTTAAAGCAAACACATTATATCCATAAAGATTACACATTTCTTAAAATCTACAAAGGCTGTATGCTCTTCCTCAAGTTGTTTAAAGTCCATGTAAGAGCAGGGTTCGGATCCTCCTTCTTTCTTAGGTAAACAGACTCAACATATAGACCTATGCCCCTCTTGCCTTCCTATCTTAGCTTATTTTAACTCACTTTAAATGCAAATCTTAATTTTATTTTTAACATATTTCTAATTTTCCTTTTCTTTTCTGTTTTATTATATTTGTCATTTTAATTGTGCTCTTTTATGCTTTTCTGAATGTTTCCAATGCTTTTAATGTTTTAATGTAAAGCCCATTGAGTTGCCCTCATGTATGAAATGCACTATACAAATAAAGTTGCCTTGCCTTGCCGTGTCTTGCCTTGATGGGAATTCAGGCTCTTTTTAATGGTCAAGATAATTTGGGTCTGCAAGAACCGGCTCTTTAGGCTCCCAAATGGCTCTTCATGTTCATCCATGTACAATGACTGGCATTTCGAGGCGAGTCCTTTGCGACTGACATGTCAGTAGGCTTCCCCGCAGTGGGATTGTCAGTGGGAACGAAAACTGACAATGTTAAAGAAATGAATTTAACAGACATCAAAAGTTTCAATAACCGTTTTTAAAAATCGTTCGCTTTAAATGCTAATAAAAAAGAAGCGATGATAACAGATGTGTACATAGCTTTGATTTTGATTCTCCTCAAACTACTACAAAAAAGTAACGGAGTCATTGTTGCACCTTTATAACCAATAGGATCGTATTTAGTATCCTAAAAGGCAGGGACGGGTCAAAACCAGGTGCACTGTCAGATCAGGAAACAAACCCAACACAAAACTTTGCAAAGAATCATCAAACTGTGGGTCACCCAGGCAGAATCAGGTGGATATGAGAGTGATGTTATGTCATATGCTTGGCAAGTGAAGGAATTTTAGTTTGTTGTTATGACATTATCCGTCAAAGGGAACCCTTTTCTGTTTAAAAAGTACATTGTAATTTTTCTTTAAGGGCCTTTCACTGATGATACTTGAATATGCTGGTTTATATGGTTATATGGTTTTTACATTTTGTAAATGTAACTCAGGATACTTTCACACCAGTAGCTTGTTTGCTTTTTTGGTTGATGGATGAATAAAATGGTACATTGTTCCCATTTCCCCCCTGGGTCTTTTTGTGTTCATACTTTGATATTGTAAAGCAGGTCAAAGCTAACAACCATTGTATGGCTGTCCTTGTGTCATTACATCAAGGCCTCTGTTTCGCACTGCACAAGTAAACAAATGTCATGCCTACTGGTTGCACTTTGCATTGTTGCATTGTGGGAAGCCTGGTCCAACACACCAACTAGTGTTAGCCAGTTGACCTACCGACAACATGAGTCGTGGGTTGACTTTGAGCAGCAGATGTCAAATGCTTCAACATTTGGACGGGTGAGCTTTTTATGGCTATTTTTGGATGTCACTTGAAATTATAGAACTTGTGAGTCAGCACATGAACGAGAGGGGCTTTCATCACCTTGCTGAGTGGTGTCGTGTGAAAGCCAAGAAAGTCCAGCAGCAGTATGTAAAGGTGCGAGACCAGTTTGCCGAAGAGGAGGTTCCAGTTATGACAAGGACAAATCCCCCTGGTTTGACAAGCTGGATAAAAATGATGCCATAGACGTAGTAGTTGTCTTTGAGTCCTGTGAAGATGCACTAGCTCTTCTACTTGATGTTGAATTGGATGCAGACAGACAGTAATGTTAGCCTATTGCTATTTTTATGCTAATACCTCACCTGCTACTGCAGTGTGATGAGCCAAGCAGGTATTTGTCCTGGTTCTTGGGTTGACTGTGTTGTCACTTCCAACAAACCGCTCTAGGGTTTGATTTGAAGCAAGCCGAGACCAGCTCTTCTCAGATCGATCTCAGCTTGCTGTAGTTTGTGAGTGCTACTGCTGTGTTTACATATGTTTAAATGTACAGAGCAACAGGGGAGACACCCCCTGTTTCAGAATAACTTATCCAAACACCTTCAGATTATGTGGATTTACTGGGCTGGCAGTTTCCTTAAGTACAAGTGAGAGATAAGTATAAGATCTGCATACTTCATGAATCACTGTTGACAGCAATAGAAGGAGTTGTACAAATTTCTCACTAGCTGCTAGAGCCAATGTCCTGAGGCCATTGGTACACCTTCTAAGTGACACAAGATATCAGGGCCAAGACTACCGTTTCCATTGACAGGTCACTTCTTTCAAGTCTGACTATCAATTTTAGACATAAAATGTTGAAATACAGTATCTACTGTATTTACAGAGACAGTGGCTAATGGTTTCTGGGATTGCATTTTAGTCAACTTTTGCTGTTTGTACTGTTTTCTTTCATTCAACCAGATTGTGAGGGGCACTCAATTTTGCCAGTCTCTGAGTTTGGTGATCTGATCATCACAGTGCAGGGTCAGGTGTGTGTGCCTGATAGCCCCTGATCTGGAGCAGGTGTGGGAAGTGTATATGTACTCCTTGGCTCTAGTTCCCTGTGTTAACTCATTAGCTCACCTTCATAGTTAGGGAGAGGAGCGCTTCTGTGATCTCTGCATTGTATAGTTTGCCTAAGCAATATAAAACCTATCTGGCAAATTTTCCCTCTCTGTTTATGTCTATAAGAAAGTACTTCTTTGAAGTTGGGTGGGTCTTAACCCCAGTCTTTAGTTTTTTTTTCCCTAGCAGCCCTTTAGTTTTGTAAAAGGCTTTTCCTGGGTCTTCGTCATACCTTGGTTTGCAGTCAGTTGCTCTGCAGCGGTGGTTTAGTTTCTCTTATCATTGTAAAGCTTTGTTAAGGTTTTGGAGTTTCTTTGTTTCAGCCTTCTTTATTTTGGTTTTACCCTCTCCCTTTGATCCCTTGCAATTTTTGTGGTTATTCTTTTTAAAAAACTTTAAGAAACCATGTGGTTCACACTTGTGTCCCCCACTCATCCTGACAGAGTCCTATAATAATAAAAATGTCCATCCATCCATCTTCTTCCGGGTCCAGGTCCGGGTTGCGGGGGCAGCAGCCTCAGCAGGGAAGCCCGGACACTCCGCTCCCCGGCCACTTCCATCAGCTCTTCTGGGAGGATACAGAGGCGCTCCCAGGCCTTCCCCTTGGCCTCCTCCCAGTCGGACATGCCCAAAACACCTCCCCAGGGAGACGTCCGGGAGGCATCCTGACCAGATGCCCGAACCACCTCACCTGGCTCCTCTCGATCCGGAGCAGCGGCTCTACTTTGAGCCTCTCCCAGACATCTGAGCTCCTAACCCTATCTCTAAGGCCGATCCCAGCCACCCTGCGGAGAAAGCTCATTTCTTAGAGACAATAAAAGAAGCGTGAGGAAGACAATGACTAAAAGTTTAAGGTAAAAAAAACTGCAGGTAGTTTAGAGTAAAAGAATTTACAGAGATACAAAGGAAAATAAAAAGGCAGATAAATAAACAGAAATAAAAAAAAGTTGGAAGAATAAAAACAATACAAGATAATAGATAAAAAGAAACAAAAGACCAGAAATATAAATAATAAAATATAAATGTATAAAATCCATTGTCAATATTGTTAGTGTAATTATTACTGTCATTATTATCACAATTCTTATTTTATTATATTAATCTTGTTGTATTTTATTTTACTTCATTTATTTTATTTACTTTACTTATATTCTTTATTTACTCTTCTTTTGGTCTTGTCTCTTGTCTTATATGACTGTTCCTTGAAGTGAAATTTTAAAGAGGGGCCAGTTGATTTATATGACTGAAAAAAAGAAAAGTGATTTTAGAATTGAGATATTTGGATATATATTTTCATAAAAGTAAATTCTCACTAGATGTGTTAACGACACCCTATTATCAGGGTTGTTTTTTTTTGTTTTTGTTCGTCTGTTTTGTTTTTACTTCATACGTATTCGGTTTTATTAAAAAAGAAAGTTGAAACATGTTATAATGACAAGATATCTCAATAAAATGAGGATTACAAAAAATTTTTTTTTAATTATAATCCTGCCAATGATACTGCCTGAAAAAAAGATGCAGGATTGTTCAATACTGCTTTAAGTACAAGCAAAAACCAGAATCTTTCTACCAGTAACCTTGTACACAACCAAGAGTTTTGCATTTGTAAACAGGTTTGTGTTTCAGATTGTGATACACTGACTCATCTCAGACTGCAGGTGAGGCAAAGAGGGTTAGCTGTTGATTTAAAGGTGGGTACTGTTTGTATATTTTCAGTTGTTACATATTAAAAAAAAGGCAAAGGGGTTTGACTCAAACAACACAGCAGGATCAGTCACGATATTCGTTAAATCCTAAAATAAAATATGACATTCCTGGAGTTTACTGCAGCAGAAAAAAACAGACAGTTGACTTCTACTGACAAATAAAATTAGAATTTCCAAATGATGAGTAGGCCCACTGTCAGTATCACAACAAGGCAGGCAGGTGTGAAACTATGGGATACATTCTTGTATATGAATCTCCCGCATGAGTTTTAGAGACAACAAAATATGATGCTCTGGATCGACTTTAAAAAGCCAAATGAGAAAACAGAGCGATAAACAGTAAAAGCAAACAGAAGTGAAAGTGATGAGAGTGGATTAGAAACACTGTGTCATCTCTTCTGTGTTCCTCAGACGGTGCCATGTGTCTGCGCTCCCTCCAGGCATTTTCTCAAAGTAGATGCACATTTTTTTTCACACATTCCACCAAATGTTAACACGTCTGAATTCAGTCGGTACATTTGGCCTCATGGGCTTCATGCTACAGTATGTTGCAGGGATGTTAGGTTCTCTTTCCTCAAGCTCTTCATCTTATAACGCTCATAAAAGCAAACGTCTGCTGCTTCCCTCAGAGAAAGAATCAAAAAAGCCAGCAGTTTTCTGTCAGTGTGTAACATCCTGAAATATTAAAAGCAACACTGAAAATACAGAATGTCTTTTACCTTTGTGGAAAATGCATGGTGTGATTTCATTTGTGGATTTTACTTACCTCCATGTCTATTCTTCAGGAAGCTCCTCGGGGCAAAATAAGGTGTTAAGAGGATTTTT
Source organism: Notolabrus celidotus (assembly GCF_009762535.1). Taxonomy (NCBI): domain Eukaryota; kingdom Metazoa; phylum Chordata; class Actinopteri; order Labriformes; family Labridae; genus Notolabrus; species Notolabrus celidotus. The sequence goes on from NC_048288.1 coordinate 13,259,026, forward strand.
CCTCTCATCTTCAACATGTTTAATGGTAGGAATTGAAAATCTACATACACAGCTCTACAAATAGAGACTTTGGTTGTTTAACTATATTTTTTAGAAGCTTGGTGGTAGCGCTACTGTTGTCTGAATCAAATACACTTGTAGAAGCTTAGCCATTTCACTGATCAAGGAGTAAGGCAGCATCCATGGGAGCAACAAACATTACATTTTGGGCATTTTTTGAGCATCTTTATTGATAGGACCACTGAAGAGAGATCGGAACTGTGGGGAGGAGAAGGTTGAGACATGCCGCAAAGAGTCGTGGCTGAGAGTTGAACTAGCAACTGCTGCAACAACGACTACAGCCTCTGATGTGCGCTTGAACCGCTAGGCCAATTTCTCAGCGCTCCTTTGCAGTCTGAAATCAAACTGCTATGGATCAGGAAATGACACCAGCCAATACCAAGTGGCAACCTACAGCCTTGAGAATGAAGCTGACACGGAAGTGCCAAAAAAAACTGCAGTTCCTCTAGTGTCCACTTGAAGCTGGCTCTTGAAGTACCTGAAACCACATACACACCAATTTTAAAAAAAAGCTGATCTTTACAGCAGATATAATCATGTTCACAGCCTGGTTCAAAAACCGGTTTAGGTCTGAGTTTCTCTATCATCACATCGTTGTCGGATAACATTTTTCATTTATATACATATATTTAATCGTCGAATTGATGCCAATGATTATCAAGATAAGATCAGATAAGATACTCCTTTATTTGTCCAACAACAGGGAAATTCATGGAGTTACAGCAGCAAAAAAAAGGTGTACAGTAGAATATATATAGAAAAGAAATGTTCATCAGAGACGACAGCTTGGCCATAATTCTCCTGTCAGCCACCATCTCCACAGGGTCCAGGACTGAGCTGGCCTTCTTGACCAGTTAGTTCAGTCTTGCTCTCCTGTATCCTGTCCGCCCACAGCAGGTGAAACCCTTCCAATGTGGCGTTCGTGTCCGGTGTTAGCTCTGTTAGCATGATGTCTCCTGGTGCTGGGTTAGCTCGTCCACCTTATCGTAGATAGATCTTACATTCCCCATAACGGTGGGTGGAAGGACAGGTCGATGTCATCTTTTTTAGCTTGCACCTCAGTAACAGCATGTCGTCCTTGCCTCCTTCTCCTCAGCTCGCAGGGAACATCGGGGCCTAGCATAATTTAGCATCGACATGCTACGGGCTGCTAACAGCTGATCTCGTATGTAAACAATGTTACCATGGATACACGCTGGATCTCTGGACACACACAAAAACAAAAATAGTAAAAACACCACTGCAAACGTAGCCAGTTTGGTGTCCGTGGCCAACAAATGAGTCATTAAAAGACATGACAGGCTCCAAGTACAAAGATAAGTAAACAGATATGAAAAAAAAGTATAGGATAGTATTTTGGCTTGAAAGGCCAATACATAATAGAAAGTACTGTAAAGCACTTTAATTGCATTTGATTTTTACAAAAGTTGCTCTATAAGTAAAGCTTGATTGATTGATTGATTGATTGATTGATTGATTGATTGATTGATTGATTGATTGATTGATTGATGATTGATTGATTGATTGATTGATTGATGATTGCCACCAACGAGAAGCCTCAAAACTCCACTTCAGAAACACATGGATGACATCACTGAGACCACGTCCATGTGTTCTACAGTCTATGGCCATGGATGTGTATTTAGAGCAGCCTATCAATCTTCATGTGAGGTCAACATCACTTCCTCAACCTTAAAATGATGCTAATAACCTCTCAGCTGCTAGCGATTGGGTGCACAATCAAGCGTGGGTTCACCTAACAGAGGAAGACACATGCCAGTGCGGTTTGCAAATGACAACTATAGCAACCTGTCAACAGCTAACTGCAGAATAGACTTCCATATTCAATTATAAGTTGAAACTTTAACAAACTAAGTACTAGACCACTGTGCAAAAGATAACGAATAAATGATACTAGTAAACAACAACAAACAGATGTTGATGTCCAGTGAGTTAGTATGAAAAAAGAACTGTTTGGTAGAAAATAGTGCCTTGGCAACCCTGTTCTTCAATCAATTAATCAATTAAGCTTTATTTATACAGCATCTTTCATACGAATCAAATGCAACCCAAAGTGCTTTACAGCGATTGAAAAACAAGAAAGAAGCAGAAATAAAATAATGGCAAGACATATTAGGGGAAATAATAATAATAATAATAATAATAATAATAATAAGAAGAAGAAGAAGAAGAAGAAGAAGAAGAAGAAGAAGAATAAAAAAAAACTTAAAATAACATAAAATGAAATAGAGACTAATGGACACCAAAAATAAAATATTTGTAATTAAAATAAATAAATGGATGAATAGATACATACAAATTGAATAAGATAACAGTTAAAATTAATAAAATAATAAAGCAACATTTAAATCAATATTACAGTTAAAGGTAAGTAATGAAATTGTTAAACCCTACATAAAAGCCAGACTGAATAAATACGTTTTTAGTTTACGTTTAAAAGTCTCAATATCTCTGTCAGCTCCTCTCAGATCCTCCGGCAGACTGTTCCATAGTTTAGGAGCGTAGTGGCTGAAAGCAGCGTCACCAAATGTTTTTGTTCTGCTCTTAAGAACTGAATAAGTAACTTTGAATTCTCATCTGCATTTTTACAGAAACATATTCCTGCCTGCAAGTATTCACTGAGATCTTTTTAATCCGTCAGAGAAAAGCAGATTCTATACCAAGCTGAAGTTGGATGGAGACTTTCAAGGGTGTGTGTGGGCATATAAAATAGTCAATGATGATTATTTTGTTATGTAACCAAGATCAACAGCACTTTGATTCCCAAACACTGCTATGACTGCATGAATTATGCTGTATTAGAAATGAGCTGGTGTAGGAAAATGGTCAAACGTAGCGTTGTCCTGTTGTATTCAGGATGAGTGTTTCCTAACTTTGCAGATACATTCATCAAACTAACATTTCTCCTTGTGTTGATGTAGAGACAAAAGAGGAAGCAAAAGAAGCGGACTTATATGTAAACCATGCCCCTGAAACAGTGAGGGACATGCCAAGCTCTTGAAGACAACTCCCTTTCACTTGAATAACATGACAACAAAAAAAAGGAAAATATGTCATCAGTTTGCCACATAAGATTTAAAGTCTTAAGGAGTTTTATTCGCTAAATTATTTTGAGTCATTGATGAAAGTGGAAAGCTAACAGGAAGTCAGCTGGCTCATCAGTGAAAGTCTATAAATGCTCCAAACAGCTCGGCCGGTGTGGAGGCACAACGTGTGGAGACGCTACTAAAGTGTATTTTCGCCTCCTGAGCAATTATAGAAATGAGTGGGGGTCCATCTTGGAACTAGGTATCAAGATCTCCCTATATAATTTTGGTTTCAATGAGTAGTATCTCAAAATGCAAATCCCATCAGGTGGTTATGGACGTAAGCAGACCTATAACTTACTTCCTTTAAAAGAAAAGAAACAATAGAATAAGGCGTTAACTTAAGGGGGCTGTAAGTAATTACCAAAGTGGGGTGACTCAAGGAAATGTCAACTATTTTCATAACTGTTGAACTCAAAGAAGTTTATAAAGGTATACACAGGCTGGTATAATTTATCATTACTTCATAAGGTGGCAGTTGTCTTTCTCATAACAATTAGAAATGTCTATTTAAAACAGCAAAGATTTAAAGGTCACTTATAATTATTTTTCTAACTGTTTCAAGCAAGAGCTTGTTTGAATTAAATTGCAAAAAGCATCACAAGATCAGTCTCTGTGGAGGATCTGCAGCCGCTCAGTTTGTCACCTCGTCATCCATGTAGTGACCTGAGTAGGCGTGGATTGGACTGCACTGATTGGCTGCCTGAAAGTTGTCTGAGGGAAGAGGTTGCAGACAAATGTAAAGCAGAAAAGTTTGTAGAACTCTGCATACCGACCAATCAGTTTGCTTGAATGTGAAGCTCTGAGCTGATGGAGAGGGGGGGAGTAAGGAACTGGTAGAACACTCTCCATACCTGTGGAAAATATTAATAAAAGTTATTCTCTGTGCCTACCTGGCATCATAACTCAACAGTGACTACAATAGGTTAACACCAGAGTATTTAAACTGCTGCACTTATTAGATGTAAAATTATGTGAGCTTATTGCTTCAAATATAATTCTTTATAACCATACTGTCGGGGCTTCAGCTGAAATATTACGTATAAAATGTTATACACGCCACAGGAATAAACCAGAGTGAAAATGTAGTTTCAGGGAATACACTGGAGCACTAATGATGGGGAAGTGATACAATAAGTCTTCATTTGCATCGACTACTTTTTTATCTCTTATCTTCCAGTTCTTCTATCATTCTGCAAACATAGCTCTGTTTATTTTAATCTTTCTTATGTGTTTAAGTTTATATTTTTTAATATCATAGTCTGCTCTGAGTTTGTAGAATATGACGAGTCTGCTGATGTTTGCGGTTTATCATATGTTGTTACACGCCTCGTTCATATGAGGTGTTGCAGCAGTTGTAACAACAGCAGCTGAACCAGCAACCTCTGCAAAGATGACTAGGTTGCACCGCTATGCCAACTTGCACACCAGGAGCAAAATTGCAGCTCCCGTTTGCAGTAAGAAATCAAACTGTTTCGGATCAGCATATGATACCAGCCAATACCAAGTGGCAACCTCCAGCCGTGGGAAATTAAGATGATACTAAAGTGCTAAAAACTGGAGTTCCTTGAGTGTCCATTTGAGGCTGGCTCTGAAAGTACCAGAAACCACAGATTATCTGAGTGGTAGGTTAAAAAATGTTATGGTTTCTCACAATCAAACAAATTAGCAACCACTGTTTTCTTTGGTCCACCAGTGATGGGACAGAACATAGACATTTGTTTTGGATGTGTTTGGATGGGACCTTTATCCAGACCTAAAATAATTATTAGAGAAAGCAACAGAGCAAACAAGAAACAAAAAAGGCCACAGAACAACAAAATACAAGTTAAGATTAATATAAAAGGGGTCCACTGGTGGCCTAGCGGTCTAAGCGCGCCACATACAGAGGCTACAGTCCTTGCCGCAGGGGTCGCCGGCTCAATTCCCGGCCGGTCGACCATTTCCTGCATGTCCTCCTCCACCCTCTACTCCCCACACTTCCTGACTCTCTTTAGCTGTCCTATGGAATAAAGGCAAAAAGGCCACAAAATATAACTTAAAAAAAAAGCATTAATATAAAAAAACATGTAAAGCAAAATCTAAACAAAGGTCTGTGATATCTTTTTTTTATATTGTGAGATTAAGAATTTATGGTCGATCCTGGAAACTGCATTTATGCTAAGGTAGTATTCATCCCCATCTATTCTCTGACCAAGAGCCACATCTGATTGTAGGAGCTGAAAGAACCAATAGATTAATGAGAGACATTGGAAGCTGTTTGATGAAGGTTATGACAGGCTAGAGAAAGAGCAGCACTAAGACAATTTAGGTTCAATGTCACGTTTTACTCATGGTCAAGTGTAAAAAATCTCTGTTGGTACAGTGTTCAATTAGAACTGTATGCTATTCTCCTCAGCTGATTGTTAAAACTAGCCTGATTGAAGCTCAACTTGTGGTCTGTGCATGTGTCCAGTATCTCGTCTCTCAGTCACAAAGTCGTCACCATCAAAGAGAGGCAGTAGAAGATCTAAGACTTTGGACTGGGTCACTGAAATATGAAGATCCTTAATCATGTAAACCCTAAGAGAGTTTAAATAAATTCTGAAAGACCGGTAGTAAGAGGATTAATGCAGCTCAGGTTTGTGGATGAGGATGTTGTAGATCACAGCACTGTGTCTAGATGTGTGTGCAAACAACCAAAAGCCTACTTGAAACATGCTTGAAGGAGGCAACAGCACTGTGGCACATATGCACATACACATTTATACATTTTCACAGCACAAATAAACACACACCCAAACACAAAGCTGTATCCATCTCACAGCACTCTTAATGTTCAGATATGTCAAATCCCCTCTTTAACCTCCAGGCTGTATGACATCTAATTCAGTCTTACACAAGGCTGATAATGACAGTATTGATTTGGCTTTTGTTCTCTGGTCTTTTTCTCTCTTTCTATCTGAGCTGAGCACAGACAGGACCGTGTCTCCCTATCACATGGCTGGCCTGGCGGCCTTTACATCCCCTCTTCTTCTCCCCCCTCCTTGTTGACTGGCACCAATCTGCCACCACTCTCACCAGTAGCTGTCACCACATGTGGGCTGGAGGAGGAGATGAGAGGACAGTATGTGTGTCAGACCGCAACAGCTACGCACAAATTTGTCAGAATTGAAAAGGCCTTGTTCTCTCAAATTACAACAAACACATTTTTTTGTCTAACTGTTAGTACACTGGTTCACGAAATGGGTTCATCCACTACGATGCAAATAGGTTGGACAAATTATAAAACACAGGGTTCCCACGCGTCCTTGAAAACCTGGAAAACCTGGTAAACAGTTTTCCAGTACTGGAAAACACCTGGAAAATGGGAGAAAAAGTAGAAAGTCCTGGAAAATCACAGATTGTCCTGGAAAATTATTCCAACATGACTACGTGCGACCTGACAAGGTTAAAAAAACACATCCCCATTCAACATTTGTGGCCATTTTTGTCATTCAGTTCTATTTAGGTCAATTTATGCACTGATCCTCTGATTATTATTATTATTTATTTATTTATTTCAGTAAGGCAGCTTCCAGAGTCCTTTGCTGGCTCTTTTGTTTTTTACTTAGCTCATTTTATATTTTTTGAGAAAAGAGAAAGCTGAGATGAGAGTTGCCCATCATTGTTACTTAGTTGCACTAATAAAGTGCTGTACATCTGTGGTTGCATTATTCTATAATCAATTTGCCATAATTTTTAAGCATGTAAGAGATGATTTCATGGATAGCCATAGACTACATGTCTTTCAATGTAGACTTCCAGTGAAAGGAACATATTAGACTATTTAGGAACTAAATTAGGAACTCATTTTAGACTGTCATACCAGCTTGATCATCACTGAAAATGTCCGGGAAATGTCCTGGAAAATGATCTCTGGAAAAGAGTGGGAACCCTGAAAACACCACTCAGGAAAATGCAAAATAATTCAACCATGAATTACTACAGCCCTCAAAATGACCAGCACTCCAACCATTGAATCAGCATATCACTTATACAGTTTTAACAGGGTTGTTGTTAGACTGCATTAGCTTTGGCTGGGTTTCCAAAATAAACTGGCAGCTGAGTGTGTTGTTCTCTAGATCATCAGTACTGGCTTGGTCATGGGTTCAACATACTGTAAAAATATCATCTACATGCTCTTGGTCTATTTTAAAGAAGTCACATTACATACTTTCCTTATCAGCTGAGGCTAAGGCTAACATTAAGCTAACATTCATGACGTTTTTATATTCTTTTTATGACGTCACACAGTATTGTGGCTCTATCTTTTGATGCATTTCCACCAAAATGATGGTGGAAAAAACTGGAATCAGTTTGGTTGGGTACAGTTTTATTGGTAAGGTTTCCACAGCCAACTGTACCCTTAGGCACTTCACATATGAAGTTGAAAGATGACTTTGTGATGTCTCCAGAACAGCTTGATTTTAATTTTGGTGTGCATTTTAACTGATCAGTACTTTTTTTTATTTTCTATAGATAATAGTTGAGCTACTTATCTTATTTAACTAAATATTATTGCTCTATGTCAGCAGAAAGATGACAAACAATTTTCTACTAGAGCCGGTTGATGGCGCATCATCCATTCCTCAACATTTGTTGCAAAAACTGAAGCTCTGAAAAACATCAAGCCATTTTAACCAACAACTCAACGACCTTTTAAGAAACTTGGAACATTTTACCACAGGTGTTCATCATCCTGAATGACGTGAACCCTCTGTCTGGTTCCTTGCTCTAAAATGGGTGATTCAGACAACATGCCATTTACAGAACCAGCTTTTGTGATATGAAACCTGCTCCTACTGCTGACATTAGTCCTGCTACCTCATAGATCAAATACCAGCTGCTATGAGCTCTGTTGATTGGAAACTACTCCAAAACACAATTTTAATGCCTCTGCAGACTAAAAGCAGAAGTTTGTAGAAGTACATCCACCTAAAAAACTTTAGATTACACACGATGTTATTACATCAACAGAAGAATTGGCAGCAAATGGGCGACTGTTTGCATTTATTAGAGGTGGTTGCATCTGTCTGCATGTCAAGTATATTATCTGCCGGAGCAGAGGCCAGCTCAGTGATTAAGTCAGACCACCGTACTCACAGCAAAGGAATGAGCCAAACTTAATGCAGATGGCTCTCTTTTATGTTCCCATCGATCTACATTATCAAATCAACAGAATAAGATGTCCACTAGACATAACATCAGCGCACTTCCATCTTTACATGCCACATTACTAATTGGATTTGTCACAGATGGGAAAATATAATGGTCTTTTTTCCCACAGTCTGGCACCATTAAGCTGCCAATGCTCTTTTTTGTGCGAGACACCCCACCTTCAGAGGTAAAAATTTTATTACATGGTAATTTAAGACATGGTTCGTTCATCTCAAGTGTCGCCGCTGGACATACAAATCAAAAAGGGGCCCGCTGATATTTTCATTCCTCATCTTCCAAAGCCCACACATTATCCTTTTTTATAATCTGTATTTTATTTGCATTTTTCGCCCCCGAGGTGAGGAGAGGAATCCGGCAATAGCCATGAAAACCCACAGCCGCATGCTTTTATGTGCCTTGCTTCACTGAGGACCTGAGAGATTTATCACTTCTTTATGTCACTGTGCCTTTTATGACTTACATTGATCATCAAGGTGTACAACCATTATCGTGCTGAGTACATTATCGTCGAGACATCTTTCACCCCCCTCCAACACACACACATATGCACACACTACTGCCACAGGACATAGATAGAGAGATATCTGATTCACATCTCCACTACCTTTTTTCCATGGATCCACTGAAGAAAATCTGATAAAGAAGGACAGGACAGTGAGGAGTCATGTGGGGAGGTAAGAAAAAAAAATGCACTTCAATTCCTGAACTTTTTTCACAATTGATCCATCAGAAAGAAGGATATTGTTATCAGTACTTTAGTCATTCTTTCCCCTTGCCAAAAACCTTCACATATCACCTGCAAACCAACAGTTCAACTTGTAGCTTGAGTTTGAGATGAACAGAAAAGCTTCAAAAGTTACAAATCTGACCCTTTTTAAGGAAGCGCTAACAGCCCAAATCCACCAGATCCATCTCCATCCATAACAGCACTGGATCTGAAAGGTTTCTATTCTAGTCAATGTGTTAACTTCCGCTGGATCCGCTCCTTTGCTTTCTGGATCTGGGAGGGTGGAGACCTCCAGATCAGATACGCAAGACTTCCACTTTTGCCAGATGACAGAGCACGAAGCATCAACCTCAACAAAGCAGATTGAGCGGGACAGGAAGTCAGGCACCAAAACAAAATTAAAACATCTGGTTTAATTTTCAGAATAAAATACTCTGTGTTATTGCTGGATCGTTTTTCACTAAACTACAAGTAACCCTCATAATGAGCGGAGCCAGACCTGGAGTCAACAGGTCAGAGGTTTTCAGAGGTCAATAGAGACAACATGGATGAGGGGAGGAGTCGGATTATTGCTGATTCACTAATTACTACGGGAAAACCTTGGTCACATGACTGACTTTCTCAAAATGATCTAAATGACGTGGCAGAACCGGCCCCATCTGCAGTAAACTGCAGCCTAGCTTGCATGCTGGTTCTCGGGGCAGTTTCTTATTACGGGGGCTGAGCTGAGCAGCAGCCATTGTTGCTAGTACAATTACTGGTGACATGTAACTCATACAACCCCTAACTTTTTAACTTCAGTTTTTTTTTTTCTTCCCATTTTCAAAATCGGACTCTCCAGCCACAGCCAAGGCTTTGTCAAATCATATCTCTTGAGGACATTTATGGAGCTATGCAACGCCAATATTGCTTTTTCACACATGCATGCACCATGCACTTAGATTCTCGCTACTATGTGCAAAGTTTCCCTTTGAGGGTTTTTAGAAACCAGTTGTTCTTTTTAGCATGGTTGACGGCACTTGAAGGGAGAAAGATGGGCATCAATGGTTGAAGACAGTGTTACAATGAACACACTAAATACACTCTGAACACTAAAGCTGTGTGCACATTATTCAAGTTGAGTGAGTGATTCTTTAATAGCAAATTTTCAAATTGATGAGATACAAATATGGTTCATGCCATGCTTCCTGGCTGCACTAGCTATAATTAAATAGTAATATCACATCTGAAGATATCTATGCAATAACAATCCATTTGGCGTTATTTATCCCAAGAGAAACAAACAAAATCAAAGTGAGTCTCCATTCCTGACAGTTTTATTTTGGCAGAATGGAGATAGAAACCTTTCTTCCTGTTCAAAGATGGTCTCTGGTATCTGAGCTGTCATACTCCTTTTATATTTTCTTCCCCACTTTTCCCTGACCCCAGTGGAAAACGTCATGGGGTTAGGACAGGTGTGAGGCAGAAGATAGGAAAAGGAAGCTGACCTGACTACACTTACACTGAAAAAAGTAGATGTTTCTGATGTCACATGGATCTGCTTTGTAAAAACTACAATCTCCCAAAGATGGACTACAAAAGCAGCCACATAACTGTAAAACTCTGTGTGATCTCATTGATTTTACAGGTTATGAATCAGAACAGTCAGATGAGACATCTACTTTTTGGGCTTTCCTACCACAGCTTTGATCATTCTTTGGTTGTCCAATGACTCCAAATTGATGACCTTTGACCTTTCCCTCGTATGGATCTTGTCTTAAAGATGTAGCAGCATGGATCTTAAGGTGTACAAATATTTGTAGTTAGAGCTAACTCTTTGAAACTTGCAGACTTTGACTAGATATTTTCACAGTGAAGGTATGTAAGAGTGTCCCGCTGGGATGCTTCTGCTGGTGTCCGTTCTGGTTCATGCTTCTTCCTCTCTCTGTCCTCCTCCTCATTGATAAGATATTCTGCTCTGTGTAGGAGGCTCCTCAACACTGATCTTTTGATGGTTAGAGTTAAAATTTAGATTCTGGTTACATAATAAATAGGCAAGGATTTGAATGTAATTTACCTTTTAAATAAATAATTACTTAAATGCACTGACGATCAGAGCTGAGAGAAAATGTGAAAATCAAGATTTACAATGCATTGGATGGATTGATTAAGAATTTGAAAACAGTGTTTGAAAGATATGTGAGAAGTTCATTATATGTAGTTAAGGCATCCAGGTTTTCAAGACAGACAAACAATACTGAATAAACATATTAGTGTGTCAATTTCTCAGCCATTAACAATCTATTTAGTTTTCTGTTTGTACAACCCAATTCCTAAAGAGTTGAGATGCTGTGTTAAACATTGATAAAAACAGACATTGATAGTTGAAGCAACATTTTAGAGAGGCTGAATCTCTCAGAGGTGAAGATGGGAAGAGGTTCAGCACTCTGTGAAAGACTATGTGAGCAAATAGTTCAGCAATTACACAATAACATCCCTCAGCATAAAATTGCAAAGAATATGTCGATTTTATCATCTGCAGTATTTATATCAAAAGATTCACATAATCTTGAGATATCTCTGCACAAAAGGGACAAAGCCAAAAAACAATACCGGATGGCTGTGATCTTTCTGGCCCTCAGACAAAAAATGTTCAAAGGTAGACGTGACTGTAGTGGCAACCACTGCATGGGCTCAAAATCACTGTCAAAAACCACTGTCTGTGAACACAGTTCACTTCTGCATCCACAAATGAAGGGTTGAAACTTTACCCGAAGATGCAGTGTCCTCCTCTCTAGAGAGTTATCAGCGCACAACTCCTCCAAAACATTTACACAGTGCAGAGGTCCTTGTTGGAACAGCAGGTGCCCCACGTACAGGGGCTACAGTCCTCGTTGCCCTAGTTTTAGGATCTATAGTCCCAGTATACCAACAGGATTAGCTGCATGTTATTCCCTTTCTCTCTCTCCCTACATTTACTTTCTGTTTTAAAGCTGTCCTATTAAATAAAGGTAAAAAGCTCAAACATATTACAACTAAATCCTTGAAACACAACAAAACAAACAAAATAAAAAGTGATGTAACACCATGCTTACTTTGTGTTTATAAATTATACAGTACTAAATTTTGAGAAACATGTAGCTGGCATCAAGTTTGAAGTGTGTATATGTTTTCATTAAACATTTAATATATTGTCTTAACATTTTTTATTTCAACGTAGCATTTAAATTATTTGCAAACAATCAAATTCTCTTTTAATTCACATTTGAAACAGCATCCCAACCTTTTTTGGGTTGAATTCCACAGAATCACTGAACAACTGAATCAAACCTGTGAAGCCAGCAGAGATTCCACTCTTTTATTATCCTCAGCATTAGCATCATGTATTTATCTAGCAGCTAAAGACAATTTGCAGAATAGTAACCCGAGGGTAACAATTTCCAACATCCATCAAAACTGTATGAGAATTGTTCAGTGTTCAGGAGTCAAGGACGTGTGGTTTGATTTGAATTAAATGAATTCAGTGTTTCCAGGCAACAAATGATTTATTCAGAGGGATTGTTCACTGATTCACATGCACCTGTTATTCAATGATACAATCTATGTCATCCTATTCCCTTTATCTTTACATGTAAATAGCTAGATGGACATGCACACAGATTCCTTATTGTTGGAGCCTGATGAAGCATTACATAACTGACTCCCCTTGGGTTTAAAGAAACAGAAGAATGGTATCTGCTGCAGTTCAGTTTGACTCTGTATGGTGAGACCAACATTCAGCATGGCAGATGGTTCAATAGAAATGGATTACTGGGCTGTGTCTGACTATGTAGATTGCGCACAAACATATCAAAAAGTAAAACAGATACTTCTTTTCTTGACGTTTTCACCTGCTAGAATAGAGAAGCTGCTGTGTAATGGGGTGGCACCATCTGGGTTGAGAACCAGGATCTCAATTTTGAAAGCCAAAAAACAAAAAAATCAAGCATTTCAGGAAATAGAAGGACGTAGAGGGTATGCACTGATGTTACATTCCAAATGGAATTTCTGCAACATCGCTGCCTTCAGTAGGGAAACAATGAAAGTTGGATCAAAGCAGACCACATATCTGCTTAACCCTCCTGTTATGTTGCGGGTCAAATTGACCCTTTTTAAAGTCTATTTTAGGCAATATATGCCTTCCAAACCAACTAAATGCAGCGTAAAAATCTGGGCAGCTTATGACAGAGGAGGTGCCGTGTTAATTTATCAACGTCACTTCATAAAAAAAAAAAAAGAAACCAAAATGTAAAATAAAATAAACAAAAATCAATGTCATGTAAAACTGTTGTATTTATATTTAGGTCTTTCCAATGTATATTTAAAAAAGTTTTAACATTAATTTTAATGAAAACAAGTGAGTTATCCTCATTGAACCATGATCTGTGAGAATTAAAGAACCCTAATGGACTAAATCTTGATTTAAATGGTTAGTAATGGAGTTAAAAATTAGATTTAAAAAAATGTGTTTTAAGTTTTTGAAGTGGAATTTTCAAGCCTATTGTCTACAACTGTCATATTGAAAAATTTGACTAACTCTCAGATGAATCTAGAGGCACAAAAGTAGTGTTCAAATATGGTTTTCAGCCTCCTCACTTAACAGCTTTGTTGTTGACAAAAATAGATACATAAAAGTAACTCAAAATAATCCCACAGGGCAGACATTATTGGCAAGATCGGCTCAAAAAAAACCAAACGCTCAACTTGTATAACTTAACAGACTCTGTACATGACACCACACAGGTGGAAACAATGAGGGGCAGGGATGACAATCACCACAGAGGAGAAACACCAGGGCAGGGAGTGAAGTTGCCTAAAACGAGAGGAGAGACGTGACTACAAAATAAAAGCGGACATGACAAACATGAAAGACAGGACTGAGGTAAAAGGTGCAACTTGACACAAACGACGAGACATGACAATTATTGCTTGCAGGCCAGCTTTGGACCAAGAGCCACCAGTTTATGACCCAGATGATGTGATGATTGGTCATCACTGTGGAGGCAAGAAAGACGATGGTATTGGAACATTTCTTTAAATTTCATCTTTAATTCTTCTCTCTACTACCTCAGTGACTTTTCATGTGATCCACCAAGTGTGACTCTATCTCTGTCTCCCAGCAAAGCCTGAACATGCAGGCTGTTATCCTTGTATTCAAATGAATCTGACTTTCAGAAGTATTCAAGCCTCAGTACTCCTGCTTTCTCATCAAGCCTCATTGCTTGTACTCGTCCACCACATTTACTTCTCAATCCCCCCTTCATCCACCATTCATCAACCCCCACAAGCTATGTCTGATATATATATCTATACGTGTCTGTTTGATGTGTGTGTGTGTGTGTGTGTGTGTGTGTGTGTGTGTGTGTGTATGTGTGTATGTGTGTGTGTGTGTGTGTGTGTGAGACTCCATGTGTGTATTAGGGGTTGCTGGGCAGCAGAGAGAGAGGTCACAGTGGTAATAGGAAGCTCTGAGAGAGACTGACAGGAGTGTGCATGTGTACATAATCTATTAATTAAAGGCGAGGCAGCAAAACGAATGGGGAACCTTTTCTGTGTGATATCTCCATCCCCCAACTCATCTCCTCCTCCACCCTCCTCCCACTGCTCCTCCTCCTCACCCACTCACACACTCCAGGTAGGCAGAGAAAACACACAGCGAGACATTTATTGGGAGATTAAAACCAAATCTTTCAGATTGCCATATAAAAAGGTAATTTACAATATTAAACAGACTTTTATCTATATGCAAATGTCTCCCCCCTCCTACAACCTATTTGAATAATTTATGTGAAGGTTTTTTCTTTTTTGGGGAGGGAAAAGTCAAGTGAGTGTCTTTTCCCCTCCGTCTAAACTAACTCAGTTATGCTATAAAGGAGACTATTAACTTCCTTTCCCTTTTACCTCAATCTTCCATTTCATTTTTTCCCAGAGTATATTTCTCTCAATCACTCCAATAGCTTTCGCTTCAGGTAGTGCATTGATGGGAGCTAACACAGCTTATTGCGCTGCCTCCTGATTTTTCTTCACCCCTTGAGCCTCCCCCTCCTAGTTTCTTTCCTTTTTCGCCGTCAAGTGCAGAGACGATTAGGTGCAGCAGGTTCCTCCGGGCTCCGTCGCCACTGAATGTCATATATTCAGACGTCAGGCTGCTCTTGGTAATTTCATCTCCTTCACTGCCCTGTTTGTTGTCATTTCTTGCTTCTTATCAGCTATGACTTGCGTCTTTAATACCTAAGCTGTCAGTCAGCTGTTGGCTGATCTGAATGAGAGAAACTCCCTTGTCTAGGGATTACAATCTCATGTCTTTGTCGTCCCTGCAAACACATAACGATGAATGCCACCGAACGGGCCCAACCGTCCTGGATAACCTGGAAAAAAAACTGTCTTTAGTTGAGCTTACTGTGTCGAGCTTTAAAAGTGAGTGCAGGCTGATGGGACAACTGTGGGTTCAGAGTAACTTGGAAGAAAAGATGGTATTGCTTCAGACATCACATGCACAGCTTCTAAAACCCCAAACTGCAACTGAGAAACCAGGAGTTCATAAGAGTAAAATAAATCAGAGCATCTTAAAAATCCTTTTAAAGCTCTTACTTTGCTGCTCAAATGGAGTTCTCTCCCTCGCCGACCTCCATCTTTCCTGCCACAGAACACAACATAAAGCAGTCGTGGCTAAATGGCATTACAAGGACAAACTCCATCAGATTTTCTGTACACATCAAGCTTATCTCTGGTACACACAAAGAAAGTGATCTGAATGGGCCCGTAGAATGACGGACCTGTGATGCTGATGCTAAACTATGCATGGTGCATGAGCTGAGTCTGTAAATGTTCAGCATCTTGTGAAAACAGGCTTTGGGTTGAGAAGAAAATGAATAATGATCTCTGTATTTATCTCTGAATATAAATCTCTTCCAGTGGAGTTTTCATGCACTTAAAAAACAGACTAAACAGTTTGGTGTATGACTGTTACAGGTCAGCAACCTGTGGCCCCAAACTATAGATTATGGTCTGACTTAGAACATAAATAGTGAGCAGTCCAAACAGTCCTCCTCAGAATGCTGTATCTAAACCTGGGCTTTATACGTTAACATATTTATAGAAATGCAATTTAGATCCTAAATGAATGCACTTTTTTTTAAAAAGATGCCTTTTTTGCCCCTTTTCAGTTAAGCTAGCGTTCCTGTTGCTGCTGTGATATGAAATAATGACACCAATGTGCTTTTGAACGGCACACTTAATTTAAAAAAAACTCACATACGCTGAGTTGACAATTCAAAAGTAATTTGCACTTTGTGTGAAATAGAATTAGAAATATCACCCAAGTATTTACAGTTTGAGCTACCATCGACAAGCTAGGCATACAAGGTGCAGCTAATAAGACTGATGTCAGCAGGCAACCACATCACAAACGCAGAGTACTATTTTTGCAGAAATAGAAGTCTGACACGAATCTGCTGAAATTTGACGGTTACAAAGACTCGGGGGAAGTCCTCGGGTTGTCATGTTGTGAGCAGTCATATAGCTAACCATCGTTGGGGACAATAGTTCCAAGAACACAGGAACTGTATGAAACAGAGAAAGTAGCCACACTGGAACTCCTGAAAAGTGCAAATGCTGTTGCATTAACCAGGGATCCCTGGACATGACTGGGTTATACAAATGATCTTGCAATAACTGCCCAACATATTGACACTGATTGGACTTTTTGTACATATTTTTATATGTAACAGTGTTACCCTTTAAAAAACAGAAATAACATTGTACATTTTAATATGGACTTTAAAATGTTTTTCAAATGTCAAGTATTGTAATTTCAAACATGCAATTAAGACTGCAACATTGGGAGATGTTGAACTAGTTTGTGAATACAGTATAAGTTATGTATTATCAATACATGTTGAATATACTTTGTTGCATAAATGTAGCAGATGGAAATATGGGTAGAAGGTAGGTATAATAAAACAGGTTATCATAATTTCATAATTTCATCAAATTTGTCATAATGTATTTTCATACTGCTGTAGTATTGGTTGGGAGTGGTGCTGTATCCTGCTCACAGGTGGTGGCGACAAAGGCACCATTTAAGCCAAGCTTCTGCAACCAGCTTTATCTGTCTGCATTAAGTTTGAGTTTGATAATGGCTATCTATGCTATGCTTGAGATAAGAAATAATGTATAGTGAACAAGTGGTGTTGCATATCATAATCCTGACAGAGTGAGCAGGACAAGGGGTCTTTGCTCACTCCGAGGAACTCCCTTTCAGCACTGCGTCCTCTCAGAGCTTTGCGGTTGACACACCCATAACTATATGATGGAAATGTCACAGCTTTTAACACTGTTGCTGTTATTTCTTGCTCTTACAGGAGTAACAATCAGCAGCTTAGCGATGTATTCACCAGCTCTGCTTTCGGCGCCTGAATTGGACAGGATTCTTGCTCCACTTTTTCCTGTCAGAGATGTTTGGGATCCAGAAGCTCCTCAAACTGCCTCACATCTGTTCACAATAATTGTTATTTCCCGACTCTCAAGGCCTTTACTATTGAGAGTTAATCACTGGTGTAATGGGCATTTGACCAATCAGAAGGATGTATTTTACACAGCTGGGTAATAATTTGATGTATTCCTCAGTCAGACATCGTAACCGGTGTGAGGGGTGTAATATTGCTGGTTTTATGTCATGCACAAATTGTTCACTGTATTTTTTAGCTGAGAAGAGTGTGTGCCATGTATTGTAGTGGGTGTTTCCAGTGAAATATTCAATCCACTATACACCCACTCTTTGAATAGGCTGCTTTCTGCAGATGGAAAAACCTGTTTTCAAGGTTTGGGGTAGAGAGCAAGTTCAGAGAAGGAGGAATATGAGGTGAAATATTACTTTTGAAAGTATCCTTTTGTCTGCCATGAGTCTGACAGTATTTCTAGGTTTGTAATGCTAAACAGGGGTAGTTTTCTTTTGCAGAAGTAAATCAGAAGAAAAAAGACAAGAGCTGTCTACATGCTCATCAGGTCACAGTCACATGTGACAAACTGGAGTCATTAGCAGATGGGGACGACAACAAAGATTAAAATAAAGCTGATGGTCTTAGAGAAATGCATGAGACAGACAGCTGAAAGAATATCTAATGCCTCTTTTGCAGAAAGAGTATTGATTTTTACAATTAAAACCCCTTTAAGGCAGCCTGTGTGTCTGCTAACCATGACCTCCTGCCCCCTCTTCCTCTCTACATAATTTTCTAATTGTATCATTAAAAACCAAAACCCAATCTAACAAAGCCTCTTCTCATTTAGATGATCAAGCATTGAGAAGATGCCGCACGCAGCTCATTTCATCACTCTGTGTGAATCTCATGAACATGAAGCTGATGTTTCAATTCCCATTATTGCCCAGAGACTGGCTGTGATCATGAGTGAGTCACACTCCCCATAATGAGGCTCCAGCAGACTCTTAGAGGTTAGCAGAGGTGCCATCTCGACGCCAGTGGCTAATTGACGATTATGTACAGTACACGGTCTGGGCAAAATCATTCATTTTAATGGGGTGATTATTGGCAGGAAAGACATGTGGCCCAGAGGCCCCTACAGTGGCCTCCAAGGGACAGTCTGACACCGGAGGGGTTTACATCAGTGAGTGAGGTGAGTTCACCATGGTGATCTAATCTCCAGGCAGGAACTATCAGGGGAACGAAAACAAGTTTAATTTCCTGTGTCCTAGAGTCAGGATATGTACCTTGGTGTAGAGAGGTGTTACTGAAACTACACAGGGAAAAAAAGCCACAGCAGCCACACAGGCAGACACCGCTGATATTATCTCATTTTAATATTTCTTTCCATCTAACTGCACCGCTGTTCTAATTGGATCCATAGCTACATTGTGGAGGGTACCTGGTGCTTTATTTCTCTGTGGAGAATCAGATGCACAGGCTGTATGCTCCAGACTGATATCTTGTTACTCTGTGAACATTGGCTGAACAAAGATATATCACACACATACAGGCTTAAAGATACTAGTCAGGCACATACATTTGACCATTAGTTAAGTGAGAAACTTTGCCAGCTGTTGCCTCATTAGGGCTGCAAGGTATAGTCTGTTTGAAAGAAGTGGGAGTGGGAGTGTTACTCCACAGTTAAATTTGGACCTTTAAGAATGACCTGAAACACACATTACTTCATTGTTTTATAAATTAGATTAATTTATAATTAAAATAATTGAAAACACTTTTATTTGAAACACTGTGTAATATTAAGGGGATCATGTGTCAAACAGGCTTCAAGATTATGATAAAAAAATAGAATTCATTAAAAAAAATAGAATATAAAAATGTCTACAATCAGTGGCGGAACCAGGGGGGGCATGGCCACCTCTGAAAACTGATTGGTTACCCCTGTGGCCACCCTGAAATTCTTAAACATGATTGACAATTTGTCATGTCAGGGGCATAACTTATATTGAAATCATCTATTGTATTGTGCTTCAACAAGCTGCAGAGACAGTGGTTTCTTCATTCATATATTGTTTTTGTTGATGCTTTGACATTATCTTCATTTGGGTCCTTAAAGAGTTCAGTTCAACAAATTTAAATGCTGACACTCTTGTCAAGTATCATTTTTAATGTTAACATTAGAAATCTACAAAAATGTAACATTTTTAAAATCATTTATAAAAAGAAGTTAAAGTAAATGTGATTATCAAAAGGTAACCCTCCTAGGTTTGGGGTGAACCCCAAATGTTTTCCACAATTGGCCACCCTTTAACAGTCAGTGCCACAGTTTGGCCACCCAGGTCAAAACTGTGTGGCTCTGCCACGGTCTACAATTGGAGGTAAAATACATAAGTAGGCTACAATTACTTTTTATTTTTTCACCAAATAATATGTTTCCCAGAATATAGTGTTTACTAAAATGCTGGTGGTGATGCCCTCCAAAAAAAAAAAAAAAAAAAAAAGAAAGAAAATTAAGAAATACAAACAAAGTAACGGGTTGAGATAGGACCCACAAGCAGTACCGGAAGCCAGGAGATCAGTTGGTAATGACCTTTATTGAACAGTTCAATAGACACGGGCAACAGGTGAATAGTCTCTCTACCTCGAACACAGGTAGGGAATCGAGTCTCTCTGGGCTTGATGACAGCCTGACAAATCAAGCACCAGTGACAGACAGATCCTGGAGAGAGAGTTGAAGAACAGACTCACTCAAACTCCACAGGAGGACAGGACACCAAACAGCCACGAGGACGGACAGGCAGAACCCCGGAAGGGTGAAGGCAGAACTCGTAGTCAGGGACAGAAGGCGTAGGTGTTTTCCTGGGAAGCGGTGAGGAGGGATGGTCACGGGCAGGCAGGGTCGGGAACAGGAGATCAGTCCGGAGAAGAACGCTGGAAAGTCTTGCATGAGGTCAAAGAACAATCTGGCAAGGAGTGGAGAGTGGCTGCTGCTTATAAACCGGCTTGATTGCAGATGAGGAGCAGGTGAGTGTGCAGGTGAACTGGGTTGCCTGATGAGGGGGTGTGGCTGGCCAGCAGCGTGGAGCAGAGGCAAGGAGAGTGGAAAATTACTGACAGAGGGGAGGAGGTGAGCAGACTGTGACAAACAAAAGTAATCCAATTTGAAAAGAAAAGTCAACGAAATCAATGTTTTTAGTTAATAAGTCAGGAAGGGTTTCTGAATGCACACCTTCCTTACTAAATGATTGCTGCACCACTACCACTCTTACACATGTTAGGGACAGTGTATAGTGAGCAGGTGGTTATGCAAATTAGAATTGCTTCAGGGTGAGAGAAGACCCCTCAGCTCCATGTAGGAGCCTTGTCTCACCCCGGCAGGATTCTGATGCGCATAACCACCTACTCACTTTACATTATCTCGCTTAGTACCCGGCTACCAACTAAAGACATAAAAAAGTTGTCATTCAATATTGGTTTTAAAATAAAAAATATAGTCCCTTTGATTCTACTGTCAGTAATGCTTCTATGGCAAGAAATTTGTATTAGCCTCCTTGTAGGGTGAATTAACATTAATCTACATGCTTAAATTTCCTGAAAAGTTAAAACACTAGCCTGCTTATTTGTTATATAAAAAAATAAACTGAACATTTCCATTGAAGTTAATGTTAGACAAGGTGAGCAGGAACCATGCAGGAACATTTCTGTTGACATTTCTGACCTCATACATTTTATCTCTTCACAGGAGCTTGCACCACTTTTCCCAATCGGGGATGGTTGGGGTCCAGTCGCTCCTCAGAATGCTCTCCCCTCTGTGCTCAGTAACAGTTATTATTTCCAGACTGCAGCCTAAGACAGAAAGTAAAGTTTTTGACACAATGCTTTCCAATTTAGAAAAGTGAGTGCTGTAACAAAATGACTTTACCACAGTTCCAATGGGCAGAGCTGAAATGTGCCAAACTCCTTTCCTGTAGAAAGCTGGGGAACAAAATGTGATAATTGACTTGTTTATCGTGGTGTACCTCAAGGTTCTATCCTCAGTACAATACTTTTTTCTTTGTGTTTGCCATCCTTTGGTAAACATGTCTATACATTTTCCACTTCAACACAGAGATGGGACTCAGCTCTATAAAACAAACTAGCTTTAAGAAGGCACTTGTGACATGCAAAGGTTACTAAATGGTTATATGGCTGCCAACCCAGGCAACTATAGTCATATAAACCAATGACAATTGACTGATTTGAATCTCTCTTTGTGATATCTAAAGGGTTGTGTTCATGTAGTTAGAGTTAGGCATGTCTTCCGGTTGTCAGATGTTATATGATAAAGAACTGTTTTTTTGCATATATGGAAAACCACACCTATTTTTAAAATGTTTTTTTTTATTTATTAATGTATTTATTTTTCTTTCCATTTCCTTCTTCTTCTTCTGCTGTCTTCTCTTTTGTTTTGTCCTGCCTGAAATACTTCTGTTGTTTTACTCTGTATATTTTATTTTCTACGTGTGTTAGGCTTGGATTGCCGTGTTAAGTTGTTTTTGCTGTTTGTTAATGTCTTTTTTTTTTTTGGTTGATACATGTTGTGATGTGTGAATTAATGTATGAAAAAAGGGAAAAATTCCAATAAAAAGATTTCAAAATAAATGGAAAACCACACCACCAAATTTCAGCACCTTAGAAACATAGACCGTTTAATCCAAATTAAATTCTGTTTTTAAAAAATGACCAAATTGTATAGAAGAACAACATAAAATGCTCAACGACGATAGCTTACTGTGTTTCTTACTGTGTTGAACAGAGACTTCTTTTTTGAAGCAGATCAGTTTCAAACTGCATTTATTGTTTTTACATGTGAGATTATTTATTTGGTGTCATCTACGTATACCTCGTTCCTTTGGCGGCCACTAGATGTTACTAAAATCAGCAATCTTTAATGATGTGGAATCTATTCCAATTGGATTACAGCCAGTGTTGTTGACGGCTCTCTTTACCATAGCAACATTAAATATGTCATGAAGGGCCAGTACATAATTTGGCCAAAGCCAAGTTTACACTTTCCCAACTCTTGGAGCCATTCTGCTGTCCACCACACGCTCACGGCCCTTCTGTTTCTGCACTCGTTTGGCGATGTCTTAACAAGGTCTCCTCGGCAGTAGAATCTCAAACAAAATGTTGGCCTAATTGGCGCTGGTTAATAAGTTTATTTCAGGCACATGCTTGGGTGTCTTTATTGTGGCTCAGAGGGGCCTCATATTCTCCCAGGGCTTTTGTGAGAAATTAAATAAAGAATACATCGTGCTAATGAATCTGCAAAGGGATTATTAGAAAAAGAGATAGATCAATGAGAGAGTATGTCTGATTTTTTTATGTTTGGTTGCCCAGGACTTTGCTTCTTAATGTATCTACAGAATTCACACATTTTGCTCTCTAGTAAGTCTTTTGCAGCACTCTGCAAAGATAGAATAAGATCACATAAACGTTAGGCACAAGACTCAGTTTGCTCTGGAAGACTTAGAAATAATGTAATTTGAAAATGTTCTTTGGTTTGAATTGTCACAAAGGTTTATTATGTAAACATAACTCTAAAAGATATTTCCTTTTAAAATCGATAGAAAAACAATTATACTCATAGCTTCAATTGAATTAGTCTGATGGTCCATGACACAGAACAGATACTTCCCTTACATAAGGATGAGCCCTGATGGTAACATTTAAAGTGCAGTCAGAGGGATGTACCATATGAGGCTTCACATATATTCTAATACAAAATAGGAGGTTTGACTTATGTTGCTTATTTTTCACAGCAGGTCTAATGAATACATTTCTTAATCAAATTTTCCTTCTTTTAATTTTTACTTTAAAGTTCATCCCCTCAGTCAGCTTTGTTCTTTCCTTGGCACAGTCCACTGTCTTTTATCTCACCACCTAACACCAACAACAGACTATAATTACCCAGGTGCGTCAAATATTTGATTCTGATTGGTCAAAATCCCAAAACAATGGTTTTAATTCTTATCAACAAAAGCAACGCAACACATCATATCAAATAAATCAACAGAAATGAGTCCGTCACATTTCACCACTGCTGACTGCCACTGAGACAAAAAAGATAGGATAGGATAGTCCTTTACTCGTCCCACAACGGGGAAATTCAAATGTCACAGTAGCAAAGTAGACAGTGCAAAAAAATATAAAGCAAACAAGAGCCTATAAAATAACAATTACTAAAAAGTTATTGGCAATTAAAACTAAAATTAAAATTAAAGAGGTAAAAAATAAGGGTTTTAATTTGGTAAACATTGTGGCAAAAATGCTTTCAGCCTGCGGGAACGTGACTTGGAATATTAATTTTATTTCATATGAAATATCAAAATTCCTTTTTTCGAATCAATAGTTCATTAAGCATCAAGGAAAATCGGAGCAGAAATAAACATCTGTAATTATTAGAAGTCCTTGTTCAGCCTTTTTTCAAGTTAAGTCCGTATCTCAGGACCGTGTGGGCGTGGCAGCTAACGTTTTGATTGAAACGTCAATCATACTAATGGAGCAGCATGGAGAGAAGGCTACATGTTCAAGCTGTCAGACTCAAAACCAGAGCACAAAGAAACTCCAGCATATAATGTATTACTTTTAGTACTATATGGTCCATGTTCAGGACATCATGTGATACCCAGCGCAGCGGAGTCCAACGTGCAGGAAGGCACGGCACGACTTGACCATAGACTGTAAATATAAATGCTGTAAATAACATTGATATAATTTACATGTCATGTACAAACTATTATTTTTATGCTTAGTGAGCTAGCTAAACATGCACGGCAAGTTATGCTAATTTTGTGCATGAAATTTGTTGCTAACTTACACGCTGCAGTTTCATCTGTGTAGGAGCTAGAGTGGGCTGCAATGTTGGAGGTACTGTACTTAGCGTCATCATTCCCAATCACAACATAATTCAGAAGCCCACCAGTTACAAACACATAGAATTGGGAGAAGTGGTAGTTTTCATATTTAATAAAATGGCTGCAAGGGGGTACTTTTTAGCCTTTTGCAGTAGAAGAAAGTGGAACTGTTAAAAAAGGCAGAAAGAGATGGGGCTTAGTTTAGTGAGCGAGAAGGAGAGGAGGGAGTATTAAATGTAGTCTCCCTGACTGAACTGAACTGAACTCACAAAGTGACACGCTTTAATGGAAAAAGCTCTGTGATCAGAGTCATTAAATGTGAGATATTAAATTTTCTAAGAAAGCAGAAGTAAGAGAAGAAATTCTACATGTGCATTTGATGTATCATTCTCTAAAGGTTGAGTCTGAGCTTCCCCAGATAATATCCTCTAAGAGTCAAGTGGAACAAAAGCCTAAATTATAAAAAGCCAATATTCTTAAAATAAGATATTAAAAGAGTACTTTGTGGTGAACAAAAGGATTTCAGGCCCTGCACCGTGACTTTAATAGTGTGTGATTGTTAGCTAGCTGAGGAGATCCTCATTATACATCAGGTTAGACTTCAGAGCAGAGTACACAGGGACTGAAAGATGTGAAAATGTTCAAAATGTTCCAGCAATGATTAGAATTCAAATCCCTATATGGAGCCAAAAAGGTGTGGAAAACACAATCATTAAATATGTATCTGTTGGAAATCCATTCAGTCTGGAATCAAAGACTTTGAAAGAAGAAAAGTGTTGTTGTTTTTTTTAAGGAACACAAGCGTTGCTGCACAGTCTGATTCATTTAATCTGGCCCTCCTGCTGGGAGCATGTTCCCAAGAGACACCGTCTGGGTTTGTTGGCTAATTGGGATGATTTAACCGGAGAAATCTGTATGGGGGAAAGAGTCTGGCTCACTCTCTCTGCTGCGCTGGAAGGAAACCAAACATTTACATGCTCATTATCATCCGTCAGAGCTCTAAAAATAACATGTGGCCATCACAGGGTTATGGAAGTGTTGCTTGAGACGAGTGCACAACGCTTACATGTTCTTTCATCCATCCACGTTCATATAAAAAAAATGACATCTACTTTAAAAACCAGTCTTATAAATGAGGTTCAAAGATAGCCGGCATTTATCACTGATGAATTGTACTACATAACTGAATCAATCATATCTGTGTTGGAAAATTAGAAGAAAAATAACAAAGAATCAGGGTGTTCCCCGAGGATTTGATTCTTCGACTGCATGCCTCTGAAACAGCAGTCAGATTCTTTGAACCAAAATTCACCTTTTTTTTTTGTTGTAATTTTCAACAAGTGAAACTAACACACCACACAGTGACTCCACTCGTTAGAGGACATTTAAACCCACCCTCAGGGACAAACTGCACTTTGAACAGAAGCTTCAATAGCCAGCACAGAAACTGTCTATTGATCAATTGTAGATCTACTCTAATTTTCAGGAATGGCATTTCGAACTGACTACATTAAAAACATATTTCAATGTGTTCTTCAGCTTCTGCAGGGGCTTGTCCGGATGGGTGTCCAGAGATGGCATGGGCCCCTTGAAATCTCATTGGGGTGGCTGTGGCTCAGTGGGTAGAGTCGGCCGTCTATCAATCTGAAGGTTGGTGGTTTGATCCCAGCTCCGGCAGTCACATGCCGAAGTGTCCTTGAGCAAGACACTTAACCCCAAATTGCTCCCTCTGTTGTGTGAATGTGAACGAATGAGATTAGCTAACTCTGATGGTCCCTTAATGTAGCAGCCTCTACCATCAGTGAGTGAATGGGTATGAATGGGTGAATGTGACGAGTAGTGTAAAAAGCGCTTTGAGTGGTCAGAAAGACTAGAAAAGCGCTTTATAAATACAAGTCCATTTACCATTTAACATTGGCCACCCCAAAATTCTTAACTCTGATTGGCTTTTTTCCTGGTCAGTGATGGGGCTATTGTTAAAATGACCTTACCCATCACCTGGCCATGTTAAATACTTGATTCTGATTGGTCAAAACCCCTTGACAACAACCTGTGCATAACAAGAGCAACAAAGGAGACAAGCAGCCCACAGACGTCAAATCAAATCAACAAACGGAAAGCAGTTCTGGCACATATTCCTGCTGCTCACGGACACTGAGGCCAAAGCATTGTTGACAAGAAATGTTGATTTCTGTTAGCATGCTGTATAGATAGTTGGCATCCAAAAAACATCACATTTGGTACACGCTGATGGGGAAACCAAACCCAGAGCCCCAATGCTGAAGAGCTCCGTGCTCTGATGCACGATTAACAAATTAGTGAAAGTAGTGCAAGTGAACTTCATACCCTCTTTTCAAGGCTGCCCCGTGTATAAGTGCCTGTGTTAAACAGCATATAGTTGCTTAGAATGATCAGCAAGTGCATGGAATGCGTTGATTAGTTATAGTTAATTCATATCTAAAGTAACTGTGATATTATCTCTTACTAGATGATTCAACCAAGGAACAAATGTTATCTGAATTAACACCATACCCTATGCAAAAGGATTGTGTTGCCATATTCCAGTACAGAAGCCTTAAAGCAACCCGGACCGCAAGCCATGTGATTGGTCCACTAGGCGGCATTGCATTTCCCGCTTGTTACAACATTTACCAGAATCACTGCACCTTTTATCACCTCCTTTTTTTCCTGTCCATTCTTGCTTGCAGTAATTGCTGTATGATATTACATGTCAACATGTATCAGCTCTAATTTAACATGAAACGCTCGGTACTGCTGTGACAAAGCAAACAGAAAACGTAATGGGACTTTAAACAGGTGATACGACTATCACACAGACCACATTGCCCACAAGCGTTTTGGCAGAGTATTGCAAAGCGATGGGGACACATTGACGCACAAGTTCATAGTACTCACAACGACGTTGGCGACAACAATGTAGGGTCAGAACTAGGTTCTATACAATTTCCCTTAGTTGGCTTGCATAGCAACAGGCTGTTGTAGCTTTCTTTGCATTTAAATGTGGCATATTTTCTTTTCTTGGTGTTTTAAATTGTAGAAACATACTTCACACATCTATTTCATATGACAGGTGAGGACTCAACATGAACTGTCTATCTCTTTATTGTGAGTGGTGAGTGGGGGAGTGGTTATTTCAGCACTTTATGGACACGAAATATTAAGAAACCCCTGTTAGATATCTGTGCTACTAATTAATATTCCTGAAACTTCCTTTGAAGTACTTAAAAAACACAATAAAAAAGAAGATTTTGTTGTTACGTTTCCTCAAGCTAATCAACATAGACCTTTTTTCAGCTGCCATGAGACTATGTTGCTCATGTTTTCATCTTGATTCATTAACTGTCATATCACATTACCCACGTAGTTGGATTTGCACCTGTGTGTGTCCAGAGATCCTACGTGTAACCATGGTCGCATTGTTTACACACGAGATAAGCTGTTAGCAGCCCGTAGCATGTCATTGCTAAATGATGCTAGGCCCGATGTTCCCTTCGAGCTGAGGAGAAGGAGGCAAGGACGACGTGCTGGTACTGAGGTGCAAGCTAAAAAAGACGACAGCGACCTGTCCTTCCACCCACAGTTATGTGGAATGTAAGATCTATCAACGATAAGGTGGACGAGCTAACCCAGCACCAGAGTAGCATCATGCTAACAGAGCTGACACCGGACACGAACGCCACATTGGAAGGATTTCACCTGCTGTGGGCGGACAGGATACAGGAGAGCAAGACTGAACTAACTGGGGAAGAAGGCCAGCTCAGTCCTGGACCCTGTGGAGCTGGTGGCTGACAGGAGAATTACGGCCAAGCTGTCGCCTCTGAGGGACTTTTTATATATTTATATATATATATATTCTTGTTGAAATTCTTGTGCTGTACACCTTCTTGTTTGCTGCTGTGACTCCATGAATTTCGCCGTTGTGGGACGAAATAAGGAGTATCTTAGCTTATCTTATTGGAAAACCCTTTTGATACTGCCAGAGTCTGCATGTGGTCAGAGCTAATGTTTTATTTGATTTCAACACTTTCTCATTATCATGATCTCAGCATTTGGTGCAGCATGAAATACAGACATTCCTGTTTCATTTACCTACATTTTTTTCATTTCATTAACAGGTAGGGGTTGAAACCCACAGGGCTAAAAGCATATTTAAAGATTTTTCTCCCTCTTGTTTTCTTCTTCATGGCCCAGCCAGAGGGAAGCATTACTCCTAAAATACTTGACATTAGAGTAATTATGGTGGATAAAAAAATGTCCAATCCCTATCACTAGAGAAAAAATAATTAACCCACCCAGCTAGATGGTGACATCAGGGGAATAAAAACCCTTTTTGTCCAAACATGATGAGTTTGAGTCATACAGGTAAGGTGTGGGAGTCTTGTATGTTAATGTTAAAATTCAGAAATTATCTCTTCATGGTCTGCTGGCTGTGAATTGTCTGTGTGCTGATAACTATTTAGGTTTGTACACAGCCTTGGCTCTGAACACGGTTAGTAAACAAAGCCGCTCTGTGCAAGCTAAACAACACATTCCTGCCAAATAGCAACAGGTAACATTTGTCTCTACCTCTGCCAAGTACTCCCCTCTTCCATGTCCTCTCTCATGTAGAACAGAGCTACGCCATGGTGTACGATAAAATATAATAATATCATACCACCCCCATTGTGGATCTGTTTGGCAGTCTTTCTCCAGAAAGAAGTCCTACATCTCTAATTGCTGCTAAATTTACACAATTAATTTTTTTGTATGTGTGAATCTTCACAAATCAACTGCTCTCATAATCTTTGTATCAATGATTATTGTCACGGTGGCATCCAAAAGACTCCCCGCTCAACACAAAATACAAATAGTTGACAAAAAACAAGCCTTGTGGTTGGAGTTTTTCTCTGAGTAGAAAATATTGGATCTCTCAGCTGTTGCACACTGAAATGTGTGGTAAAACTAATATATAAAACTGAATGTTAATTAAGGGATAATATAACCAAGGAGGGTTGTGGTGGGGGGGTGGACATGAAGAACAGAACTATTGTCTTGACATTGGAATCATTTTGACAGTGTTACAATGAACAAACCAGACAGGCATCTAAGCAATGGTATTCATCATACAGATACTGGACTCAGTGGTGAGGCCAGACTGTTTTGTGACCAAACTAGGGAACTGACTGTTGTTGGGGTGGCCAGGCGTGGTAAATATAGGGGCTTACCCCAAACGAAGTAGGGCTAACTTCAATAATGACATCTACTTGAACTTCTTGTATAAGATTATTAAAAATGTATATATATTGTTGTGTGGCTGTACGGTGGTGCAGTGGGTAGCACTGTTACCTCATAGCTAGAAGGTTCCTGGTTCAAATCCCCGGCTGGGCAGGTGCCTTTCTGTGTGGAGTTTGCATGTTCTCCCCGTGCATGCGTGGGTTCTCTCCGGGTACTCCAGCTTCCTCCCACAGTCCAAAAACATGCTCACCAGGTTGATTGATCGTAGGTGTGAGTGTGAGCGTGGATGGTTGTCTGTCTCTCTGTGTTGGCCCTGTGATAGGTTGGCGACCTGTCCAGGGTGTACCCTGCCTTCCACCCGAAGCCAGCTGGGATAGGCTCCATTCCCCCGTGACCCCCAACGGGATAAGCGGTCAAGATAATGGATGGATGGATGGGATATATTGTTGTAGGTTTCTCACGTTAATAGGTAACTCAACAGAGTGGCAACATTTAAATCTGCTTAACTTAACTCTGTAATGACTCAAAATGACGATGATTGCCAAAGTTACCATTTAAAGCATCAACAAAAGGAATATTAAAATCCAAAGAAACTACTGTCTCTGCAGCCTGTCGAAGCACAACCCAAATAGCTGATTTCAATGTAAGTAATGCCTCTGACAAGGCAAATAGGAAATCCTGGTGGCCATGGCCTCGACCACTGACTGGACTGCGTCGACTGAAAACCAACAAGACAGACAAGACATGGCCTTTGTTCCCTTGGATTTATAGTGAATTTGGTGGAATGCTAATGGAAGGGAACCCATTGAATGCAACTGAAACCTAGTGCTATGACAGTGCAAAGTCAGACCGAATACAGATCTCGTGGAATTTAGCCGTTAGCAAGGATGTGATACGTTCCTCCTTGTCCACAGGAATTAAAGTCAACACAAACAGAATGTTCCTTACAGGAGCTTTAGGTAACAAGGAATGAACATGAGTGACCACAAAAGTTTCTTTCCTGGTTCCCTTGCATGTATCATTGTGGTGGGTATGTTGTTCTGATAGCACCAAAAATGAAGAGAATATTTAGAATGAGAGTGATTGTATTTAGTCACCACCTGTTGATCAGACAGGCATATCTGCAGCGTATGCCTCACACTCACGACAGAGCTGCATTGTGGAGAAACTAGCCAGCTCTGCATGAAGGACACTATGCTTTTCTCTCTCCAGATGGGCGAGAGCCTCTCAGCGGCACCAATCGCTGACCTTGAAAGCGAGCTTGGCACACCACTTCCTTGTGTTGAGAAAAATGTGGACGATATTTCCTTCAACAGAGCACAACATCTATGATTTGCATTCAACGGCTGGACGCGGGCCAGGCTGAGTAAATATTATGTACGTCCATGGAGGGAGCAGCTGGAGGCTCAGATGAATTGGGCTGTATGGGGAGCAGGGCTCTGATGATGATAGCACGTGGGATAACAAGGCAGCTCACAGACAGACTGGAGGTGGATGCTGAGCCCTGCGGTGCATTGCCAACACATGATGTTAAAACTGTTTACAAAGACAAGAAGGAAGCAGGAAGGGAGAAGTTTCACAACAGAGAACAGAAGGGTACAACAAGAAATTATGAACCAAAGTAAATATAAAAAATATCATTCTTTTCATGAGCCCAGTCCTCAAAGTGTTGGCTGCTGGCTAAATGAAGCAGCTGACTACTCACAACAAGACCCATTTTAGTGATAGAAAGAGGTATCCATGAATCTGATAAACAGAAAATGAATCAGTGCAAGTTTAAAAACCAATTCTGACAAGTGTGTGCTGCTCTCTTCCAAATCAACAAAGCCTTTTTGGTTTGTAATTTGTAATTGCCTTCCAAACAACCAATGTCCGCTGAGGAAACAATTTCACCAAAAGAGCAATTTAGAAGAAGTTGTAGAATTTTTAATCATAGCAGCTTTAGTTTTAGCCAAAAGGCAATCCTAATCTTGATCCCCCCCTTCTTTCTTTCTTTTTCTGCTTAAAGACGAGGGCTCCTTACAGTTAACATGCAACCACAAATGTAACACAGCTCACTGTAACATATTTACTTCTTTGGTGAAGATGCACACCACTTCTGTGTTATTTTTTGTATCATATTGAATATGCTGCAATTATTTTGAGCTGCATACAATGGGCAGAATAATTCAGAGATCTTTTTTTGCCTAGCTATCTTCAATTATGACCCATATAAAATGAAATCCATAATAGATATTGTACAACCACATACTTCTAAATAGTTACATCTGAAGAACATCTGACCCCCCTGAGTGGGACCATTTTGATACTGTTTAAATATGAAGTCAATATATGTCTTTCTGATATGACTGATGCTGTCCACATTCAAAATGTCTGATGTCAGCTCAATAAATTTAAACTTTAATGACAAAGAGTGATGACATGCCACAGGCCAACAATGATTCAATATATTTTAACCCTCTTGTTATGTTGGTTTCTTAGGGACAGCAATAATGTTTCTGGGTCAATTTGACCCGGGGCATATTTAATGATCCAAAAGTGTCAGAACCCCCCCAAAAAAATCCCAATAAACATTTTTCAATCTCATTATTAACTCCATTACTAACCATTTAAATCAATATTTAGTGCAATGGTGTTTTTTTTTAATTCTCACAGATCATGGTTCAATGAGGATAACTCACTCGTTTTTTATGAAAATTCATGTTAAAAGTTTTTTATGTACATTGGAAAGCCCTAACTATAATTACAATAGTTTTGCATGACCTAGATTTTTTTAAATTTTATTTTGTATTTTATTTATTATCATTTTTTATGAATTGATGTTGATAAATTATTATATATGTTGATTGCACTAATTAAGCCAAGCAGAAGAAGCTTCATACCGAAAAAATACTTTGAACATTTTTCCTAAGATTAACTTTAAAATGGGTCAAATTGACCCATAACACAACAGGAGGGTTAAGATGTGGCATATGGAAATTAAACACTTCCCCCACAATGTGCATGAGCTGTGCTTTTAAACCACTACTACAAAAAAAATGTGAAATGAAAAGACCAAAAGGGGCAAGCAAAGCAAAGTTGGCCTGCTGTGTGGAGGACAGGGCTGCTGACTTTCACTGCAAGGGTCCTTGGTTTGTATCCTGGCGGGGACTGTCCATGGGAGATGGAAATAAAGCACTGCCTGTCAGTGACCTGCCACTGAGATCAATCTTCCTGTTGTCCATTGGTCAAAATGACAGATCATTTCTCAGATAATCATGAGATGACGTGGACATGTGGACATGTTAACAACAAGTTTGGTTTCTTTTTTTCAAAATAGATTTGGTGTTTAAAGTGATTTATTTTGGGTGTCTATTGTGAAGACATGAAGATTGTTACACTCAGGTATCCATACAAGTTATGGTGAAAGACAAGACTGTTTAGTTTCACAGTCTATTGAAATCACTAAGATCCATACAAGCATAGGTGTCAGTTTATGTTTATGCTGGTAGTAATGAAAAGGCCTACAAAAGAGATCTGACTGAAGCAGCCCCATGGTGTTGAAGATAGGCCTGCTACCTTTTAAACATATGGTTCTGGGTTCAAATACAGCTAAGGGCTTCTTACGTGAGATGGAAATTAAACACTTTCCTAACATTGTGCATGAGCTGTGCTTTTAAACTACTCCCAAAAAATGTTAAAAACTCAATAGTAACAAATCTGAAATCATCATCATCGGTCCCAAATCCCTCCTCCCCTCCGCCCAGGACTTCAAGCTCTCCATAGACGGTCACTCAGTCACCCCCTCCCCTCAGATCAAAAACCTTGGCGTCATCTTCGATCAGACTCTCTCCTTCCAACCCCACATCCGTCACATCACCAAAACTGCCTTCTTTCACCTCCACAACATCGCCCGCCTCCGTCCCACTCTCTCCAAATCCGCTGCTGAAACCCTAATTCATGCTTTTATATCCTCACGACTCGACTACTGTAATAGCCTCCTGTATGGTCTTCCCTTCTCCCATCTACAAAAACTACAATACGTACAGAACTCTGCTGCCCGGCTACTCACCCACTCCCGCTCCAGAGACCACATCACCCCTGTCCTTCAACAGCTCCACTGGCTCCACGTAAAACAGCGCATCCATTTCAAGATCCTGCTCACCACGTACAAATCCCTCAATAACCTGGCCCCCCCAATACCTCACTGACCTTCTCCAGTACTACCACCCCTCTCGCCGCCTCCGATCCTCTGACTCCAACCTCCTCACTCCCATTACAAAATCCAAGCACCGTACCTTGGGGGACCGGGCCTTTGCCATAGCCGCCCCCACCCTCTGGAACTCTCTCCCCCCACACATCCGTGCTTCTGACTCACTTCATTCATTTAAGAAACAGTTAAAAACTTACCTTTTCAAACAGGCATTCCCCACACATTAATTATTCCACCTCTTCCCTTGTCGTCTGCTTGTCTTATATGTCTTTATTGTATTTATTTATTGTCTCTCCTGTAAAGCGTCTTTGAGTTATTAAAAAGCGCTATATAAAACTATACTACTATAACTATATATATAACTATTATTATTATTATTAAATGAAAAAACCTAAAAGGGCAACTACTACAAAGTTGCCCTGTGCTGTGGTGGGCAGGGCTGCTGCCTTTCAATGCAAGGGTCCTGGGTTTGAATCCTGGCAAGGATTGCCCATGGGAGATGGAAATGAAACACATTCCTGACTCCGTAGTTTGAACTGTGCTTTTGAAGTACAATATCCAAATTGTGGAATGAAAAGGCCGACACAAGAGAGCTCATCAAAGAAGCCCCATGGTGTTGAGGATAGGCCTGCTACCTTTCAATCTGATCGTTCCAATAAGCAACATGTTGTGTTTTTTAGATGTTGTTGTGTTTTTCTCAGGATTTTTTTTATTTTTATTTTTTTTTACCTGATATAAAACACATCAATCCAGTTTCCACATCTGCTCTGTTATGATCCACATCCTTGCAAGGTTTAAAATAATAATCTCTGGATTCTTTGAGTTTTGGCACAGCAATAATGTCAAATTAACATTACCCTTCATAACCTGAACAGACTACTTCTACTTTAAGTGAGGCACCTGTTGACTGGAAGGCAAGCTGGATGAACTGTTCTCAGCCTGTTGCTGTGTCTTCTTTAAACATGATGTACAACAAAACAGCCAAGCACTGCATCTCTGAGTGACAACTGAAGTGTGACAGTCACACTGAGGTCAAGCAAGTGAGAAAGGCAGCAAGTGTAGACGGAAACAGATTGTTGAAATGTAAGAAAAAATGAATTTTCAGCTGACAGCTGTCTTACCTTAATTAATCCCGGTTCAAAATACTGTCAGGAAAAGGAAAGTCTAATTTTTCTTTTGCAGAGGAGGATGTGTCAGGTAGAAGTAAACTCTGATATGTACTTTGGATCAAGATGTCAGAAATCACACTGACACATTTAATTCAAGTTCCTAAGAGGAGTTTATAGCTAATTATGAAACTGAAATTAAAACTGGTTCTTCTGTATGACATACAAAAGGCAGACACCGTCAGTATAAAGACTGATTATTTTTCGTTTATTTTTAACAACTAAAAGCTTCAGCATTGGGCTGGTGTCAGACAGAGTGATAGTCAGCATGCTGCATAGACAGACTGTGTTTAGATTTCACATGAATACGATTTTAAGTCCATGGTACTTTGGTTTGTACAGTGGCCCTAAAGGGAAAAATGCAACAACATATGAGGAAATACCATAACATTAAAGAAAAACAACAATATTTAACAAAAGACAACAAGATTTCACAAAACACAACATTTAAAAAAAACCATTTTACAAAAAACAACATTTCAGGAAACACAACGACATTACAGAAAACGACATTTAACTAAACACAACAACATTTCATAAAACAATGCAGCTTTTCACAAAACTGAAAGGTTAGGGACAACACTTCTTATTTCTGATTCGACAGAACCCGACAGCTCAACATCATGTTCTTTCTATTACTACTACTCAGCTGAGTCCCTGCAATAATTTATTGTTTTTAACCATGTTTTTATTAAGATTTTCAGAAGGTTTTACAGAGTATAAAGAATAAAGTCAGACAGAAAAACAAAAACAAAAAAACGAACAATCAAGAAAACAAACAAAACAGGGCTTACATTGAAGAACATTATGCTTCATGGCATCACTAGCACAATATTTCTTAAGACAAATGTTTAGAGAGAGGTAAGCGGTGAGCAGTAAAATCAGTCACTGTCCGGGAACTCTGTCCAATCAGGCAAGATAATCAGAAAAAGGCTGCCAGATGTTGAAAAATTTGCTAAGATTGCCCATTATGCCATACCGGATTTTCTTCATGTGCGGTACACAGGTGAGGTCAGATAGCGAGGTCTTGAACCTGGGCACAGTGTCAGACTTCCAGAGGTTTAATATCACTTTCTTAGCAAATACCATACCATACATGATGGTGCTCTGCAAAGAGATACTTTGATTATATAAAGATGGAGAATACCCAAATAATGCTATCTCAGGGTCCGGTTTGAACACACAGCCACACATTCCAGAAAGGTCCCTGCAATAATTTGAAATGAGTTGGGAATATAGTATATATAGTATAAGGTGGTATATATATTATTACATAGTGTGAGGTGGTATATCTATCAAATGATGACAACAAACTAATTCTGCTGATTCGGCAAAATGTGGTTCGGGTCCGAGCCTGTCATGAAATATGAAATTAATGTAGGTGAAAAGGACTGTTAACAGTTTTCATAAGATCACATAGCAATGTTGCAATGTTACATTTTTATCTGACCAAAGAACACAAGAATCACATGTAGAGTACTCTCTATGTGAACATGAGGTCACATTGATGTCTTTTAATGTAATATCATATCATCATATCATTCAGCTTTAAACCTCACATGTATGTGGAAAGTCACAAGACATACAATCTGAATGTCCACTGAATGTCTTAATTAACTCATTCTGCTGCATACTACATAAATACCCATTTCAAAGTGTGAACAGAAAACACTCTAAGCTGAACTTTCTTAACCTCTTCTTGATGTCTAAGTCATAAAAGTTTTCCCTACAAGTGTTTATGTGATGTTTTTAATCCCACTATATGTATGTGTGGTGTGGGTGTATTTAAGTGTGTGTGTGTGTGTGTGTGTGTGTGTGTGTGTGTGTGTGTGTGTGTGTGTGTGTGTGTGTGTGTGTGTGTGTGTGTGTGTGTGTGTGTGTGTGTTAGTGTTTAATTAGTCCATAATTACCAGTAAGGGTGTTTGGCAGGAGAGAAGGTGAGTCCGGGAGGCTTCACCAGCAGGGCATCTGCAAATGAGACAGCTCCACAATTAACTAGCATCTACTTCATTCCAGCTCGACAACAACCTCTGGACTTGCATCACTTTTTCGGAGGCGTTGAAACAAGTCAACAGGCAGCAAAACTCAATTAACTCTCAACCGCCTTAATCGCCCCACATGAAGTACATCAACTCTGACCCGGAACGAGGAGTTTTACTACTCATTAGAAGTAAGAACAAAATAGCTTCTGACTCTGTTTTGATTGGACATCTGACTGTGAGTTTAACTCAGTCATGTGAACAAGTGCAAGGAAGCTATTCACATTGCTGGCCATTGGTTCTAAACTCCAAGCGAGTTCTGTTGGACAATGGAAGCATTACTTTATGCACAATATGTATTTATTACAGGCTGGCTAATCTTTTTAGATAGACACTAAATCCTAAGCATATTTCTTTAAGACTTTTGAAGAAAAGCTTTCATCCTTCGTGTTACGAGTTGTAATTTATGGTCATAAATGAGTCGTACAGGAGAGTACACCAGACATAAGGCAGCACAAGTGAGTCCAGACATTCTGATTATTCCAAAAAGAGAAACGCTGTTGCAATCACATTTGTAATGGTCAATAGGTAGGATTTCTTTCAAATCATCAACTCTTGCAAGCGGTACAAGTAAGTTGATAAATCAGTCAATGCTGATTTACTAGAGCTCATTCATGCAGGGAATTATTTTCTAAATTCTTTCTTTTTCCTCCACATAAAACAAGGATTTAAGTCATGCATTTCTGGATGTGGGACAAAGAAACTACTTGTCATCTTTAAAAAAGACTTGTTTTGTTTGACAAGCTTGCTGACACACCGATGGCTTTCACAGAGCTGGCTGATTGACTTTCATAGCTGCTGAGCTAACCATTATCTTGATCACACTCAAGATCTTTTGGAGTGTCTCTGCATTTCCTTTTCTTTTCAACTTTGTTTCCTCACCCTGGCATATGGTTACATTTGAACTTTTCTGCATATAGGGATAATAGAGAGGAGGGATACAGGGTTGCAAAAATGAGACAGGGTTATTTTCCAAATTTGTCAAAAGACATCATGGTGTCACGTAACTCTTTAGAAACCGTTTTTTAAACCGTCGTAGAATTGTTCATACTCCAGCAAAGGGGGCTGAGACAAGTGGAATTACAAATGCTGAACAGAACAAGCTTATACAACATATTGTACACACTTAGAAATACAATGTCAGGAGGAGATATCAGGAAATCTGTTGAAGGAATAACAAAATATCTGGAAAAAAAAGCAATAAAGTCAACCCAGCGGACCAATCATACAATGATACGGGCATGTTTTTTGATTTAAGAAAAATTACAAAAAGAACAACTTTTGGGACAGGACATCTGACATGAAGAAACACAATGGCAGATTATATCTGTCTGTCTGTCTGTCTGTCTGTCTGTCTGTCTATCTATCTATCTATCTATCTATCTATCTATCTATCTATCTATCTATCTATCTATCTATCTATCTATCAATGTCTTGTATCCATCTAATACTGCACTATTATTCTAATATATCATTGGTTGTTTATTTATCCAGGCCTAGGCCAACACAATCTGGAGCAAAGGATTCATTGAATAGTCAGATATGCTGGTGGGGCAAATGTTGAGCTATATCAGTTAAAGAAACCTTTGGTCTGCGAAGACCACCTGATTGCTGGTGTGTATGTCTGGTACCATTAGGAGCAGATTCAACTTCAGCACCATGGACAGCGGTTGCAATGGGACATACTGCTGTAACACAAAAATCTGGTCATTATGTAGGAATGAACAAATAAGCCCTACAGTAGAATTATGGCTGAAAGATAATTTCATTGAGTATTTGGTCATGTATAGTAAATGGGTTGTTAAGAAAATCAGATTCCTGACTGGGTGAGCAGGACCTCAACCTGAATTTTTTTTTCTCTACTTCAAAAGT
Source organism: Notolabrus celidotus (assembly GCF_009762535.1). Classification (NCBI taxonomy): domain Eukaryota; kingdom Metazoa; phylum Chordata; class Actinopteri; order Labriformes; family Labridae; genus Notolabrus; species Notolabrus celidotus. The sequence goes on from NC_048288.1 coordinate 13,297,978, forward strand.
CGATAACGCTTCCATGGCAACAGATTCAAATTATTACTGAAAGGAAAATTTAAATTCATGCTCAACGTAACTTATTTGTCTGCTTATTTATTACAATTCACATTAAACTGAAAATCAAACTGAATGCTAACTGAACAGTAAAGTTTTTGCCTCAGTGTGAACAAGCAGTGGTGAAATGTGCCGGACTCCTGTCTATGTTTTTTTTTTTGATGTGATGTAATGTGCATGATCAGGTTGTTGTCTTACTATTGAGAATAAATTAACATTGTTAGGGGGTTTTGACCAATCAGAATTAAGTATTTTACACAGCAGAGTAATAAAGATGTCTAAAGCTATGGTTATAGAAGTGATAAAGCAGAAACAGTAGGAAACACTCACATAAGCATGGCAGGCAAGTGGGTGGTGAGAATGTATATTCGGTCTATCGCCATAATAGAACAGTGCACAGTTGTATTAAGTGTCTTATTGAGTGAGCTGTAATTGTAAACAGCGTTCTTTAAACAGTAATTGAACTATATTATTTATTCACCGTTTTGCTGTGGTATAATGATGAAGAACAGCGGGGTTTCCCTCTAAACATGCAATTAAACCTTACAGTACTGAGCTGATGTACACAAATTGGTACCCTGACATTGTGGCGCATGCACAGCACATATTATCCACACCTGCCAAATACGGCACAAGTACATCAGCATTTTCCAAAACTTTCACTTTGGCTGTCCTCATGGAAATAACAAATAAAGTTTAAAAAATCCTCCACCTTGGAAGATATTTTTAAAAACTCTGTTTTCTGTGACCTAAAACTTTGTTTACTTGTGCCAAACGGCCAAAACTACATTAAAAAAAATATCCACCTGTGGACGGGGCCTAACAGTGCCTTAAGGAAACAGTGATATTGAACCATTATCCCAGATTACAGATATTATATCAACATAACATTTTATAGTTATGTTGATATATTTATATTTAAATATAAAGTAAAGTAAATATAGAGTTAAGTTATATTTTTGGGCATTTTCACCTCTATTGGATTGGGAGTAGAGAGCGTGGAAAGACATGCAGCAACTACTCGTGCCAATGGTGCCCCCAACATAACATTTTTGATTGTTCTTACTACTGACATCATCACATTGGGTTGTACTAACTTCAGTCAAGTAACATTAGCTTAGCTTTCCCTTTTCAGACACCGTCCAGAGCATTCAAACTCTTAGCAAATGCTTCACCACGTACTAATTTCCTTTGACTCCCTGACAAAGACTGAACAGACTGGTCAGGAGAGCCAGTTCTGTCCTGGGCTGTCCTCGAGACTCCATAGAGGAGGTGGGTGAGAGGAGGATGTTAGCCCAGCTGACATCCATCATGGAAAATCCCTCTCACCCCCTGCATGAGACTGTGGGGTCCCTGAGCAGCGCCTTCAGCAGCAGACTGAGACTCCCAACCTGCAGGACGGAGCGCTACCACAGGTCTTTCATCCCATCTGCAATAAGACTGTTTAACACCAGCACTGCTGTGTCCCGTTAATCAGCTGTTCTCATCTTTCATTTCACTACATGGAAGTTACTATGTGACTTGGCACATTCACAAATAACTACTGTATCCATCTGAATTGCACTGTTCTTCATATTGTGTATGTTTTTTTAAATAACCTGATGCAATTTTATCCGTGCAATAACTTACCTTATCTATTTATCAGATAGAAGTGTACATAGTTTGTATACATCTGTATAGTTGCCATATTTTATATTATTTTATTGAATTGTTTTATTTTATTATATTTTATTTTATTCTATTCTATTTACCTTTATCATTGCTATTATTATTGTTATTATATTTTTAACTATGTTAGTACATTGTTGTTTTCCCTGTCCCGTGTTGTAAGCTGCTGTAACAAAAGAATTTCCCCCAATGGGGGACTAATAAAGTATATCTTATCTTATCTTAAAGGAAAGGTGTTTTGTTTTTTCCTACACCCATTTCCTCTACAACCATGACAACCAAGTTATTTGTAAATGGAGCAGCTTTCTGCTAACCGGTAGTTATTGCAAACCAACATGTATGACTTTAACGAGCACATTAATATTCCCTTGATTTACTGTGCATGGAACTCATTCTTTATGCATTAGCAGCACACATTTTTACATTATACATACATTACTCATAGATTCACAGAGGTATGTGTATTTTGTAGAACTACCCGGAACACTTCTCCCCGTATGCCTTCCATCCCAGCAGAATTCGTTGGCAGGAAGAAAACGTAAACTTTCAAAGCTCGACTCCCACATGAACAGGGACGATTTATTCTCTTTGTGTGCTCAGCCAGACAGATACATGGAGGGAAGGGTATCTGTGAGTCTTCAAGGGAGAGGGATTCCTTTTGTGACTTTATCATAGATTTACCAATATATGTGATGCCATGCTCCGGAGGTAGTGCATTTGTTCTGTTTGTTTTTATCTCTCTTTCAGACGCAGCATCTTTGTTCTACAGAGGAAGGGCAGATGGATTGATCTGCAGAGAGGGAGAAAAGAGGAAACTCAATGCAAAAGTCCCATAGCTGTTAGAGAAAAAGATCTTTTCCTTCCATGAATAGAAGACGATAAAGATGTGAGAAGGTTGTTGAAAGATGGGAATTTCTTTAATACAATGCTTTTACACATCCTATAAAGCACATGGCATCAACAGTTCAGCGAGTACACATTGAGTCCTACAACACAGGCTTCTGTTTAAATGTATGCACATCCAAGATAATATCAAGCTTGGACTGAAGAGTTCAGACCTTCTTAAAGGTAAAATTGTTGTGAAAATCTGAGTCTTCTTCAAAGATTCTAAACACTGCTGAGACCCAGCCTCCACCTAGCCTTGGGTCTGACAGCACAGATCCATTTTATAGACCAATATTCAAAGTCACAGCCTTAATTGATATTCTAGTGAGGACACCAAAACATTTTATCAGCTGCTAACCTAAACTGTTTCCAATGGATGGAAATGCAGCCACACAAAAAGTCCTTTCACTCAGATGTCCCCCCAGCACTCACTCTTTCAACACATTTTATAGATGAGTTTCAGAACATCAACATAAGTTGTGAAGAAATGGTTTTGGGGGAGCTGTTTCTAAATTGGAATAACATATATTTGTGCTTTATTGTGGCGACTTTATTTTCACATAAACCTCTTCCTAATCAAGTCCTCCGTTTTCAAATCCAAGTCCAGTTTGAGTCAAAAAAGGTGGAGTCCAGTCCCCAAGACCTGAGTCTGAGAAGTTGAGTCCTCATTATTAATACAATTATTTTAAGCACTCAAAACTGTTCACTGTATTAGCGTGGGCGGGCTGTGTGAGAACTTTTGGGCGTGTAGCCAACACATTTCATTCACTAACTTCATATTATAACCATTCCTGTCAGCGTGGCTGGAGACTTCAATTATCTCCGATGTTACAAGTGCTGTGTGTTGTGTGTCAACATGCGCCACGGCTCTAAATCAACTCTGATGTGCACTGCAAGCCGCTCGACGGCTTGTATTTCCCGCATTTACAGCACTTCCAGGATCCCGGACATTGGCCGCTCATTGTCCGTGTATTTCATCTCCTCCTCTCTATTCTTCATGTAATCATGTCTGTATGATCAACAGCAACATGTATCAGCTGTAGATTAACATAACACACTCTGAATCGCTGTGGAAAAGTAAACAGAGAGTGTACAAGGGGTGGAAGCAGGCGACCAGCTATCAGAGAGACCACAGTGCCCGGCGGAGAATTGCTGCGTGACACGGACACATCAACGCACAAGTATGTAGTGCTCATGTCCGCGTCACCCCCTGCTGCGTAGGGGAGACGCAGAAGTATAAATCAGCCTTAACATGAGTCTGGTTCTGCTCGAGGTTTCTTCCTGTTATAAAGGAAGTTTTTACTTGCCACTGTTACTTGCTAAATACTGCGAGGTGCAATGCTTCTGGCAGGAACTAGGCACAGTTAGGGACTGTCGTTAAAGTGCAATGCAGCTTTTTTTTCTTTATGAAGACACGTGTGTAGTCATTGCACTTCTATTTGTGGTCAAATATGTAAAATATAGTGATGGTGGCCATGGAAAAAGCACCTTATTTGTTGACTTAGTAAGGATTATTCCTTTTTATTACCTCTTTTATCTGTGTGTAGTGACCTGAAGAATTGTAAGTAAATATTGGTTTTACACCCAACAAATGAATACAACAAATTATTCCTGTTCACCAATACTGGCTGAAATATTCACTGTTTGACAGACAGAATCCACCCACTGATCCCAGAGCTGGTGTGTGTTGCTTCCTTATCCCTTTTGATAGCTTAGAGGATGGAGCTGTGCTGGTCTTGTATTTTGTCAGTGCTATTTGCGTCAACATGGCCACAGCTGCAGGAGAGCACTTTGAGGTGGTGAATGTGTGGTTCTGTGTTCATGACGAGAGGAGGGGGGATAATCCCTGTGGTACTCCATCCACCAGCATGGAGGGACGGATCAACCAGCATGACACACATCATCTCCAGCTCTCCCTTTCTGTCTCTGTTTCCCATCAGCCACCATGTCTGATCTCCTCACTCTGCTCAGGGTGAGAGGAGCAAACAGCTGTGTATGTCATTAACTCGATTCAGATTCATTTTCTTGTGAGACACTAAAGTCGGGAAGATTTTTATGAAAATCAGTACACATTGATGTGACATAACTGAGCTGAACTGTTAGGTTTCAAGGTTTATTCTTAACACCAATGTCCTCCAAATAATTAAATTGTGTTCTCGATTTTTTTAAATAATCATGGTCAAATCAAACTCAGATGCAAGCTGAGGTGGCCAGAAGGCTGCAGGTATACAATACCAATATTATAATTTTCTTAATAATTTTAAATGGGTAATTTACATGTGTTATAATACTATGGTTTGCCAAGTATAATGGGATGAAATATTTAAACTATAATTAACATTTATTAAGTCATTGTTATTATTATTCACATTGCATGTTCAAGATGAGAGCTATGTTTATGCCTTGTCTGAAATTTAAATTTCAAGAGCAGTAATGGTCAAATTTGTTTGGCCACTAAACCTGCATTAGAGGTAGTAACAGAAATTAAACAGAGGCAAAACGGCATCGTTGTGAACTTGCTGCTCTGCTTATTGTGATCAGCAAAATTTTGTTGTATGCTCACAATGACAATAAAGTATTGTATGTCTTAGAAGGCTTCCTGTGTGCAAACAAGCAGAGAATGAAGCCCAACCGGAAACTGGTTAGCATTGAAATAACACTGGCAACTAGCATTTAGGCGGAGTATGGACATGGACACTCCAATGGACAAGTAAGTAATGGTCATGACAGCATAGGTAACTATGATTTAGCTAACTATGGCGTAGTTAACTATGACAAAGATAACTATGGTATAGCTAACTCTGGTGTAAATAACTATGGTATAGCGAAGTATGGCATAGGTAAGTAAGGCATAGCTACAGCATAGAGTCAAAATATTAACCAGGCTTTGTGCCGTCACAGAGTTCAGTGAGACAGTACTAAGGCCTAACAGTGGAGGCAGATGTGGGCTGACACTTTGCATCTGGGTCTTTTCTCCCCCTGTTATGATTCTATTTGGCAAAACCACCATCTAAGTAAACATTATCACTGTCAAGCTTAACCACAGGATTGAACCCAAAAAGACGAGACTCCAGGATTCAAGGTAATTCCTTTTAATTCAAAAATCACAAAGTATACAAGAAACGATAGCCGGAACGCTGACAAAAGACAAGACGAACTGACACAGGAGGGAGGTCACACAGGGATTAAATACAGTGAAGACGTGGGGATAACAAGACACAGTTGAGACACATCAGGGCAATCACGAACGCAGGAGACAGGATGTAAAGGGATCTGCAACAAGAGACAAAAGGTAAACTACAAAATAAAACAGGAAACACAAGACATGAAACATGAGAAAGGTCAAAACAAACTAGACTACTTCCTAGTCATGACAATCCCTTACTTATTTCTTACTGTTTCTTTTGCATTTCAAAGAACATCAATTGCCAAGATACTTTTTAAAAAAAAGATACAGCTTTAGATATTTATATCACGAGAAGGTCATTCCCATGTTTACATCCGACATAAATTTCACACGAGCTGCAAGCAGTCTAATTTTCACACTCCACGAGCAAAGAGGAACCTTCAGCAGAATGCCTTGAGCAGATATGCTGTCTTTCAGTCTGTGAGATTGATTTTAACACTTGTTCTGTCTAACTTGAAGGCCAGCCTCGTCTGGAGGGACATGTTTCCATGGTAATTCAGGATAGACTTAGAATGGGTCAGACTGCCAGTCTATTATGAGGTGGATATGTTAACAGACAAATACTCAGACTCCTTTTACTATTTAATGATTTTAATTCACCTGAGCTACATGTTTTTTGACTTTTGGAGGAAGCTAAAGAAAGTATCACACCTAGAAGTATCAAGTGGATTCAGCTTTATTTGCTGATATTTTCTAAATATGCTCTGAATGAACTGTTGAAGTATAGTTTCAGAGCACTAGTTGTTTATACCATCGTATCACAGCTGAGGAAAACTTCCATTTACTAAGACTTTAAGTTTAAAATGTGCAAAGGAATACTCAATGCAAAGATTACAATCTAATTGTTAACATCAAAGTATGTCACTGTGAATCATGTGATGAAGATGTTGAATACCTACCCTGAGGGAACTGATGTTTTCCTTTAGTCCCAGCAGCAGAGCTGGGAGCTGAGCAGGATGAGTGGAGTGTGGAGCGGCAGCAGCCTCCAGCAGTGCTCAGTGGATGCTGGATACTTGTGGAGTTTTCTCCTGCAGGGCTTCCCACTGGCTCAGGGGTCATTGACTCCGCAGCATTGACTGCAGCTCTTTCCACACCACATTGGCCAGCTTCACTCCACTAGGCCTGCTCTCCTCTGTGCAACATATACACACAAGAACACTTGAAAACAAACACACACACACACAAACACACACACACACACACACACACACACACACACACACACACACACACACACACACACACACACATCCAGAGGTTGAAAAAAGAAAGCCATAGACATTAAGGAAGAAAGAAACCCAAACAGAAGCACCCAGCAGAAATAAAGGAAGCAAGTTGCTAAAGCACATGCACACAAATACAGCAAATGCACATGCATATGCTTGCATGGACCTATCTTTATACCTATGTTCTTTCTAATACACTAGCCTTTAACCATGCCATTTGGTTGTGTCACTATCTGGACATAAACAAAGTGTAGAGTACAATAAAGATAGTTGTATTGAGTATGGAATTCTTGCAGATGAGATCATTTAAAAAAAGGAAGTACTGCAACACAACAGCTTCAGCATTGAGAGCACACTTTTAAATTGTGTGAAGAAACTTGACAATCCTGATTCATATACACCAACGTAACACAATTCTACATGCCTGTATTTAGTGTTGAATTGACATAACGCATCCACAATGTAAGGAATAATGCGTAGTATGCCACTGTTGAAGTTGATTCAAACTCCAACAGGGTGAGCAGGTTTTAACAGGAAGCTATGGGGTCTTGTCTCACCTTGTTTTTTCCTCCATAACAACCTGCTCACTATACACGATCACACATAATTCTACTCAACAATTCTAAACTATTTGTTGATTTGACTGTGGTTTTATTGATTATAAATTGATTTGGTTCTGTTGATCATAGTCACATTTGAGCTGTGGCCACAGGAATGGATAACTCTGTAGCATTTTTAAAGTCAGCTAACGTAACCGTTATTACCACGTGGCAACCTCTGATGTTGATCTATTAAGTCAATGCAAAAGTGCTAAAACTGCAGTTTTTCTTGTGTCCACTTGAGGCTGGCTCCAAAATCTAAAGAATCCCCATTAGATCCCATTTTAAATGTCCATCATTGGTAGAAACAATCTTGGTTCAAGAACAATTTTGGTCTTGATTGCTCATGTCTTTAAACCCACTGTGCAGGGGGTAATATTATTTTTATTTTTATAATGTATCAATAGTATTGAGGCAGAAATCCATACAGGCTGCTGGTATACCTGCTGGGCATTGCTGCCTGATGTACCTCCTAAGGTGCCATGTGTAGAGGTCCTCTTCCAGGACCTCCTCCTGGGATGCTTCTTCCAACACCATGAGCCTGCTCAGGTCATCAGCTGGGGACCACCAGTCATCAATGTTTTTGCTCATTTAACCCCAGTACATGTCCCCGAGGCAGAGTGATAAGCTGATGCCCTTAGGTGTTATTTGGCCCCCAACTTCCTTGCTTCCTCCTTATCCAGAGCTAGAAGCTGGCCTTCTCCATCTCCTCGGTTAGCTCCCTGACAGCTTTGCGGTGGCTTGCTCCAGTGCACCCTAAGTCCTGCAGCAGATGAGATATTGAGGAACCGACAAACACTCTGCATCCAACCTCCATGGGGCGTATGATGTCCGTCTCGCCCTAGTATTTATGCAGTGTTGTAATTAATGTTGTAGCTATGTTGACAGTAGCTGAGTTGGCCTGCCTCATCCTCACCAATTTGCCTATTTCTAGACTGACTAAGAGTTAGGTTTAGAGGCAGCATTTCCAATATGGCACTAGCCAACTTTGGGCTCCATATTGCCTCTTCTGAAACCAACGGGTGGTGTCACTGAGAATACATCCTTGCTTTGTACAGTCTATGGTTATTACTCACATGAAACTGAACATTGACAGTGGTGGTGAACTTAAATAAAATCAGGGTAGCACTTGGTTAAGTTTCTCTGTCCGCCATAGCCCTTACTGTGCTCTGCTGGCTGTTAGCTTTGTGCCCCATCCTCAGTTTTGTAGATTTCTCTGTCATTGCTTACAGTTTTTGCGTCTTTAACCTCCCCAGCCTTTTTAGCTTCTGTTTTTGTATCTTTTCTTGGTTTTCCCACCAGAAAAAGAGTCAAACTTAACTGATTCTTCCTGGGCGTTGATATGATGATGGTCCGTTCTTCATAGCAACTGTTTGCTGTCAAGGAATAGCAGAGCATTGCTAGTAAATGCTTCTACTTAATGAACAATCAGAACCAAGTACTTTACACAGCCATACAATGCAATCTTAGTAAACTCAACATATTTAGCAACCCTATTAAACCACCCAAGCATTAAACAAAGCAAGAAAGTTTTAACCAATCATACATTTCTTTAACTTCTTATTAAAAAAACAAAAGTCTGAGATTCAACGGGAGGTTGCTCCACAGTTTGGAGCCATCAAAACTGAAAGCAGCCCCACCAGATTTCTTGAGGGACACTTTAGACACTTCTAAAAGAGATTCATTGAAAGATCTAAGAGTGCTTTGCTTTCTTTGGGACACAAAATATAAGGCAGTCACTGACATATGAAGGTAGTAAATTATGTAAGGCCTTGTAGATGACTAAAAGGGATTCCAAAAGACACAGGTAGTGTGTAGTGTTGAATGCAAAGTGATAACATTATACTCTTCTTTGTCTTGGTTAAATCCTGGCTGTGGCATTCAAGATTGACTGTGAGACTTGTTAGGGAAGCCAGTGATACAACAATTTATTACCATATTTTCAAAATGTCTTATTTTGAAATTTTACAAATGATTTATAAACTTTATGACTGTTTACGTACAAAATAGTATCATAGTCTAAAATAATGTCCTAATCCCTGTAATTTAATTGGCTCAAACTGGCAAAAACTGTCTTTAGTCTTTGCTGTTCTGCTATTGGACCAATAAGTGAAATGACTGTAATTGCTCAATTCTTTGCAAAACACATGTTGACCCATATAAGGGTTAATATCAAGGAAAACCATTGACTGTTGAGCTGGTGGAGCCAAGGCATGCATGGAATAGACTTTGCTGGTAGGTAAGACCTCGTGGGACTGACTTCACACCTTTTCCACCAACCAAAATACGCATTTCACTTACTGATAAAAGGTCAAAGATCCCTCAAGTGGGTACAGTCCACAGTAGAAGTCGATTTAAAGCAGACATTTACCCAGTACTTCCACTGGTTGAGTGTGCATTGCGTGACAGCTCTGCTGTGGTTTGGCTTATTGCTCCCTCGTCCGTCAAGACCAGCCCGTTACGGTTTCAGAGTGCAGCACTGTAAAACCAGATGGCTGGAGTCATGACACCAAGGATTTCCCATGGTAATAACAGAATCAATGGTTTTCCACCTCTGTGATGAAGCTTACCTCATCTGTGTTTTTTTAAATGGCCTCTGAAAACCTCTGATCTGTTGACTCCAGGCCTGGCTCTGCTCATTTTGATGGTTTCTTGATATAGTTACAGTGGGGCAAAAAAGTATTTAGTCAGCCCCTGATTTTGCAAGTTCTCCCACTTAGAAAGATGAGAGAGGTCTGTAATTTTCATCAGAGGTACACTTCAACTATGAGAGACAAAATGAGAAAAAAAAATCCAGGAAATCACATTGTAGGATTTTTAAAGAATTTATTTGTAAATTATGGTGGAAAATAAGTATTTGGTCAATAACAAAAGTACAACTCAATACTTTGTAACATAACCTTTGTTGGCAATGACAGAGGTCAAACGTTTCCTGTAAGTCTTCACCAGGTTTGCACACACTGTAGCTGGTATTTTGGCCCATTCCTCCATGCAGATCTCCTCTAGAGCAGTGATGTTTTGGGGCTGTCGCTGGGCAACACAGACTTTCAACTCCCTCCACAAATTTTCTATGGGGTTGAGGTCTGGAGACTGGCAAGGTTACTCCAGAACCTTGAAATGCTTTTTACGGAGCCACTCCTTTGTTGCCCGAGCGGTGTGTTTGGGATCATTGTCATGCTGGAAGACCCAGCCACGTTCCATCTTCAATGCTCTCACTGATGGAAGGAGGTTTTGGCTTAAACTCTCACGATACATGGCCCCGTTCATTCTTCCCCTTACAAGGATCAGTCGTCCTGTCCCCTTTGCAGAAAAACAGCCCCAAAGCATGAGGTTTCCACCCCCATGCTTCACAGTAGGTATGGTGTTCTTGGGATGCAACTCAGCATTCTTCTTCCTCCAAACACGACGAGTTGAGTTTTAACCAAAAAGTTCTATTTTGGTTTCATCTGACCACATGATATTCTCCCAATCCTCTTCTGGATCATCCATGTGCTCTCTGGCAAACTTCAGACGGGCCTGGACATGTACTGGCATAAGCAGGGGGGACACGCCTGGCGCTGCAGGATTTGAGTCCCTCTCGGCGTAGTGTGTTACTGATGGTAGCCTTTGTTACTTTGGTCCCAGCTCTCTGCAGGTCATTCATCAGGTCCCTCCGTGTAGTTCTGGGATTTTTGCTCACCGTTCTCATGATCATTTTGACCCCACGGGATGAGATCTTGCGTGGGGCCCCAGATTGAGGGAGATTATCAATGGTCTTGTACGTCTTCCATTTTCTTACAATTGCTCCCACAGTTGATTTATTCACACCAACCTGCTTGCCTATTGTAGATTCCCTCTTCCCAGCCTGGTGCAGGTCCACAATTTTCTTCCTGGTGTCCTTCGACAGCTCTTTGGTCTTGGCCATGGTTGAGTTTGGAGTCTGACTGTTTGAGGCTGTGGACAGGTGTCTTTTATACAGATAACGAGTTCAAACAGGTGCCATTAATACAGGTAACGAGTGGAGGACAGAAGAGCTTCTTAAAGAAGAAGTTACAGGTCTGTGAGAGCCGGAAATCTTGCTTGTTTGTGGGTGACCAAATACTTATTTTCCACCATAATTTACAAATAAATTCTTTAAAAATCCTACAATGTAATTTCCTGGATTTTTTCTCTCATTTTGTCTCTCATAGTTGAAGTGTACCTCTGATGACAATTACAGACCTCTCTCATCTTTCTAAGTAGGAGAACTTGCAAAATCAGTGGCTGACTAAATACTTTTTTGCCCCACTGTACATTAAAAACAATCAAGTGTCAACACTGTTTTATTCAGAAAATTAACCAATGTTTTAATGTCCTTCTGGTTCCTGACTTCTTGTCTTGTTTGAGCTGCCCTGTACTGAGTTGATAAACCATGCTCAAGCATTTTGCAAGAAATAGAAGCCATAGATATCTGCTGCAGAGGGCTCTGGATTGCCGGAGCTGCAATGTACGGCGGAACGGAGACAGACTGATTATGCATCTGGTGGGAGTTCCAAGTAATGTCTATGGGAAATGAATTATCCCTTGTGTAAGTGATCTCTTTGTTTTCTCTCGCCATCCCTCCTCCTCTAAGTTATAAGTGCAAAATTATAAAGGTATTTGAGCGTGGATCATGCTTGTCAAAACAGTCAGGCTGACATTCAAGGCGTTTTAGTGAACATTTTGGTCTGAGAAAAAAAATCCCACAAACAATCTAATGATCTGAAAACAGACACCACTGATAAGTAAGAATTTCTGATGATGGTGTGTCTGCCAAATGTTCCACAGGGTCGGTCCAAGGAAGTAAATATTCAATGCTCCCCTGATTCAAGCCAATCCACCTGTTCACTCTCTCCGTACAAATGGACCATGCCAGCACCATCACAGAGTGGTCCATTTTCCTGGTGAGGTAGCCACTTCCATTAGTGTTCATCAGCCTTGCCTACTGAGGGGCCACTTTACTGACATCTGCTTTATGCTGGCATCCACACACTAAAAGGTAAAATGTTCATGTTTAGAGAGAAAAAGAGAAAGAGCCTCTTGGCTTCATGGCTCCATGAAAGAGTGCCAGGACTTTGTGAGTATTAATTGATGGCTTCTGGGCCATGTCAGGGCATTAGTGGTTAAAAGGTTTTTATCTGCAGTCCTATTGTAGCATGGGCTGGCATTTAGATCTACCAATATTCTATTTGTTAGCTAAAAAAATGCTATATTTTTGAAAGCTGTTCATATCAACAAGGCATTGTCAATTAGGTTAAATATGAGGAATGTAGTTACATATTTTTAAGGATAAGTGCTCTTGGCTGCTTTGACCCAAACTGTTGCTTATACATCAGATTCTGCTGATATAAGTAAGAAAACATTTGCCCTGTGTCTTTGGGTGGATATTTGAGGATTGTCTCAACATATTCATATTTATTTCTTAAAGGAACATCTTGACAAGACAAAAAGATCTCATAAACAATTTAGGGTTTACTATTTTACAGAATCCTGATTTAGTATCATTCTGTAATTTCCATTGCTGTCTTGCGATAGCCTAGGACTATTTTAGCAGAACACCGTCTACCTACTCATCATTCAGACAAAGGACCATGTCAGCCTTTATTCAGAGGCTGGTTTTGTGCTTACATAAAACATTTGTGTCATATAACTCGTCTTTGAAATCTGGTTAAATCTCTATCAGTGGGGTGCTGGTGGCCTGGCGGTCTAAGCGCCCCACATATAGAGGCTACAGCCCTCGTCGCAGGGGTCGCTGGTTCGATTCCCGGCCGGTCGACCATTTCCTGCATGTCTTCCCCCGCTCTCTACTCCCCACATTTCCTGTCTCTCTCTTCAGCTGTCCTATGAAATAAAGCCAAAAAAGTCCAAAAATATAACTTAAAAAAAAATAATCTCTATCAGCTCCCAGGAGCTCCATAGCTGCACAACCTGCTACTCACTTACTTTGGCTCATCTTAACGGTTGACAGCTTCATGTACGATGGTAAAACCTAACTTTTTTTTCTTAGGAAATGTCTTTAAAAATTTCATGAAAATGAATTACAATCATGCAATCTCATAACACCATACATAATCTGAAAAACACATCATATGTCTTCATAAGAAAGGGAGTAGAGCTGCAAATTGTGTAGACAGTAAGATGTTGAGATGATGAAACCCCCTGTCCATGACTCTGTTCAGAGATTTCCACCCCACCTTCATCTGTCAAGTAGTCACTACTGACTACTTTAACACTAGTAGTCACAGAACAACTACATTGGGCGTTTTATTGTACAGCTGTAGATAAGTTAACAAAGCAGCTATGGTCTGAGGAGGAACCATGCCTCCACGCACAGCAAGGCGGAGAAGCTGCAGCTGTGCTCACAGCCGGTGGCTATACGCTTCTACAACTTGGCATTTTGAAAGGAGGGTTGAACAATAAATCTACAATGTTAAGGGTCAGAGCATCTCAAGCTTCTGTAGTAGGTGTAGTGTGTTGACTGGCTGTATTACATGACTGAACGAACATAATAACCCGTCCTATGGGTCAGAGTGACATGCCTTACGTGTATAGAAAAGTCTTGAACCATTAAAGGTACAGTGTGTAGAAGTTAGTATATTTTGTGAATTGTTCCCTTGCTCACTCCTCCAGTTGGGGAAGCTACGGTGGCCTTCGAGGACAAAAAGCTGCTTTAATGCATGATAAGTGATAAGATCTGCCCTCTCTCAAGTTTCTTACCAACTCCTTGAACCCCTTTTCTTCTTTTTCTTGCATTTTGGATCGCCACTACTAAATACAAAAAAACAAATATGGCCCATTGTAGTTTGTCTATTCAATTCTACAGCAGAACATTGCCGTGCAAGGTGGCAGCCTCCATGGAAGGAAAACCCGCTCTTTAAGTACAGTAGATATCAAAGGCTCTTTCTAGGTTGAAAAAGCAACTGTGTTTTTATTTTAAGGTAATTATATGCTCATTAAAACATACTTATAAATATTACAATCCATTTCTATCAAGTCTGTTCTTCTAAATGATGCCAACTACACATTGCACCTTTAATATGTTGCCCTGATGATGGCAAAACTTTAGGAATCTCAAGGTAGCTTACGTTATTTTGTTTGAATGTTGCATTTTAATTTTGGAAGTTTTGCTATATCAGCAAAGGTTATGACAACATTGCATACAATAACTTTTTTTTTATCATGGTTGGCTTTAATATCAAATACATGAATAGAAGGAGAAAAGACTGAATAATGGAGATATTACACAAACTGTGGCTGTGCAGTTATAGGTTAACAGCCACATTCATTGGCGTTTCATTTTTGGTTCTATCTGAAAATAAAAAAGTTTTGATTAATGTGATTGAATTATTGAATATTGAATTAATTTTCCTAAACTGCTTTATTCATTGTTCCCAAAATGCTATCATTTTAGTATTGGCATATTTAGTAAATGTTTATACTGATTAAAATAATCAGTTGAACCCAGAAGACCCCTGTTGAAATGAACATGATTTTGGTCCAACGTTACAAGCAGCCATTGGTTTAAATTTCCATTTTTTATCATCTTGAACAAATCCCAAGCTCAATCCTGTGATCCGAATATGCTTCCAATTCCATCACTACTGCCCTCTGACAATCCTTCAGTGAAGCCATTTCACCTTTATTACACTTGAGTGTTAAACGCCTTTCAAAAAACTATTACTGGACAATTTTAGAACAAGAACCCTTAACTCAGAGTTCCAGTTCTTCTGTCAATGATGTGCTGCTTCAAAATTTAGCATGTTCCTTTAATGGTTATTCAGCCTCTTTGTTTCCATTTGTCTAAAACCTCTCTGTCTCCTCTCGTTTCTTCCTTTCTCTGCCCCTGCAGCCCAGGGTTTTCGCTCAGTGTTTTCTCCCGTGAAACCTTTGACAGCCATGGTATTTGGCGCTGAGCTCATCCAGCCATGCCTGGTGGCAGCGGGCATCCCTCCAGAACCAACCCCACTGAGCAGGCCTGCCCGTCTGCCTGCCTGGCGAAATGAAATTAGGGGAGACATGATGGCACAGTCATCCTCTCCCCACCCACAGGCTGATTGTATTAGCCGAGCATAAACTCGATTTGGTACTTTTCTACGGCCATCGGAGAGGAATTGATTTGGATTTAGCCTAACTGGCTCAGCCACATGTCCTCAGCCGACAGGGGTAATTTCTGAGGAGGGACACTAGTGGGATGATGACGGTGGTGTTAGTGGTGATTGGAGGGTTAGAATATGAATTTAACTAGCAAGAAATGTGCCAGTATCAATATCTTCAAGGACCCAATTGACAGAGAGTGAAGTTACTGTATCTCACTTTAATATGCCCCTGCAGATGAAGTGGGTCTTTGATGCAGACGCTTCGTTCATAAGGCAGCACTTGTTTTCATATACATGCATATTAAACTACTCTGGATATTTCAGGGCCAATATACTCACTGAATCTCACAATTCTCATAATTCTAGCTCTACACCTACAGAATATTAGACGGTATATTTGTAATAATGATATTCTTTAAATTTGACTAACTAAAAATAATACTTAAGTCAATGTAAAATTTACATTTTTCTCTTCGTATATTGATATATTGGTCAATGTGAATGTATTTGTTAAATACCTTTGACATGTCATGTGACAAACCCCCCCAAAAAGGTAAATTTAGCTAATTATTATTTGTTATTGTTCCAGACTGTAGTAGATGGTACGCTCTACCAGTGTTGTGCATGAAGCTGTACACGTGTTCATTGAATGCTAATTGAGCGACCTATCACATTCTGGGAGGATCCAAAAGCACAAGTCAGATTTACACTACCCTGGATAGTATTGAACTTTGTGATGAAAGAAACAGAGTTAAAGCCCTTTGTTAAAATTGAACAACTTTTATTTATCTAATTTAACTAAAAATATGATGTATCTTATTAGTGTTTTAAACAAGAAGTAAAATAAACTCTTTATTGTTCAATCAATCAATCAATCAATCTTTATTTGAATAGTGCCAAATCACAAGAAACGTTATCTCATGATGCTTTTACAAACATAGCAGATTTAGACTGTACTCTATGTTAAATTATTAACAAAGACCCAACATCAAGACAGGGAAGACTCAGTCTTATCTCATCTTAATCCACCATGAGCAGAGCACCTCACAATATTTAGCTAGTTACAGCGGCAAGGAAAATTTTTCTTTTAACAGGCAGAAACCTCGAGCAGGACCAGACTCATGTTAGACAGCCAGCTGCCTCGACAAAGTTGAGGTTGGAAAGGGGGATAGAGGAGAATAAGAGAGAGAGAGGGATGATTGTTGTGTATCTCTGCCAACCAGTCAAGTTCTCCTAAAATCCCAGAGCTGGCTTTTAGCTCATTTATATCTGTAGTCTCTGGGCAGGAGACAGAGACAATGCCTCTGTTAAAAAACACAGTACATCGTACAAACAGCTACACAACAATACATAACCACTATACAACAACATGGGTACCTTCACAGTGAAATTAACAGTACACTATGAAAATATTAGAAGCCAAACGCACAGACTTTAGAAACAAATGGAGCGCCGCCTGCAAGCTAGTTCAGGCAGACAACTCGAGCCGCGCTCATCATACTGACACGTCACCACCTCTCCATCAGCTGATCTCAACATCCTCATTCGGCGGTCTATTTAAACGGCAAGTCTCCCTGTCTCTGCCTCTGCTTGCAGTGCTCCTGCTGTTCTGCTCAGTGCTGTGTGAAGTTTGTCCCCACCTCCTCCCCGGCTTCCACCTGCGGGCTCCGAGGGGTTAGTCCTATCTCATTACTCCTAATGTCTGCATTAAATAATCTACAAGGAGTAATGAAGTTCGGAGCCCACACGCCAAACACAATACTGTATGCTGCAATAAACTTATTAAGTAAACGGGAGTTGTCTGACTGAACTACACAATAGTGAATAATCACTATAAAGGACATATCTTTCACAATGATGTTAAGGTATAAAAAGCTGAATGCTCTACGCTATAGCAGCTACACAAAGGCGTTTGATATTTTGGTAGCAACACACCACCGTCACCGTAATAAAACATTAAATCATAACAGCTTTATAAAACTGAGTTCATAAATGTTGTATTAAAGTGTGATGAGTATGACTGAGTGGATTTCAGGCATGATTTAATCTAAGAAATCATCTGAATGTCAATAGAGTACAACAGCAGAACAGGTCCATATAGCAAAATGTGTCTTTTTCATTTTACCTGCAAATTCTAATAAGTTTCTGAAATCCAAGTAAACAAATGCCCCAAATGAGAAACCCCCTTTCAGGGGATCCTGACACATTGCTTTCATAGGAATAGAATGTTAACAAAGGCTTAAACACTGTGGACAAAGTGCCGTTACAGTGAAGTTAACGTTTGGCATTTTCATTAAAAAACGTCATCCTAGTTGGACATTTTTGGGAAATTAATTATTGAGGTATCATAAAAAATATTCTTAAGTGTGAAGAGTATCTGAAGAAAGCCCCTCGAGGTGTTACTGTTGTCATGTCAGTGACCTGAGAGCAGCAAATTTAGTTTGGTTTCTCCTTTTAACGTAAATGGATGGAAATTAGAAAGTTGGTCCCTTCATAATTTTAAGAGACATCATCGTGACAAAAAGAAGAGATGGAAACATAATCCTCTCTAGCAATAGCTGTCATCATAAAAAAACTGAAGGAAGGTAAAATAAGTTTTCTATTTCATACACAAGGGGACTACTGCTTAACACGTGGGGATGTACAAGAACAAATACGTGCGTGAATATGCTTTTAGATGTGACACAACCTTGTGCTACACAAGACACATACACCAGCACTTACACACCTGTGATAGACATCGACATTTCAACTCTATGGACCTGTGATCAAAGCTTTGTCCCAAGGATGTGACAAAGTAATTCTCCCCGGTAGGAGGCTTCAAAGAGGTCCTCAGCTGGATTGAGGGGGCCACAGTGGATTTGGTCCACCAACAAAAGACACCAACTTGATTTTTTTTTTCCCCACTGGGCTGAAAATAGCTTCCTGTGCCCAGAGCAATTACACTGATAGAAGGAGTTGTACTGCATCACCCTTCACCTCTCATCCAGCCCAGGTGAACTCAGGATGCTGGATGATGTACAGACCACACCAGTGTACACATATAGTTGGTGTTTATTATTGTTGCTTCCCCTTTTTAGGCTGTAATACATGTTTATTCAAGTTTTACATTAAATATAGAGTGTTCAAAAACATGGAGGTTGCATCAGTGACATCACCCATAGGCAAGGACGGATTAACCCACAAGGGAGCCTAGGGGCAAATATGAGCTGCGAGCTCCTTTTGTCTAGGGCTTTAGAATGTCCTGTCTCTTCTCTGCAGGGGTTGAATTGTACTGTCAGCTCCATTTATACTTCATGTGAATCTTGGCACCTTGCCTTACAGGTGGAATCTACCAAGAGGTAGGATTAGAATGGAAGAAAAAAAACAGCTCAAGCCTCTCCTTCTAGCAATGGAATATTGAGGGTACAAGTTAATGTGACACTAAAACCCCACATTAAGGCTGTACTTCAATCATTATACATTGTTCATATTACAGTCATTTAAATATGTGCAATGTGTGTACAATGTGCATCCTTTAGTGACAAACCATCAGTGATATACAGTAGATCTATGCTTCTGCTGAAGCTACATGTAATCGTATTGAGGATTGTAAGTTCTGTTTCAGGATATTCTGACTCATAGACAACAATGTGTGCTTTGGGGTAATGATCTCTTTGTGCTTTCCCATTTAGACTACTGTAACTCTCTCCTCCCCGGTATCACCAATACATCTCTCTCTCGCCTCCAACTGGTCCAGAACGCAGCAGCAGGTCACATCACTCCTGTACTTGCTTCTCTCCACTGGCTTCCTGTGTGTTTTAGAATAGATTTTAAGATTTTACTGACCACTTTTAAAGCTCGTATGGGTCTCGCCTCGGGATACATTGCAGAAATGCTAATAAATTATGAGCCATCTCGCGGCCTTAGGTCCCCGGGTGGAGCATTTTTGGTTCGTTCCAAAGTCGAGGCTCAAATCCAAAGGGGATCGTGCTTTCTCCGTCAGAGCTCCTCGACTTTGGAACGACCTCCCTGAGGAGATAAGGCACGCAGAGTCAGTGACATCTTTTAAATCTCTTCTTAAAACCCATTTTTACAGACAAGCTTTTATGTGACTATCTTTCTAACCGCTTTTACTTCTATTTTATTATTATTTTTAGTTTTTATCCAACTAATTCATTGTCTTAAATTTTATTTGATTACTTTATTTGATTATTTTATTTGATTATTTATTGTTTTAATTTATTATCATTATTTTTCTTTTATTATTTTAATGTTCCTAATTCATCCTTTGTACTTTTTCTAATTTTCCAGATGTGATGTCATCCTTTTACTCTGAAAGCCTCTTTCATTGCCCTTTTAATGCTTTTATTTACTTCTCCATTTTTATTTCTTCTTATTTATTTTTTTATTTATTTTTATCTATTTACCCTGAAAAACCTCTCAACAATGATTTACTGGTCCATTGTCACACCACTCCATACTGTTTAATTGACGTGTTTTCCCTTTAACCTCTTGCGTTGCATTTTGTTTTGCATTGATCACATTTTTTCCTCCCTGTTTGTCAATTTGTTTACTCTGCTATTGAACTACGCTTTGTTTGTCAAAGCACTTTGTAAACCTTTGTTTACAAAGGTGCTATATAAATAGAGTTATTATTATTATTATTATTATTATTATTATTATTATTATTATTATTATTATTATCATTATTATTTTCTGTCAAAAGGGGGTGACACAAGGTCCAATATTGGGCTCTGTCTTTTTCACAGATTATACAACAAAATAAGATTCTCTACAGGAAAAACTTAAATTGTACATCGTTATGCAGACGATACAGCCGTGTTTTTGCTTTAGTACTACTCTGTTCACTCAGGGTGTAATACTGTGTAACCAGTTAAAAAACCCAACTCAAACAAACAGAGCCAGAGACGTTAAAGTGTTCTTCTGATCTTTTGTTGGTTGAGAAGATGGCATGTTGCAACAGTAGGTACTCAAGTTACCAAACCTTGCATCCAAGTCAAGACTTGTGTTCCCAGTGTTCACGTGGAGTTAACTGGATGAACCTCTGTGGGACTGTGTGGGACCTTTTGGATGATGCAGGATTCATGGCAGAATCAAAGGGCATTGTTCATTAAGTGTGTGCATGAATGGTTGTCTATCTCTGCATGTTTGCCCCGTGATAGGTTGGTGACCTGAATGGGAGATAATGGATGGATGGATACACAGGAGATCAATCAGCACAGGCAAAGGTCAAGTCTAAGTCCAAATCAGTCATAAGTAGTAGGACTTGAGGACTTGAGTCCAAGCCCTGTACTCTAGTATGACAACACTGTCTTACACTCAATTGTACCCCAAATTTTAAACCCGGGATTAGGATTATCACTGAAACTAAACATTTATTATCAGTGTCAGTATTAGTCAAACGTGCATCTTGAATGAAAAGGTTCGGTAGACATCTCAGTAATCTCAGTGCTCTAGGATGTAACAGGCATTACCTTCCATCCCCAAACAAAGGCGTTAATTTCAAGTTAAGTATTTATCCCGTTAAATTTACTCTACTTAAAAATATACACATTTCCACTCAATGATCCCTCAAGATTTAAAAAGGGTTAGGTGAATGTATCAAAATGAATAATGGGTGTTCTTACACATCTATACTGTTTATCCATTTAACTGTGAAGTCAAACCGTCCCCCACCAGCCAGGCCTCCTTCCTCTCTGTGATACTTAGTCAGGCTGTGGCCATCAAACAAGCTCATCACATTTTCAGACAATGATAAGACGCTGTTATTTCACATTTCATTTAAGCCCCCATGTGAAAGGCATCCACACACACTCACCCATACACATACACACACACCAACACGCTTTCTGAAAACCTCTTTGCAAGCGTCCTGCCTGTTGTAATTATAGGAGGTCATGGTTTTGCATTGACTAGCAGCCAAAGCCTGGCCCATTGCTTTGTACTGTTATGCTAATCTACCTCCATGATTACTGTGGCTTGGCTTTTAGTCCTTAATAGAACAGTGTAACTAGGGCTTTGGTATGTGTGTGTTTGTGTGTGTTTTTGTGACTGTGAGCCCAAGGTTTTCAAAGCTTGAATAGAGGGCCTTGAATTTGTTTCAAAGCGCCTGCACTGGGTGAGAATCAGGTGCAGCAGTTGTACAGGTGTTCGGCTTATAAGGCAAACAACATTTTCAATTAAAAAGAAATAGATCAATTGAAAATGAAAATCAGGCTACCCATTATGGATTAAAGAATATGATTCAAACCTTTGAAAATGTGGCATCAGTAAATATATATCACACTTGTGTATTAATACAGAAGTTATCACCTTAACACCTTGAAGTACAGAAGATTGATTTAATAGAATGATGGTAAAAAAAAATTAAAACTTCTTGGTTAATCATCAAAAAGCCTGATTCAGACTCACACGATTGCCAAGATGTAAACTTTCAAACTTTCATATTAGTGCACATTACCAACTTCGACCATTCCTGCCCATAGCTCAAAATGAATAAAGCCATCATTGAAATTCAGTTAACCCCTCCCCTCCCTCTGCTGTCCGCTTTTGATGACAGCACGGCATATTTTCCTGTGTGCTGACGAACTTTGATGGTGTCACCCTCCCCCGGTACCCGGCAGCAGAACATCATCTGTTGTGACATTATTAAAAACGCTGGCTACCGACCAGGAATGCAAATACACAGAGCAGTGTAATAGATAGCATCACGCATCATTGCCCTGAAGAGAGAGCTGTGCAGAGGAGGAACAGAGAGAGAGAGAAAGACACATACGAGCAGTGCCGTAGCCTCGGCAGCATCATTTGAATTTGCATGTTATCAGGCGCAGGACGTCTCCATCAAAATGTCAGACTGGGCCCGCGGTCTGTCACCACTGATTTATAATAAAGGCAATAAGTTAAAGTTTGGCCTTTTCATGGGAAGGATACTCACACAATAGCAGTTAGCTATCTGCCTTTTCCTTTTTTCAAATGTCAGAACTCAACACTGCTGGAGGAATTTCAGCAACTGAACCAACCTGTAGAATATATTCTGTACTATTGTATTACAACAGCTATGATGTGACAACTAAGAAATCATCCAACTAAGAATAAATAGTTCAAGGATGATTGGCTGTGATTGCCTGGGCAGTGCTTTGGTTCAAGACGAGCTGCACAAAAACACACCTACTGACACTGTACTCAAAAAGAATGTGACTGACAGGAGAACAAAGCATGATGTGTATCTGTTCTGTCAGACATTGAGCCATACACTGTGAAACCATTGTCCCAGTGACATATGACAGCAGTAGTGCATATGTCGCTGGTTTTTGTATGACTCAGTTCTGCGTAGCCTGCATGCACTTAGCATGCCACAGAACGTATACAACCAATCAATCAATCAATCTTTATTTATAAAGCGCTAAATCACAACAAACGTTATCTCAAGATGATTTTACAAACATAGCAGGTCTAGACCATACTCCATGTTAAATTATTAACAAAGACCCAACATCAAGACAGGATAAAATCCAATCCCCTCTTACTCAAAGGACTTGATCTTATCTCATCTTAATTCAGCATGAGCATTGCGCCTCAGTATTTAGAAAGTTACAGCAGCAAGGAAAAAATTCCCTTTAACAGGCAGAAACCTCGAGCAGAACTAGAACCCTGTTGGACAGCCATCTGCCTCGACCAAGTTAGGGTTGGAAAGAGGTCTAAGAGGGTCTACCTTTCATACTACTTTTAGAGACTTTAGGTACGACCAGCAGGCCTGCATGCTGGAAGCGTAGCGTTCTAGAGGCGTAATAGAGCACTCTTTAAGATATGAAGGTGCCTGATCATTTTGAGCTTTGTAAGTCAGAATAAGGATTTTAAATTCATAAATCATGGGTAGACTCTCAGTTATATCACCCATTAGTTCCATCATCTGTCATTGGGCTTCAAAAATGCAGACTCAACCTAACCTTCAGTCAAGCAGGCAAAGAGGTGGAGCTGAGGTGAGCTTTAAGCCTCCTAGTAAACAGTCGAATCAGACCCTAAGCAAAACTGAGCCCAAGTCTTAGCCTTGATAAGATTCAAAACTGGTGAGATACAAAACAACCCTATACCGAAAACTACCACTGGTAGTCACTGAAGTCCAACATTTTCAGTGCACATGTGTAGGAGGTTTTATCAACCACCTTTGTCATGTCAAGTTGGGAGTTAGAAAATGTCACAACTGGTCCACTCAGGTAGTAAAGAACTTAGAAAAACACTTGTGGAAAATGCAGACTATTTGACCACCCAAATGCACCATTACCTTTCAGGAACACCACCTGCATCCTTCCAGTCTGTCAGTGCAGCTTATGTCAGTACTACAACACACAGAGCTGGGGGGCATTGCTTCAGGAAAGAAACAACAAAACAACTCAGAGAGCGTGCCTTTCCAAACCACGGACTGATACTCGATGAAGGATTTGTTCCTCAAATATTTGAGCTTTCTGGGAAGGAGGACAACTACACAGAGATTCCTGCTTTAATCTTGTCTTTCCCTTTCCATCCATCAATCTCCTCCTGCCTTGTGCTGCCTGATGCTACATCAACCTCTTGTACTGGAAGTTGGATTTAAGAGTGATTGACAGGCGGTTGGGTGGACTGAGCTGGGGAGCTGACGGTCTTTCAACATGCATAATGACCAACAGCAGCTTAGTGGGTCTGTTGCATGTCTGACAAAGGGGTGATTGATTTTTATATTCACAAAAGCAGGCTGTTGACATGTTACCGTATGAAGAGTATTGTCTGTACAAGTAATATGAAATGAATGCTTCTATATACTTAAATTTGTTATACTAACAACGGCAATTCTGCATTACCACACCTCAAATCCACTACAGGGCAACATACATTATGTTAAAAACTGATGCTTTTTGTGCTTAGGGTCCTTTCACACAGGAACTCCTGACATTTTCTCGACAAATTCCAAACATTAACGGCTTTATATTGTGCTTATAATTTTAGTAAAATGAAGGAAAACTGTCTTTGTTTTATAGTATTGATGTAGGAAATGGAGAAGTGTTGTGCGATCTACATGTAAATGAGACACACACATTACTACTTTCTTACTAAAATTCTTTTTGTGTAGGAAGCCTGATTTGGATTGGTCAACCACTTGACGACAGTTATTAACTTTCACTCACATGAGCAACACCAGAGGCAGATAAAACTGCTAGATATGTTTGCATCAAAATAATGTGGCTAAAATGGTTGTTTCAGTTTGAATATTAAATGGGCATGCTATGGTCATTCATATTAGATCCTGTTCAGCAATATCAGCAACGGCAGTGGAGTCGGTGAGTAAAGCTTTAGGTTACCGGTCACTGCAAAGAAACTTAAACCATGAGCGGTGGTGATCAACTGCAGAGCTCAGAGCAGAAAGAGAGCTGAATGAGGATGTTGATTTGATGTCTTTATTTTGAACATGTAAAAGTAAAATAGAAAAAAAAAAACAAGATTAAATAGTTATACAAAAAAAACCAAATCAAACAGTTCCATTAGCAAGCAGTAAAACATTTTACTACATGATCGAAAAGAAGTAGGAAGAAGTTAAAACTTATCTAATCCTGCCCCTTCATTCACTATTATCTGGCATTATACTAGTGCACTCCTACAAAACAAATCTTCATAACCTATCTTCATCCTTACACCTACAATCAAAAGCTCCATGTTGAGTCTGTTCCAAAGTTTTACACCACAGATTTAAATACAAAAGCTTTTCCTTGTGGTCCGAACACTCACCATCTTTAATCTTAACTTCCCTCTTAAGTTATAACACCCCTCTCTTTCAAAGAAAAATCTTTTAATATTTCCTGGAAGGAGATTTTTCCTTGCTTTATACACATTTTTTTGCAGTTTAAAAAAAAAAATTCAATATTTTGGATTTGAGGAACAATGAATTTGTGTGTTCACAGAAATCAAAATTTCTGTAGTTCTGACAGTGGTTGCAGTGAGCTTTAATAAGTGGACAGTTTAATGTTAAATCTACCGCAACAGGCAGAATCTGCTGAATCACTGGGACTATTCAAAAAAAAAAATCTGTAAACATAAATCATAATAGATCAATAAAATCATCTTTTAATCAAGGTTTTTTTGCCAACGTGTTTGTAATTTAAGTTAGTAGACAGGTAATAAGCAGGATAATGTATGGTTTGCAGGTAGTTATGGGAAATAGAGTCCCTCCAGGGTGCGACATCAAGATTTTTTTTACATTAAAAACAAGTCTTTATTTTGACATCCACGCCTTTTCCTGGTTAACATCATTACAACATGTGTGAGGATGATCCATCCTGTGTTAATACCTGTAAGCATCCCTGAATATGGCGAATAAGAAGTAGAAAACATAGTCATGAATGATGTAAGCTTAGATAACATCAGATAACGGGAGATTTGTCTTTGTAACAAAGCCTCTCTTCACCCAATTATATAAAATTCATTTGTAAAAAAACATAAGTAAATAAAAACAAAAAAAGAAATAGACAACCCTGAAAGAAAACCTCTGCAGTTTATGTGTGATTTTTCTCTTTAGTTTTACCACAGCGAGTCACCAAAGTCATAAACAATCACATCTTCAGCAAAGGTGCTGAGAATTTGTGAATACCGTCAGGCATTATGGCACTAAAATGTTCTGGCTCTCTGATTTCAAAAGAGTAACAGCCTCAACACCCTCTCCAGCACTGTGGCACAGAACAAGAAAAGGGTGCTGTTTTTCAGACAAAGACCAGGCTTTCACACTTCTTTAAAGGACAAGGGAGGAAATAGGAAAAATCTAGAAAATGACCGTGTTTTTCGCTCCAGCGCTGGGAGGAAGCAACAAGTCCTCCACTCTTTTTTACCAGAAGTGGGCTGTTGACCAAATCATTTCACAAAGAGGTCCACTTAGTAGCTGTTAAGGAGCTTCTCAGCATAGAACAGGATCATTCTCAACCTTTGGACTCGTCATTAAAGTGTCGTCCCCTATGTTCGGAGGAAAGAAAGAGAAAATTCACGACAGCTTCCCAGCTCCATCTGTTGAAAAAGACTCTGTGATACGAGTTTATATAATGTTTTAGAAGCTAACAACACATTTCTATCATTATAATGAAGTAGTCTGTATTACCTTCCAGGCGTTCTACTATCTGCCAACCGATTAAGATTTGGATGTGTTAAAGTATTTCATTCATTCATGAGTCCTCCACTGATTAACTGTAATTATTATTAGGCTTGTCTTTGAAAGCTATCCTAGTCGTAGCTCGGATCCAAATTGATGATGTACAACAAGCATATTCCTTCTTTGATTAAATCTGGACATTCTCCTGCCTTTCCAAATCCTCAAACCTACATACCTCACATCTAAACTCCACCAGCACCTGCTATGTGTGAGCTTCAGATGTATTAAGCTTGTAGCAGTTAATGTAGTCTGGATCCTCCTGCCCGCAGGAGATATAAACTGAAGGCTACAGAGTTTACTTTTCAAATCCATACCTGCAGATTATTTACATTTATTAGCTGGCGTTCTTTCCAATCACCCGGCTGTGTTAAATACTTCAGATTCAGATTGGTCAACAGCCTATAGCAACGGTTATTCATTCTAAGGAGCAAGAGCAACACTAGGGATAACCAGATCACACACATCTGCATAAAGTAGTCAAACACATGTAAAATGTATGATTTCATCTCTTGCTTTTGACAATGTAGCAAAACGCTGGTTCTGGTAGGATTTAACAATTAACCCTCCTGTTATGTAGCGGGTCAAAGTTTAGTCTATTTTAGGCAATATATACCTTCCAAACCAGCTAAATGCTGCATAAAAATCTGGGCAGCATGTGACAGAAAAGGTGTTGTGTTAATTTATCAAAATCACTTCATAAAAACAAAAAGAAATAAAAATTTAAAATAAAATAAACAAAAATCTGTCAGAAAAAAGTATTGTATTTATATCTAGGGCTTTCCAATGTATATTAAAAAAAGATTTAACATGAATTTGAATGAAAAACGAGTGAGTTATCCTCATTGAACCATGACCTGTGAGGATTAAAGAACACCAGTGGACTAAATCTTGATTTAAATGGTTAGTAATGGAGTTAAAAATTAGATTTAAAAAGATGTGCATCAGGATTTTTTGGGTTCTGACACTTTTGGATAATTGAATATGCCCCTGGTCAAATTGACTCAGGAACATTATTGCTGTTCCAGAGAAACGAACATAACAGGAGGGTTAAAGCTGGGGTTGGTAATCAGATTTAGATACACTTTTTGTCATACTGGTTAAAATGATCTTTATGTCCTGATGGCAATCAATACATGATGTGTTCCTAAAAAAGAGCGAAAAAAGCTGAGATCTACAGACGGAGTAAACCTGGGAAAACACCAACCAATCACCGTTTTTTGGCTCCCCAAATTTTAAACCAATCAAATCCCGTCCAGCCGTTCTGCCCTCCTCCTGCGCGTACATTTCCCCGGCGTGCACTCCTCCGAGTCCCCGTCTCC
This sequence comes from Notolabrus celidotus, assembly GCF_009762535.1. Classification (NCBI taxonomy): domain Eukaryota; kingdom Metazoa; phylum Chordata; class Actinopteri; order Labriformes; family Labridae; genus Notolabrus; species Notolabrus celidotus. Next base: position 13,326,170 of record NC_048288.1, read on the forward strand.
TGCCTCTACTTCCCCTGACTCTACTGACTGCCCCTCTCGCTCGTCCTCGGGCCTGTCCCCTCTGACCTGATGAGGTGCTTTGCTCAGGACTGTAGTCCGGATCAGAGTCTAAAAAGCTCTCATCAACAAGCAGAATAATTAATGACGTTCAGTAAGTCCTACAGAAAATATATATTTATTGTAGCGTCCGTCCGGACGCTGTAGTGATGACGAGCCGATTGGTGAACACGTTGATCTTTAATAACCAGTCACTGTCGGCCGTGATCACGCCAACCAACAAAGCAACAATCCATGTTTGAATGAATGAAAAACTTCTCCTCTCCTCTCTCCTACTTGCACACTCTACACCTCTCCTGATGCCTTCACTGACTGTCAACACTGTAGGAATTAAGAACATCTACACTGAACACGTTTAACAAACAGTAGATTTGTAACAGTATTATATGTGTTATAACTTTTCTCCTGATATCGTGTCACCGCTACAACTGGATAATGCTAGCATGATAGTTGTGAGTACTAACAGCATCCATGTTTGTTTGTGTTTTTAACTTTCACTATGATAATGTTTTGGTGAGGACCGGTTTTGAATCAGTCACGATCATATGGTCGAGAATCAGCGGCGCTCGTGCATGTGAGCGGGGGGGGGCGTCGTTTTGGAGGAGCTCTGAGGGAGGAGGGGAGGGGTTAGACGGAGTCATGAGGAAATGCTACATTCAAATTCATGCTGGTTTTCCGAGACTACCAACCCTAGCTTTAAGACCATTTTTCATGACTGTGTTGGCATGGCAGCAAGCATTTTGATTGATGTGTGTCAATCAAACTAAACCAAGGCAACAGTTGCAATATCACATGGTGCAATGCAGAGAGAATGTAGTCCAACCAGATGTGTCTGACACCCAACCAGAGGACAAGGAAGCTCTAGCATATGAAAATTGTTCATTTCAAATGGTCAACAAATAATTTGTAATTAGCAAGCTTATAACAAAGGTGACAAAGAGAAGATTTCACCAAGACGTAAAGAGACAGATTGAGTAGAGCGTAGTCATTTTGTTGCACATGTTGTTACAACCCGGCTCTGAGGCTGTAGCAAAAATTGAGAGAGGAGACAAGGGATGTACAAAAGTAAGTCAGAATTTATTACAAAAGTAAGGAAAATAATAGGACAAATGTCATTGAGTGAAAATGAATAAACAGAAACGCTGCGCTGCGATGCCTACATGGGAAATGTGAGAGCTTATGGGAGGGACCGACACGCCGGATGAGAGGAAGCTTTATTGTGACAGTTAGACCGGGCCCAGGTGTGGCTCATTGCCTCAATGACGACCCTGGATCTGATAGATAGAGAACAAACAGCAACTATAGGGGTCGCCACAATGTGTGGGCAGGATCTGTGGTGTGCTTTTTTTATGATTTGATAGATACTTACTTTCGTAATAAACATCCACATAAAACCTGCCCAACTAATACCCAGTATCACAAAATGTTCAAAAACTGAACTGATAAAAATGTAAAAAATGTAGCAGTTTTAAGGTTTTTGTAGATTTGGGTTGCCAGAGTCTTTAAACTTGGAGTTTTCAGACCAAATCAAACTGACTCAAGTAGCATCACTTGAGGACATTATCAAACATCCCAGTCAACATAATCTGATAACAACTTTCCCACGTATGCAGCAGACAAGCAGGTATACATACTTTGATGTGTAAAATTAGCGGAGTTTCCCTTTAAGGTGTGGAAAAAATCTTGGCCATGGCTTAAATAAACCAGATCTGACTGTTAGAAAGGGAAAATATGTGTGCAGCTTTGTTCCATCCCTAGAAAAATGTTGAGTTATTAAAGAACTCATGCTGATATCTTTTGGTAAAGATGTACCGTTCAGATGAAAGGGACCTGGTTTAAAGGATATGCCTTCATTAGGAGACGTAACAATATGTTAACAATGCATAGGTAGAATCGTAGACCATTCATTTTCAGTAATTACTTTGTGAAAAGACAGAACAATTAATTTGACAATGATGTACTGCTATTTAAAAACTGCTGTGTGTAGCACCTTTGAGCCAAAATTAGAGATAAAAGGATTTCTGCAGACAGTAATGAATGGCTCGGATTGTTTGTTACTAGCTACAGTATGCAAATGCACACCCGTAGTAAACAAAGAGACTGCATCACAGACTCTGTATAGTGCTAAACGCTGGATTGTACTCTCTTTTTTTCCTCAGCTTCTGTTTACTTCATTCATCATTGTTCATTTTAGTTTGACTTTCCAGAGCTGTATTGAGTTTACTCTTGCTCTCGCCGGGCGGAAGCTAAAGTAATCCCTTTGAAATGACTTATTGTATTGTGCTTTACAGACAATGTCATCATTTGTTTTAATAGAGAGCAGCTCCTAATAACATGCCCCAATGAAAAGGTCAATATTATCTCTCCGGCATGGGCTGTATGAGCCGGGGCCCGGATTGGAGGAGATGAGAGAGAGGAAGAGAGAGAGAGGGAAGGAGAGAGGGGGAGGCAGTAGCGCCTATTAACATTTATGAATAATTTAATCCTGCATTGCTGGCCAAAGTCCAAGTGCATAATTCACTAATTGCAATCAGAGAGGGGAAGCTAGGGAAGCGGAGAGCTCTGTGTGAGAGAAAGAGTGTGTGTGTGTGTGTGTGTGTGTGTGTGTGTGTGTGTGTGTGTGGCTCAGAGATATGAAGGTTGGGGAATTGGCTTTGTGAATGTAAAAGGGAGAACCAAGCCTATCATTCATGCATGGTAAAGCTCTTCTCACTGGACCTGCTTTGCTATTATACCATCTTACATGGGGGCCTGTGTGTGTGTGTGTGTGTGTGTGTGTGTGTGTGTGTGTGTGTGTGTGTGTGTGTGTGTGTGTGAGTGTGAGTGTAAGTGTAAAGTGTGTATTTGTGAGTGGGTACAATTAACACTGACCCAATGTTCATCACAACATTAAAGAATGAATGACGATGGTCATTATAAAGAAGTAGAAAGTGATTACTGTCTTTTTAAATATTGCTGTGAATTATGAGTTAAAGGATGATTCTGGTATTTTTTACTCTTGCAAGCAAATTTCAATTTCAACCAACAATGCATGAATCCAACTAAGGAGTATTGTGTGTATTTTAACCCTGATATATATTTTTTCTCTTTGCTATAGATCCTTCAAATAATGCATCGTCATTACTAATACAGACACAGTTGTTAATTCAAGCCCCACCAGGCCATTTTGAGACAATCAGTCAACACTGTGTTGTTATTTGTTGTGACATCTTGCTTGTGTCAGTAACGCTAATCTGACAGGATGTGATGGAAAATATGTGAAGCAGGAGTTTCTCACCGACAAATAGCTTCTAATGTAATGTACCTGAGGGTGGGTTCAGACAAGTGGCAATAAAGAATCAGAGTCATGTACTGTGGAGAATGATCCAGCAGGTGAACTAGGGTGACCATATTTTTGAACCTACAAATAGGGACACTGTAATTTCACTGTAAACCCATATGTATGAGCTCATGGTACGACTGGATTTTTCATCAGTGTATCTTTCAACACCATGGGAAGGGGCTCCCATGACCAACCAAAACTTGTCTTAAGTACCTTGAGCCATCTTAAATTGGTTGTCATCAACGTTTTCCTGACTGGAGCAGGTTGCAACAGTGCTACTTCCTGCCCTTTTCTACCATTTGTCTTCACCCATTTAAAAAAAAAATCTTCTTTAGATTTTTTGGGCATTTTTTGGCCTCTATTGAATAGGACAGCCAAAGAGAGACAGGAAATGTGGGGAGCAGAGAGCAGCGGGAGACATGCAGCAAATGGTCGAGGGCTGTAGATGAACCAGCGACCGCTGTGATAATGACCACAGCCCCTGAACACGGGTTCAAACCCCCAGACCAACAACGGTGCCCCATGTTTGCCTATCTTAATATAGCTCTGTATGTCGGCATTTCCACTGTGTGTGACCTAACATTGACACTTGCAGTCCGGCAAAATGCAACATGTTTAATGTCTAGTGCCAAATGCTGACTTCCTTTTCGGCATGGCAGCTAACTTACCTTAAGTCACGCAGCAGGCCCTGTCAGAATGAAAAGCTGGGCTAGCTAAGCAACGGACACACGCCAAGATTGATTGACAGATATACAGACAAATCAACATTGCAAGCATGGTACGTTGTTTTGTTTTTTCAATGGGTTAAATAACCGAGAAATTGATTGACATTTTAATGTTTCATAGATATTTGACGAGACTCGGAACACAGAACTTGAAAGCAGGATGGCCTCAGTCAAACTGGGATGAATGGTCACCAAAGAGTAAACCCTAAACAAGCTTTTGTTACATTCCCTCTCCTCCTATCTGATAAAAAAGAAAGACTTTATCCAAAATGGTCTTCAGGGCCAGTTTGAAATTGAACATATCCAATGTAAGGACTTGGGGGATATATAGAAGACAGGTTGGGCATGAGTCAGTGTCAATATAAGTACCCCTGTGAATGTCATGTCATATTGCTGCTCTGATGACAGGTTGTTAGAAGCTTTACTTGAAATAGCCTCTGATTGGCTTAAGTGTGAGCTAGCAGCCCAGCAGGAGTGTTACTGTTACCTTCTTTTCATTCTAGTTGGTATTCTTTGCGAACATTTGTGAATATCATCTGCCCACCAAGTGTTCATGGCAGGTTTCTTTGTGCAGTAACTCTTGAAGAGTTTGGTTTGATGATTCTGGTTTAAAACTTCTGAGCAAGCCTCACAGAGAAAAGAAAAGAACAAAGTTTAAGAAAGAGAACATAAACTGTTCCTACTTAGAACCCAATGTATCAGCTTTTTTTAGTGCCAAGTGAAATAAAAAGCAGCACTGAGAGAATCTGAACAGTTACTGAAGGGCCACTTTGGGGATAAAATAATTCATTAATTCTTAGAAGAAGAATTAGTTTGCTTTTTTCATGAAGTATGCACATTATAAGTAACAAAAGACAAGAAGTTTGAGTAAAGAAGTTATTATATTTTTCACTCTGTTACTGCAAATGTCTCACTTTCAGTCTTCTCATATTCAGAGATCTATAACTTTTCAACAAAGCCAGGAATACAGAGACCGTGCAGCAACAAAGCTCTACAGGACTCCTGGAAAGCACGGCAGCTTGCTGCTTAAAACCCAGCCGGCAGTCGTGTTTCAAGAACCTGGTTGAGAGAGAAAGCTCAGAATCCCTCAACAGAGAGCGTTTAGGTAGACGTGTTACCACAACCCCCTCAATCATCCATCACCGTGTCCGGCAAGTCCCAAATGTCAGACAGGGCGATCCTTCAGAGCAGCTCTAACTAGATAGCGACAGAGGACAGATATGGTATCGAACGGCAGACAAAAAGTTCTGAGATAGTGCTTTTGTTCATTACAGTCCACCTGATAAATGGCTCGTGGGTTCAGATAGTTTCAGCAAATAGTTTCCATTCCCCCCTGTCACTGCTAGCGTCCTACAGACAGGCCTGCTACCCGTCGGCAAAGAATGTTTCCATCATTCTCTACTCTTGTCACCCGGCTCTGATGGTTTTTTTTCTCACTCCCCCCAGTGACAGACTTTGAGGCTGCAGATGACAGCCCAAAAACTTCAGGCCAATGAATCCTTCAAGGGAGGAAGCACTTAAGTCTGTTTGAGTGTGTGAGACAAGATTATTACAAATCCACCATCCAAAATGTAACATTGACCACAGTGTACTGACAGGAGAGTGGGGAACTTCAGGTATTGAACAAATGTAGCTCTAGCGAAAGTTCGGACAGGAAGACTATAAAGCAATCACAGCAGTTGTTTAACTCTCCTCTCCCTCGTTCAATAGTTCACCCGCTTCCAGCTGAACGCTCCGGAGCTGTCATTGGTTAATCAGCAGCTGCGTCATCCAATAACTCAGTGGCACGCCCTTATCGTCAGCCTATCAACTTTCTGCTGTCTTTTTAAATGCGTCTCTCTCTCCAGCTAGTTCCTCTTGCATTGATGGTGCGCACCCCTCCACCTCCCCATCTCCACCTGGTCTCCACAAAGTCTTCAATTCCTAGGATCATCAATCACCACCACCAGTGTCTGGACTCTAGGGGGATCTCTTCAGCTGCCAAATTCATGCGTCCTACGCTCACAACATTATCCTCATAGAGTCCTTACGTCAAAGATTTCTGTCAAGTTTCATCATTCATTCAGTTGTAATAAATAACCTTTAATATTCAAATTGTGTCTCTCCTGATTGAACTGTACTGTGTATGACAGTGGATCTCTTTATACAACCCTGATACCAATGAAGTGTGAGCGCTGTAATAAATGTAAATAAAAACAGATATAGATGGTTTTACCGCCAAATGTTGAAACTGAAAAAGTTGATTATCTTATGAAATTAATACATATCATTTTAGATTTGATGCCAGCGACACCTTTCGAAACATTTACAACCGTGACCAAATGACCACCTAGAGCAGGTTTTTCCAGAGGAGGGGTTGGGACCCCTGGGGGGTTGGCAGACACTAATGGGGGGGGGGGTCTTCCCCAATGTTCTTTTTTTGTCTAAAATTGTATATATAACCAGTCATTGTACAAAAATATCAACAAAAATATTGTTTACACTTAAAATAACACCTTACAAATGACTTAACAGAACATCAGTATCAGCAGGTTAATTCATTACAGCACAGGAAACACAGCGTGTGTGTACATGTGTTTGTATAGTGTACATGTATGAATGCATATGTTTGTATATATTATTTCTCTATGCATGTACTTATCTTTTTGTAAGTTTATATATGCATGTGTGTATGTATTTGTACATATTTATTTGTATTATTATGATTATTGTTATCATTATTTTTTGTGTTTATGTATATGTATGTATATCTATATATAGATATACATACATATATACATATCTGCATATATACATACATATATATGAAACTGTTTAAAACACATTCATATATGTTTGATAATTGGACATGTTTTGCAAGATTTGCGTTTTGCTAATAAAAACAAACAGAGAAGGAAACGGAGCCACGTGCATGTCGGCTACTTTTCTGCAGTCCAGCTAAATGAAGTATGAAGAAACATTTAATCACCTCAAGGGACAGTGAGGGTCACAGGACTTTTGAACCTTTATTTTTTGGGGTGGCAGGTTGAAAAGTTTGGGAACCCCTGACCTAGAGGAAGATCTCCCAATTAATTAGGTTAATTAGAAACATGTTAGTAAGCAAACTGGGCATAAAAAGGACATTTCAGCAGGGCTGAGTCCTTTGGAAGTACAGATGGGAAGAGGTTCACCACTCTGTGAGAGGCTGTGTGAGCAACAATTTTAGAATAATGTTCCTCAGCATTAAATTTCAAAGAATTTGGGCATTTCATCATCTACAGATCAGAAAAACATGAAAAGATTCACACATTTCATTCAACAACTACTCATTTTGATTCTAAAACATGAAGTATAAAGAAGCAGAATGAAGATGTGGACAGTTAAAGGCAATTGTGTGCTTCAGCAGAGAAGCAGCTCGTGGTCACATCTCTGCAGCCATGCAGATCACTGTACCCAGCGTTTTATCTGAAAACACATTAAAAAGACACTTCTTGTCTCGCTGCCACAAATTAGGGCGACATAATTTGCACAACCAATTCAGAGGAGATTATGTTAAGAGTATTTCTGTGTTTTTAAAGACCAAGTGTAATTAAGCCAAATAAACCCTAATTATGCAGCTCTATGCTAGTTGTTGCGTGTTGTTTGTGCGTTTGTATTCGTATTGATGGAAAGATCACCCCGTCTTCTCTTGTGGTAAAAGGATTTATATAAGGAATACCCTCTATATGTAGTCCTTTTAACCAGTGAGATCGTGGTTTTGGATCCAAGCAGAGTAATATCACAGGCCTTAAGTGTGATTTAATAGCAGTTGCAGAAATGCTTCTTCATCCCATTAGGTTTTGTGTGTGTGTGTGCCTGAGTCTTTTTTCATTTAATTTTCCTCATGAACTCACGTGAGGAAGGTGAGGGTGTCCCCCTTAGCGGGTGGTATCACACCAGGAAACAGCAGTACCTGACCACCTGTGGGTCGATCAATCTACCATCAATCCAAATGCAGTTTGATGCTGGGTCCACTGCTGGTTTTTATTTAGGTTCAACGGTAAAGTAGATCATGCTGCTCTTGTTGTGCTCTTTTTTCATCTTCTTCATGCATGGTCACTTCATCTAGAAAGCAGTAGAGCAAATCATTTGCTTTTTATTCATCTGTGAGTCAGAGGCAAACAGCTGTCAGTGGCCTGAGAATGAAGACTGTGTTTCATCTGTCATGCTGCCATTAAAAGAAGAAGAAAAAAAAAAGAATAACATGCTAATTCATTTCTTGGCTGTTTTGGCTTTTCCTTTCTAAGCTTCAATAAAATAATTGCTTCTACAAAAAGGAAAATCACAACATGACATGAACGTTTACTCTTGTCATTTGTTCTCTGACTTGGAAGCCACATGGTTAGTCCAATTGGGATACTTTCCACAATTAAAGGGATGTGTTACTATAGCAACAGTGAAAAAATGAGTGATGTTGTACAAAATGAAATTCAGTAACAGTCGGACATAACTTCAAACAGACAGCATTTTTCTTTCTCTTTGTCCTTTTCTCTCCTCCTGTATAAAGGTGAGAGAAGTTTTCATTTGGTCCGCCACGGATCTGTCCTCTGTCCCTGTGTCACCTTTAACATACAACACACACAGACACACTCGTGCACGCATGCACGAAGGGTCTGTCTTTGCAAAACACAAGTTTACAGCGATCCAAAGTGACTCCTTCAAGCAAGCTCGAACAAAGGAAACCATGACAACAGCATTCATTGATGTGCTCTTTTCAAAAGAGGCGGCAGAGCTGGCTGTGCACAAATCTCCTCGGTAATGAGAGTGAAAACCTTGGAGCGCACTATAACAACACTAAGACTGTTTTAGACTTGTGCATGCTCCAAATTTTTCATCTGACTTCTGTAAAGGCTCGTGTGGAATGCTGTGGTGAATTCGTCTTAAGAGAACACATGCATTTAGCCACTTAAGTGTACGATACATAGATTTGACAACATATATCCTGCAGAGAAACGCTGAACGACTACATAATGGATCACCTGGTGGAATGTTTTCAGCACTATGCTGGTAGAAATAAGACACCAGACATGCATGCATGAAGGAAGTATGGACATAAATAGATATATACAAGAACACAGTGCTGTGAAGCTATTTAAATGAGCTCATTTTAAGTTTCCACACTTCCCTTGAAGTAACATTTATAATACATGTTATGTTTCATTTGGCTCTCTTACAAAAGCAGCACGTCGTTATGACTGATAACTGTTGAATTTTCCAAACTATAAAATCTGCAGCCTCCTGCATGTGACACGCATGATGTAGACATGTAAATGCTTTGTTTTAAGAGACATTAATGTCTAAATTAAAAAGAGGCAATGCACAGAGAACGAGTGGGGGACACAAGATGTTTTTCATAAACCCATCTATCAAATTTGAAGGTCTTTTAAAAAACGAATCCAACCCTGAGCGCGAGTTCATGAAGCCCCTCGTCTCCAGCCAAGGTCAGCTTTGTGTCAACGCGTTCCAGTGTATACAAGTCTTTCATTTTCATACTCTTCTCTACAGCTGCCAGTAGAGTACTGAGGGATCTCCGCTCTCCAGAGAGAGGGGTTTGGATGCAGCTACATATTCAAAACACTGCCCCTTTACACAAGCATTTCCATAGCTTTGAGACATATGCGTACGTGACCTGCGTTTTCGTGTCTGTATAGCTGTTTCTCTTCTTTTTTTTTGCTTTTATCTCACAGTGTTTCAGTTGTCGACCGCAGCCAGATAGATGCGCGGGGCCTAATGAGCTTTGCTTGAACTCGCTGGCTTCATTCCAGAGTCAGCATCCAGGATCAATATGCCCGTTTGCATTAATGTGAAAACATACACGGTGGTCGCTTGGCATCTTGTGTTAAAGCCATGTTCATGCGCACATCGCTCTCATTGCTCCGCCACGTTTGACTCTCCAACCCCCACCTGCACCACCTAAGTGGAAAAGGGGTTATGCCTCATTTAAATAACACGGAGAGAGCACTAGATCCCTTCCTCTCCTGGGTGCCTGTGTCATTAATTCAAGTGTGGGGAGGAAAAGGGAGAGAAATGAAAGAAAAGAGATGAGGATCATGTCACAGATAGGCCCTTTTCCCCTCTGGGCTAATGGCTTCCCATACATTCTGAGTGGTCCAGTGTTGTCACTTACTAAACCACGAATAGATGACAACTCATTGTGTGGCTGCAGCCTTTTAGCACAGGATGCACTGACAGACATTTGACACTCTGTTATAACTAGCCGGCTAATGTGACCTCCTGGATATCTCTGCATAGCTTGAGCCGGGAGATGGTGCTTGTCAGGGGTCAGCCGTAGCAGAAAGCACTGGTTTCACCTCATTTGGGAGCTAAGGGAAGCCAGTGATACTCCACCCACCTCTGGCTCTCCTGCCACCCACGGCGCCGCTGATGAGGGTTTGTTTGGCCGAAGTTCACGGCCGCAGCCCCTAGATTGACGCCGTGTTGATATTTAATGATGTGCTGCCAAACGAGAGACGACGCCGGTGCCGGACAACCCTGCCAGATACCGTTGGCTATGCTAAATGTCATTCTAATTATCCATCTCTTTTTGCACTGAATGCAGGAGTAAACATTTGCACAATTCTTTGCCCTCTTGATCCGTCCATCCTTTCATTCACTCTCCCTCTCTTTATCACACCTACTAAGTGGGTAAACATTACACTTTTTTCTTCAGGGTTTTGGTTGCCTGGATAAGGGTGTCCATGTAAGATAAGATAATGTGACAGGGTTCAATGCGTACATTTTTAAAGGGTACCTACACCCTTAAGGCAAAATAAGGAGGCAAAGACAGAAGGATAATGTGGCAACAAGCTGAAGATCACAACAAAAGAAAAATATGGATGAATGTTAATAAATAAGTAGTTCATGACTGAATGAAGGAACATTTTCTGCTTGTTAACACATTTGATACCTGGAGCTTGAGTATTGATTCAAGACACTGAGAGCCTGATTCACTAAAGCTGCTTTTTGCTAGCTCGCTCCAGCAAGTTAGCTTGTTACAAACCATAAAATGTGTGTCGAATCTGTCATGAATCAACTCCATGAATGGTAAAGACTTACCCTCTCCATCTAGCTCACCATATACTGTATGAGGTTAGAATTTAGTGCCATCAGGATTAGCTGTGGCAGCTCATCTCAGTCACAATAAGGTGCTAACTTAGAGCAAAATGCACAGAGCTGCAGAACTTTGTGGGCGTTTTTGCGTTGGAATATTATTAGAGTGATTTGCTTTCCAGAGACCTTGAGACAGAACAGACAGTGGTGGCATGTCACATGCAATTCTTAGTGCTAGAGGGCAGGTTAATAGGTAGCATGTGCACTCTTGTGCAAACACTGTCTCATCAGCTGTTGGGTTTAACTTCACAAGATTATCCTCATGTCTCATTTAAGGGAAGGTGACTGACGGCCTTCTGGATCATGCCTCTTAATATTATTGAATAAAAGCCATGACTTATTTCTCATGAAATTTCAAATTTATTCTGATAAGATTATGACTTTTTTTCCTCTCTTTCTGATTTTCTTGTTTATAAATTTAGATCTTTAGTTTTATTAGGTTCAAGTTCAAACTTTTAAGTTTGAACCTTTTATTCTGTAAATGTACAACTTTTTATTTGTTAATTTACAACTTAGATCTTGTGATTTAACAACTTGATTCTTGTAAATTTACAACTTATTTCTTTTATTCATTTTTCCTCAAAATTACAACTTAACATTAAGCAAGTAATGACACATTTCACATATATTTATATCTTTAATTTGGTTGATGTATGAGGTCATTCTTGTAAAATTAAGACTTTATTCTTGTTAATGTACAACTACAGTATTTTTCATCTTTGTCCTTAATGTTGTCAGTTTACAAGTTTTTATTATACATTCTACAACTATTTTCTCTAAAGAATCCAAATAATCTTAAAATTAGGATTTATTTATCATAAATTCTTGTCTTTTTTTCCAAAAGGTTGAATGTCTTTAATATGGCTTATTTACAAGATAATTCTTGTAAAATTTTGACTTTATTCCCATAAATTTACAACTGATTCTTATAATCTTTGTCTTCAATCTGGTCAGTTAAAAAGGACATTATTGTACATGTACGGCTATTTTCTGTAAAATTTCAAGCTTTTCTCTTGTTAATTGCAATTTTAATCTTGTCAAATTACAAGTTTATTACTGTAAATTTACAACAACTTTTCTTATGATGTCATTCTCATAACGTTATAACTTGATTCATGTAAATGTACAACTATTTCACTAAAAATTTCAAATTTCTCTCATGCTTTATTCAGCCCTAAACCTAAATTCTATCCTAATAAATGTGAGATATGTCATTTTGATTACACACACCACACACCTCTGCATGTAATGTACCTTAAAAAAGAGGAGTTTGGATGACAGTATTTTGGATTTGCGCACAGTTTGATCTGCTGTATTTATAGTTTAAAAACTAGAATGTATGAAAAAGAAATGGGATCTCACACAGCAGCTGCTTCATTATGACACCTCATGCACACAGCTCCAGCCCACAGTACTTTGATGTTTAAAAATGATTTAAATGAAGAACTTGTTAAGTGCATGAATCACAGGTGCGAGACCTCATTGTGAATTGAAAATGACTGTTTTTATTTCAAGCTAATTTGTACTGACTATCACAGAGCAGAATGATATTCTCAATAACTGCATTATGAAATCACAGTGTCAGACAAATGATGACATGAAAACACTGTTAGCTGTTAATGTTGTATTTATCACAAGCCAGACTAACACTACCGGCACGATGTAAGGGATTACAGGGTGTTTTGCCTTGAGAGTTTCATGCTTGGTGTCATTTTATCTGCACTTAGTAAAGCTTCAGAGCTATAAGCACAGTTAAGACAGCTGGAAGGAATAAAATTATGTAGACTACTAAGAGGAAACATGTGGACTGTGAGTGTATTTTTAGACTCATTGGACCATGAGAAGTCAGTGCGTTTCACCCTGCACAGGACGAAAAATGGCAACGTAAAGGCATAGTGACGTGCGGACAACATTCAGACAGGTACCTGCTGCGTTAGCCGCAGTGTGTATTGCTCTGGCCCCTTGGCTGCTGCCATTTTGTCTTCACAGTGTGACATGGAACCTAAGCACAACTCCAACCTGAAAGAGAGCGAGAGGGAGAAAGAGAGTGGTCACGCTTGACCTTTATCTGTTTCCCAGTAAATCAGGACTACTCTTCATATCTAATGATGCAGAAACAGTCAAACATGACCTTTGAAGTTACAATACTGTACTGTGGCACCACGACGCCCCCGCCCCGCAGTATCCACCAGCACATACATGGATTGCTGATTTCCACACTTACACGGCTCCCAAATCAAGACAAATGGTTAGGCGCACTAAACATAATCAGGATGTAATTGACATTGATTTGCGAAATTAAGTGTGGAAAGTGTTGCGAGGTGTAGGGAGGTGGGGGAGTTAGGGCATGGATACATATTGTAGGAAGGTGTAAGGCTTTTCAGGCTTTACGTAGGAGTTTGATCAGCTGTTTAAACAAGCTTACTGAGGCATGGCTTAAAGCTGTTTACTGCTACAGAAGGAGTTTGACGGATACAACTCTTCCAATTGTTAATTAAAGAACAGAGAGAAGAAGACACAAAGATAAATGAAGACAGACAGGGAAGTATTAAAAAGCAGACAGGGATCTGGAAATAGATGGAAAGAGGTGTGTGCTGCCAATCACCGGTGCAATACAATAACAGCCATCCATCTCTCTTCATTATCGGCCCTTGTCCTTCCAATGATTTCCCGGTGACCATAATGTCAGTCTTTACTGCTGGGGGGCCTTGCCCATCTGCTGTCATCTCTGCTCTTGTTAGGAAGTATAGCCTTCATCAAGAGGAGAATCATGGGGGTATTTTACTGCACTGCATAAACATCCATTACCCCCCTCCCCTGTCCCTTTCCCTGTCATTACTCTGGTCCTGAGAGAGCAAGAGACTGAGGGAAGAGCAGAAAGGCCGATAGGTGAATATATTGAAAGACAGAAGAAGAAGAAGAAAAGGGCTCAACAACAACACAGTGTTGTTGTATAGAAAGAACTTGTTAGTATTTGAGTTCCCCCTGATTGTTCCTGGATAATTGGACGCTGGGGGGGCAGGGTGGGCTGAGTGCGTGTGTGTGTGCGTGTGTGCGTGTGTGTGTGTGTGTGTGTGTTGGGGAGTGGCTGTTATGAGGGCAATTATTTCACCAAACTAATTACTTATTCTCTTCTCCCATATATTGATGGTTCCTTTTTTATCATTTGCTTCAGGGTGATGTAACTTGCCCTCTGGTGGGTGTAAAGCAGGGTGTTCACTCTTACCTATCAGTTATACTAAAGACAATGTTTGGGAACTACAGAGGCGGATAACTTGTAACAGCAATCTGTACCCAGGAACTCAAAATCCTTCAGGACAAGAGGGCAGAGGGGGCCGGAATTACCTGCAATGCAGCTTGATAGCTGAAAGAGAGATCGCAGAATAAATGTATTGTTAAAGAGAAACTGCTTTTACTTTCGCAAATTCTAAAACATCCAAACGACTAATGAGCAGTGTTTAAGACGATTTTTACTGGAAGACATCAGTTCAAACTTAAAGGTATACTTTGGTCTTTTTGAAGTGGGGTTGTCACTTAGTAAGGGGGTCCCATTCAGCTCAGACACTTTGTTCAGAAACCAGCTGGAGAACCGGATAAACTGTTTTTGAGAAACTCCAACCCAAACCTTAAAGTTAGAGCAAGTGTATGCTCTATTTGGACATTTTCCAGTGCTTCAGTCTGCTGTCAGAATGCCCATTCTGATAGATCGATTCGTTTTCAGGTTAAAATTATGACAGTTTTAAAAAAAACTAATTTTGACAAAGCAGGATTTCAATTGACAGTTCATGATGCTAATTTCAAAACGTAATGTTTAACCACATTGAACTTAAAAGCTCCTGAAAGGAATTTTTAGCAGGTAATCAACAGTCTGAAATAAATATTAAATCAATCAATCAATCTGTATTTATATAGTGCCGAATCAACAAATGTTATCTCAAGACACTGTACAAACAGAGCAGGTCTAGACCGTACTATATGTTATATCATTAGCAAAGACCCAACATCAAGACAGGATAAGATCCTGTCCCATTTTACAGGCAGGCCTCAGTCTTATTTTGTCTCAATCCACCATGAGCAGAGCACTTTGCATCATTTATCAAGTTACAGTGGTGTGGGAAAAAATCCTTTTAACAGGCAGAAACCTCGAGCAGAACCAGACTCATGTAAGACAGCCATCTGCTGGGACTGTGTTCGGGTTGTAGAGGGGGATAGAGGGAGATGCAGAAAGGGAGTGATGGACAGAGACAAGTAACAATGACAACATCAACATCATCAGTTGGAGTTAGACTGTTCTGAGATTAGCATTGCAGCAGTGATGATAATGGTGAGACTGATATTAATAGTTGGAGCAGCTGGAGTCAGGCCATCTACAGCAATGATCCAGAGGAACCTACGAGACAAGGGAGCTCAGGGACTCCTAGAACGATCTATGGTTAGTCACTTCAACGTGACTTACCTTAAAGTAAGTGACAAGCAGACAGTGAAGAGGAGGGGCAGGAGCGGAGCTCAGTGTGTCAGTTCCCCCGGCAGTCTAAGCCTATAGCAGCATTAGTAAGGGCTGGTCCAAGCCTGAGCCAGCCCTAACTATAAGCTTTATCAAAAAGTAAAGTTTTAAGCTTTCTCTTATAAGTAGAGAGGGTATCTGCCTCCTGGGCCCTGACTGGTAGATGATTCCAAAGGAGAAGGGCCTGATAACTGACAGCTCTACCTCCCATACTACTTTTAGAGACTTTAGGTAAGAAGAGCAGGCCTGCATGCTGGGAGCGTAGCGTTCTGGAGGGGTAATAGGGCCCTGATACGAAGGTGTCTGACCATTAAGAGCTTAGCTGAAGAGTCTTAAGAGACTTATTAGGGCGGCTTGATAAAATGGAATTACAGTAATCCAACCTAGACGTATTAAATGCATGGACTAGCTTTTCTATAATAATGATGCCTCTACAGTATATGAGCGATGAAAGCAAATCAGACCATCAGTGACTAGATTGACTGTTTCTACTGTCATAAACATTCCACTGCCAAAAAAAAAGCCCATTTTGAAGTTTTTCATGCCGAACTTCATTGTGATTAGCATTTTAAAGATGTTCAAATAAAGAAGACTGAATTTCACAGCTTCTTCCTCACCAGACTATGATGCTACCAGAATGACATTTAAAACACAACTCTATGGCCTCTCAGCACCAATTGGTTTTGACTGATTGACAGTCATGCATGCTCTCCCCTGTGCTATATGATAAAGCCTTCACTCTGTTTTCTATCCGGCTCTCTACTCTGGCGGGCTTAGAGGGCTCTGGTGCTGGCAGCCATCCAGAAGAACTTTATGATGGTGGAGACTCGTCCACGGGCCGTACAGCTGTCACTCACTCCCGGCAGGGGTCACTGAGCGGGGATGAGGGTGTACATGAATGGGAGGTTGGGAGACCTGGGGAAGTTGAAGAGATAGTGGACGGGAGAGAGAAATTAGGTTATGAGGGTGACAGAAGAGGAAAATGAAGCAGTAGTAGAAAAAAACGAAGAAAGAAATGTGAAAAAATAGAGTTGCAAAGAGTAGATCCTGTGTCAGTTTCATTCAATCCCACTGAACCAATCAGGATTGAGGATATTGACCTGTATTTATCATAGAAGCCAGACTTTAAATGGACATAGAAGGACCAAAGAACAATAGGGGTACAGCAGGAGCCATGCAGTCCAAATGTAGAATACCTGAGATGGAAATTCATTGATCAGGCTAAAGAGAAAGTCCTGAAGGTAAGTTTGGTGTAATGAGAGGATGGGAGGAGAGATAGAATGGAGGAAAGAAAGGGACACAAAAATAAAAACATTATGCAACAAGAAAAAAAGGCTCCCGACCACAATGAGAACGTCCGCAGAGATGTAAGAGGAGCTGAGGCTGCAGAGGCCACAGAGTCCACTTCCATCACTCAAGGCCAGTTACACAAGCAGCAGCCGGCTGCACAGGAACATGGCTTCCTCTACATTCAATAAGCAGCATGCAGCAGCCCCACAGTCTGCATTATACATAGATGAAAATCAACAGGCAGCATGATATTACATTTTGATACCTATTCATCACAGCTATAAATAATTTATTTGTTTGTAGTTTATTGTCCAGGCAGCCCTATGCGCAGGAAGACATCATATTTATGAAAGAGAGGGAGTATGAAGCTCGGTGAATATGCTCACAGCTCACAAGGACACTACAGCTGCATTTCTATACAGCAAGAGTATTATGAAAGAGGAAAAAAGGCGTATTGGGTGATCACTTCTGACAGTAAAAATCACATCTAAGTAGATTTTCATATAGAATAGATTGGAATTAGGGTCCAACAATTTCGGATACTAGGGACTAAACCATCCCCCAAATTATCTGTATCTGTATACTGGAATACTGGATGGGGGTGTGGCTTATATCATAAGTGTTTTTTTTTTTTTGCTTTCTATCTAATCAAATTAGAAATCAACATTAGATTAAAGGAACTCACGTTATTTACGACAATGCAGTTGTTGTGCCTTCAAAGCATCAAATTGATTTAACATTGGCGTGTAGTTAATTATGAAACAGAATTCTAGCTCCTCATTCTCTGCCAGTGCTTATACTATAGCTCCTCCTATCCTTTGCCTCTCCTCCTCAATGCAATCCTTTGTTTCCTTGAGTGATAAAGACAAAGTTTAAACTAAACCACAACTGTTTTTTTTAAAGGGAACAAATGCAAAATGGTTCTAAGCTTAATTCTAATGTCTAGTTTGCTAGGGTTTTAAAGAAATATGCCTGCCAGAAATAAGGTTTTCACTGCCAAACTATTAATGCCTCTCCTTTCCTAATGCAAGACGCTGATACATGACAGGCTGCTGCCTGCAAGTAAAGAGACAAGTTCTTCAATATCTAGGGAATAACTTCAACATCGTGGATTAAATTAAATGACTTGGAGGAAATTAACACATTCAGCTAAAATGATTCCTTGGCTTTATTTTGATGTGCATTGCAGAGCTTTGACTAAAATGAAGCTGAGTGAATGGGTAAGATCCCTCAATCTCTAAAATATCCATTGCTGCTTAAACAATGTAAGCCTTATAGCTCTTCGTGTATTCCCAGGTCTCCCCCCAGCTAATGTGAAACTGGATTCCATGGGCTACATCATTTCTGAAAATGTCATCAGACACGTGACGGGTCATGTACATATGGTCTCTTGAACAGAGTAAACAGATAAGATAAGATAATACTTTATTCATACCCAGGGGAAAATGTGTTTGTTGCAGCAATACAAACATAGTAGCAAGAGTATTTCAAGAATAATAGAGCAAAAAAATAGAATATTTTAAAATAAAGTAAAAATAAGAATAAGAATAAAAATACAGAAATACAAATAAGAATGAAAAAATCAAAGTATATACAAATGTTACACATGGTGTAAATAGTTGTAATTACATTGTAATTGCAGGTAGAAGGCAAATGTTATTCAGTAGTCACAGGTTGACATGGTGTGGTTATGGCAGATTGTATGCAATATAAAATAAATAAAAATCGGTATGTAGATATGTCTGTGACACCATGAGATGATTTGAAGGCACAAATATAGCTCAATGAACCAGGGTGCCGAAGCACAGCCTCACGATGACACTGGATTGCTTGTAAGGAACCTCTTTTTTTTCTTATTTTCTATACACATAGAAAATATGGGTGAAAACAACACTATGTTTGCATTGCAACCTATAGTCTAGTGAAGGAAAGGTGGTTATATTCATATGAAAGGTGAGAAAAGATAACACTCTTTAAAGAGACATTAACCCTGGTCTTTCACACAAGAGTCAGACATGCCTCACAAATACCATGTAAAATAGACTGGACATTTAAGAAGAGAGTGTCAACTGATCCATTTAACACTTCAATACCTCTGCTGCTTCAACCTGGAGGCAGGCTTCTTTGGCAGAAAGACTCTGTGGGGAATATATCAATGAAAAATACAACATCTGCCAGAACAAAACCACTCAAAGCATGTTCTGGAAAGAGGTCAGAGGTCATCCATGTTGAAGATTAAGAGGCACATGTGAGACCAGAGAAACCACCACACCATCTGTTATTATGTGCAGGATTTTTTATTTATCACTCAAACACAGAAACAAAAATATCCCTTTTTTAAATAAGACTTTCGATGGCATCCATGTGCATGTGTGTGAGTGTGCGTGTAACCTGCCCTGTCTGACAGAACCCTATAATGCCTGATGAATGCCCGTCTTTATTAGAAACCATTAATAAGGCTGAATGCCTCTCACCATCACATCCTCTCCAAGACAATGTGTGTCAACATGAACAATTACCAGGCTGATAAAACGCACGCGGCCCCGTCTTCTCCAACGCCAGGGCCCTGATAGATTACAGGGGACATTTATTTAGCTGCAGAGGAGCCTTTAATATATCTGTTGGCCTATGATCTCCACAGATACACTGTCACTACATAAGGGATTGTTTTCAGGTTCATTTCATGTACATGTGAACAAAGGGAATTTGATTGAGACATGAACTCCTCCTTTTTTACTTCGCTTTCCTTACATCCTTGTTCCCTTCTTTATTTTGGGGATATGCCAACATTTTCCAGAGCTTGACTGGGCTCTTACGGTACATATAATGTGGTGCTATGGAAATAAAATAGTCAGAGCAAAATTATCTGTTAACCATGCTGGATTAATAAGCATATGGAAAATGCAATAATTACCCCTGCTCCAAAATTAAAGGGATTGAACCAAAGCACTGTTTCCCCCAAGCGGTTCAGTTCGGTTCATCTCGGTACAGCATGCATTTTGTGGCGTTTCCATTGACTAAAACCGGGACAGGTCCCCAAATTACCAAGCCGTACCATCCCACTTTTTGGTACCTTTCTGTTGGGGTGCCAGATATACCGCTACAACTCCAGAAGGTGGAGATAGAAACACTGCAGTCCATTGATTGGTTGAAAGAATCGTCACTTTCCGTGCAACAGCGGTAATAAAGAACAACACATAACTCCGCCATGTTTAAATCTCCAGTGGACTTCTGGAAGATAACTTTTTTTGTTTGGAAAATAGCATCAAGGAACAGCTTTCCACGGTCGACCGCGGAAGTGCAGACTTTCCTCACGTTTTTCTTATTCGTTGCATTGATTAGCGGGGTACACAATGTCGCGCTGCCATGACGTCACGCTATTACGTAGCTGACCCGGCTATTGGCATCCGGCTAACACGCCGCCCACCAAGAAGGCTGTGGAAACGCAAACAGGATCAGGCGTTACAGATCCGACCCTTCCAAACTGTACTGATCCATACCAGACCGCTTGGTGGAAACGAGCCATAAGTGGCAACCTCTGGCCGTGAATTAAGCTTATGAGGAAGTGCTAAAAACTGCAGTTCCTTTAGTGTCCACTTGACGGTGGCTCCGAAAGTACCTGAAACCACTTACACACCCATTCAAAAAAGCTGATCTTTGGAGAAAACATAAACATGTTTACAGCCTGGTACAAAAAATATTTTGGTTGCATTTCTCCATCCGCACACTGTACGGGGATTTATTTTTTGTATTACTCAGTTTTTTTTAAAGATATTAAACTGAGGAGTTCTACATGATTAGCAGCACAGCTGACTTGACTGACAGGCAGGATCGCTAGCTGTTAGCAAGGAGGCTCAAAGCTTGTCTTTTTGCATCCTGCTTGGTCGACCAAAGTTAGGTTGCATCAACATTTCCAATATGGCAACCGTCAACAATAGGCTTCAACACTCTGCTTCAGAAACAGATGGGTGACGTCACGGAGACTACGTCCTTTTATTGTACAGTCTATGGGTTGGACAGAGTCTTAGTCGTCGCTGTTGCTCTCTCAAATACGCATTGATGTTAATTATTATGTTTGTACCTATGATCTCAGTATTCAGTGGTAATAAAGGAAAACTTTTAATGTGTGTTTGAGACAAAAAGGAGAGTTGTGTAAACGTTTAAAGCTCTTAATTTCCTCTCTCAGGAGCTAACCAGCTAAAATTGGTCCAGTTTTCAAAGATGGTGTTTAGAAGTGATTTTTGTTAGTCTGCCTTTATGTTCCTCAGGTTCATTGTTGTCCAAGGACTCCTTGTGGAGCTTCCTTTACCTTCTCACATTCCATTCTCCTCACCTCCGGTTAGCAACAACACCAACACAACTCCTATTATACCATCAGAGGACACAGCTAACAGGGACAGAGACAAAGAGCCCCAGCTGTCAGCCCATTATTATTAAAACTGTGCTGTTTACTCTGGAGTAGTAGCCACTGTTCTTCATCCCCCAAAAATTAATGAGATCCTTTCTGCTAACATTGACACTTTGAGCAGAGCAAGTGGAGAAGCGGGGGGACTCCAAAAGCCTTTGATGAGCTAATAAGCTTTTAGTTACACAGTATCTTTTCATTTAAGAACGCACAGTGTGTCTGTGTGGATTTACAGTCTGCAGACAACACAGCAAAGGAGGAGAAACAAACAGTAATCTACTGCTGCATCCTGCTTTCAGAATCATATTCTGTATGAAAACATTTCCGTGCAGCCGCAGCCTCTGCAGTGAATGAGTTTTATTCCTCCTCTCTCGGTGTTGTTGTGCATCCTTCGTGATATTGAAAAATTGTTTGGGCTCCTGAAAGTGAAATAAGAGCTGATCGCAGTCACACACCGTGCCTCCCTCGCAGATTATTGTCTTGCTTTTTACTGTGTTTGCATCTGCTGCAGGCCCTCTACTGTAAAATCATGCAATATATTTGCAAAAATATTCATTCACCAACCAGGCTTAAGACATTGCCGTGTCAATGAGCGGCAATTGCTTGCTCACTCCAAATGGATTCTGCCAGCAAGATATCCCACTTGAGCATTTCCTCTCCTCAGTTTTTCTATTTTTTTCTTGTCTGAGGCTTTTACTTTTGCGGTGCAGGTGATGCTGAATATGAGAGAATTACCTCAAGCACTCAACAGCTTGTCTGGAAATGGGCTATTTTGTTTCACAGTGAAAACAACCAAACGTTTTCCGGGAAGGGGAAGAAGAAAAAAATAGTATCCCTGATTGTTTCTGGGGAAAATATAATCTGAGAGAGAAAACCATGTTATTGAATGTATTATCATATCCACAGCAGAGCTGGTGGAAGCAAGGCCATGCTGATGAAAGCAATGCAGGAGGCATATTCATAATGTGCGCCTAAGCTCCCATCAGCAGAAAACCTGCTGTTCGGTGCCTGAGGACATCACTTTGTGAAGATCTCCAATTGAAATGCCGATGCCACGTGGATGATAACTCTGCATACTCTAATTACCTCAGTAAGCAGACAAACCATGGAGCTGCTTTGTGGAAAGAACTAAGAGATGAACCTGACCGTGTTCAGAATCAGGTTTAATTTTCTGTTTTTTCATCATGGTTGGAGAGTTGGAAACAGCTTGACCTATCCTTCAATCTCATTTCAACCCCCACAACTCTTCCCCATTCTACCCCTTAGTCGTCCACAATAGCAAAGACACATTTATACCCTTTAAAATGCTTCTCTGCCAAGACAAATCCAATGGTCGCACAGAATTCAAGTTTTGTATTCAAAGGCTCTAATGGAGCTGGTGTGTGGGTTGGTTCCACCCGCCCTGTACTGTACCACATCAGCAGGTCAACCTCAAAGGAAGTCTTACATAAAGGGAAATAGAAATTCTCTGCTCTGTCTTATATTTTGCACATACACATACAGTACACTAACTCTTATTTGTACAGAGTGTAAGAGATTATTGTAGATCCACTTGAAATAGAATAATTAAACTCTTGTAGTCGGCAAATATTGTGACAATCTGATAAGAAATTCCTGAGCAAAAAATGTCTTTATCATTGTGTTTATAAAGGTATCCTATTGGTGCCTTCAAATGGGGACGTGTTTACAGTGTTCACGAAAAATGGCCATATGAACTAACCTCCTGTTTTGTATTCATAACATCGTAAGTCGAAATTTTCTGAAAGCATCAAATTCATGAGTTGTGACATGTCTGATGACGTTCACAGAAATGGGCCATGGACTCCAGTTTCACACAAATATATTACGTCATTGTGTAACTGATAGGGTTTGTAGTTAGAGGAGGGAGATTAGCAAATTTTAGTACACAGCTTGTACAACGTAGTCTGATTAACGTTGAATGGGACCAAGAGGAGTCATGGCAAGTGTTTATCTAGGATGTTTAGTTTGTTGTTCATCCGCACGGCATTTCAGCACATGTAAAAAAAATGTAATATCAGCATTTCCACAAATAAAGCAAGAGGTGAACTATTACATATTGTAACCATTTGAACGCCAAGCCACTGGATCACACGACTTCACAACTTTAAGGGGTGGATTTGAAGGCAGCATTTGACAGAAAAAAATCAATTCAGCTTCCATAGAAAAATCTGTGAGCGCTGCTGAAATTTTGTGTACCCATAACTTTACTGATGAAAACTCAATAACTTACCTCCACCTTCAGAAACTTGTGAGCAGTCAAACCAAGGGCTTTTTAAGGATTCTGAATTTATTGCAAAATTGTTTTGTTTTTTTCCAAAACCCACTCCTCTGTGAAAAAAAACAGCCATACCCACTTTTATGTGTAAATTCAAAAGTAGCTTCATTCATCCATTTTAATATTTTGAATGTTCTTTAAAAAATAATACTGCTCCACAATGTCACATGTCTCTGTTGTCTAGGTCTTAGTCTTCACCAGACCCTACATTATCATGGATATAGCTCTCAGCATGCACTGCCTATACCACTTTTGCATGCTGAGATACACTTGACACCATTCATACTGCAGCTGCACAGATATTTGCTGCATTCTCCAGTAACAATTACAGCTTGTGAAGCACAGTAGCTTGTCAGGAGCTGGGGGATCTAAAGGTGGAACCGGCTCATAACTATGAACTCCTACCATCCATACGTTGTCTCTGGGATCCTGCATGCCATCCAGGGTTGGGAGATAGGCACTGAGAGAATGCTGTGCAGCTTCAAGTTTCCTGTGCAGCTGCAAGTAACAATTTACATCGGTTGGGGTATACCAACTTATGCAGAGATACAATACTGCAAATACTGCTTCCTCAATGACAATAATGGAGTTGTCATGTCTAATAATTAGGCAGATTAGCAACATATGTAATAATTTTCTTGAGTGTTTTCCTCTCTTTTCCAATGCTTAGCTGTAAGACATATTTCCCGACACAGGTGAGACACCGTTTTGAAGGACCATGTGCCAGAGGCAGTGCAGTTTTTGAGTCACTAGTGTGTGTGTTTTATGTTTGTGTGTGTTTTGAACACCTAATCCCTTCCAAGCAACACAGTTCAGCAACAAATCTGCTACAGAAACAGTTTTCAGAAGATTGCGCCTCTGAGCAACCTCAGGATTTTAACTGTAAAAGATGCTTTTTGTTCTCTTTTGGATACCCCCTTTTTTTGGAAGGTTTGTTTTGACTGTTTTATATGTGCATGAAATTACTTACTAGGGATTTTTTTTTTCTGATTAGTCATCAAAAAATGAGTTCCTGGTAATTATCTAAAAACAAATTAGCATTTTTCAGGTTACACTCTTTTTTGAGGGGTTGTTGCAGATTAACTTAAGCCATGCAGTCTTTATTCAATCTTGTTTGTCCGTAAATTCAGACATATACCTATACAACATATTAAAATGTAGAACTGTAAGTGATGACTTTTGCTTGACTTGATAAGACATTGACTAACTTGGTGTTTTGTATAAAAGGCAGGTAGGAAGAGAGTTTATAGCAAAGAGAGACAATCGATAAGTACAAACAACAGAGAATGACAACTAACAGTTTCTGTAAGTGAATGAATTGTAAAACATTTATGAGATTTCTCAGAGCCTTGGAAAAAAAGAAGGAAAGGGATCTCGGGGTAGAATTTTTCAGTTCTCAAAATTCTATTCACTCTAAGATGAGTTAAAAAAGGATTTGATGGGATTTGAAACATGCTCAGGTTGGTGTTTTGGGAAACTGGCACTGTCAAAACATGATTGTACAGACAGGGCTGCTGTATGGGGGAAGTTAAGACAGTTCTAAAGGCATGTAGCTGACATTGGCCCTAAAAATATTAAAACAACAGTATCACAAATAGTTTCTTTACAGTGTACTTGTAGTGGCTTGCTTTCGCCAAACGAAACAAACACCTATAAGCCACTGAGGGGCTGCTTTACCGGGACACAGTTGACGCGTCCTCCTCGTCAGGATGAATGAATGAAGTCCGCTCGTGCATTGACATCAACGGGTTTATTAGACACACAATATACGCACAGCCGATCAATCCACACTTGCATCTAATCAAACTTGTAGAATTACAGGCTTACGTCTATTGTAGACAATACGATGACAATGATGGAACAAGACGGAACGAGACGTTCGAGACGATCGAGACGGTCAAAAACTGTTTGCTACCGGGTAGGCAGCTCACCTGCCACTGATTGGGTCTTCTTCCCTATATGCTTTCTAACACCTGGTTTGACACACCCGCCACCTAGTGTCCACACAAGTGCATCAAACACACAAACAGTCCACACATAATATTGACACACATATGGCTCTAACAGTACTAATACACATGGCCATTTCTCAGTATGTTCTTGCTCTTGGCCAATAAGTAGTACTCAGACAAACTATATAGCCCTAAACTCAACCCCTCTATATAAATGAAATGGCGCCTGTTCCATTTTTACCCTTCCAAAACAACCCCCTTTACTTTTTTTTTTCGAAATAAGACTAAAGGATTCTCAGCCAGGACCCACATTACTCACATACAGTGAAATTCACTGTCTTTGATTTCGGTTAACATCCAATCAGTACATCACGCTCTAATAATACTGTTGTAAAAAGTCCAAGAATTGATCATACAAATATTTTGTTGTAAAATGATCTGATTTCGTACTTCTGTTACTTCATCTTTGAATGAAAGGTTAATTT
This sequence comes from Notolabrus celidotus, assembly GCF_009762535.1. Classification (NCBI taxonomy): domain Eukaryota; kingdom Metazoa; phylum Chordata; class Actinopteri; order Labriformes; family Labridae; genus Notolabrus; species Notolabrus celidotus. Next base: position 13,352,334 of record NC_048288.1, read on the forward strand.
ATTATAATTAAACATGTTCACTACTATTTAAAGCTACTGTAAGTCATTTTTAACAGGCTATGAAATAAACAGCAATGCCTTTTGTGACTTAAATTAGTACACAAGATCATCAATAACAGGACTGGCATTTTGTATTTTGTAATTTGCATTGACTGTAACTGCAGTGAGGGGGTAGATGTCTGAACAGAGGATTGACCGCACATTGAATAATAAGCCTTTTTTTCTTTTTTTTTCACAGCAAGTGTTCACAGTGGGTGATACATTTGACTGTTGAAAGAAATCAGGATAGTTACATTGTTCACACATCACCAAAAAGATGAGTGGTATCACTTTGTCCAGAGGGGGCACCAAAACCAACACAAACAAAACAGTTACTTACAGGAGCTTTAAGTTATACCTATATTAAGGTTAACATTTATGTCAAGAAAATTTCACAGTAGAATGTTATTGATATTGACCAACTCCATTTGATCTGCAGAGTCCCTCTCTACTTTCAAAAGACAGCTAAAGACCCAGCTCTTTAGGAAGCACTATGCACTTAGCTAGACTGTTCTCCACTGTTGTCCCCAGTGGCAGATCATGTCTTCCAGCTACGATTGACTCACACTGTCCTGCTCTACTCTGGGAATCTGTGTTCAGCTCTTGAGGGACCCAGCACTTGGTACTTTGGTCATTATTGTGGTGATGTTAATTGTTGATGATGATAACGGAAGGTCTTAAATTGGTTGGTTGCTTCATTGTAGATGTTCCTTATTTCGGAAAAAAAAAGAAAGAAATTCCTTACTTATTTTTGTGCATTGCCTTTACACTGCTTGGCAGTACCTGCACCCAAATTGACTTGAAGCACTTTGTTACTTGTACTAATCTTGTTTCCTCTTGTCTAGATCTTTGCTTGTGTTGTTCTTGTTCTCGTATGTACGTCGCTTTGGATAAAAGCGTCTGCTAAATGACATTGTAACATTGTAACATATTGTTGATTCATAAAGAAAACATCAATGACAGTTTTTAATCACTTTATTTTTCAAGTGTTACACCAATGTGACATACAGCAAGGTAATACCTTTGGACACAACAGTTACAAAGTAGACCACCTAAACAGAACAACAACAAAAGGAACAAGACAGATGAATCATACTCCTGACAGTTTAATAGTGAATTCCACTGTATGCAGACTATTGCATCCATGTCTGCACAGTTTTATGTGACAGTGGCAGAGACATACTGGGGCCCAATGTGATATTTTTCAAAGGGCCAAAAATCACTGGTGGTGTCCCTGTGTAGATTATGTCTGCAGCAGATCATCGCTGCCCTTCTATTTTTGCTGGGTGATGACCTCTGTTCAGTGGTATAAATATGACAAGAGGGAAAACAGAAGTCTGGGCAGCGGGTGGGCCAAACAAACACTTGAATTTCACTGACAGTTTCAGAGTTCAAGTCATTATGAAGCAGATTTTAAAGTTAAGTGCATATCCCATCTTCACAAAAATTGTATATGAACAAACTAATGTGATGTGTGTTAATTTAGCCCAAACTAGGATTATTTGTGTTTTTATGGATGGTGTGCTGTAGGAAACAATCCTGTTATACGTATTTTAAAGTAGGGACAAAATATATGTGGGGTTTTTTGGTTGGTGGAGGAGCTTTGAACTCAATGTTTTTCTCCACTGATACTCACTTGTCACTTAAACACTATGAAATGAATCTAGAATTAATACCAAACTTTCTTCTTCTGTTTCTTCTGGTAGTGTGCATCGGTTTAGTGTGAGTGTGTGTGTATGCATGAAAGGATGAGAGAGATAAGCGTGGTCCTCAACAGGCCCCTGGTCTCCTCTTGGTGTGTGTTTAAGTGGAGAAGTTACCCCTCACTTGTTAATTCCCAAAGATTAGCATATTGATGACAGTCAGGAGAGGACTGCACATGCCACCTCCCCAGACTGCTGAGTATGAGCTGAGTACAGCCGCGATGCCTTGGACATGGTCCTGAGTGCGTGTGTGAGACAGAGAGTGACTGGAAGCGGTGGTGTTAATTTGTGGAGCTGCATTGGTGTGTGACTCTATGTAGTACACACTGAGAGACATGGGGGTAGTTGTGCGTTTTATGGAAATTGCCTTCATGCCAGGATGCCAAGTTGATCTCAGGCACAACATGCCACTGAGGCTCTGTGGAAATGCAATCAGTCAGCACCGACAGGGGTCCCCCAATTCATTTGAAACTGCAAATCTCAAAATTGGCCAAAGGAAATTGGGTGAGACCAAGCTGGTCAAAAGCATCAACATTGATTTGCCTCCACTAAAAAAATGGAAAGAAAGACAGGAAGAGAGAAAGACAGGAGAAAGAAAGAAAGAAAGAAAGAAAGAAAGAAAGAAAGAAAGAAAGAAAGAAAGAAAGAAAGAAAGACTTCAGCTGGCCAACCTGAGTCCTGGAGCATTTCAAGTTGAATAGACTACAAACACACAGAAAAAGCTGCTCACACACACACACACACACACACACACACACGCACACGCACACGCACACGCACACACACACACACCTTGAAACTCTTGAGTGACTACAAATTACAGTGAACCTGTGTAGAAAAAAGGAGACAGCCCTTTAAAATTTATATCACCCAGCTAAGCTTCAGGAGAGTACAGGGTAGGTTGCAGTCATGCTGTTTTGAGAGCAACAGGGTCAAATGAAAATCACCAGTTTGATACGTCGACTACCGACACCACGACAGTGAGCAGGCCTCCCTGAGAAGTATCTTTTGTGTGGCTGTTTTGATTTTTTCAGCCTGAAAATGTTTGCTGTGGTTCTATTTAGTGCTCACATCACCCTGGTTTGTAGCAGCCGCAGCAGCAGGAGGGAGCTGTTAGTGAAAAGCTTTAATGAACTCACTGTACACTACTTGCTCAGCACCATATACACACACAAAAACACACACACTAAGAACATACAGAACATCTAGCAGCCAAAGAGCTGCTATTTCTTTCTGGGGTTGCTACGGACAAATCGGAGCTATTTGAATTGTAAACATTGCATTTGCAGCACAGAGTGATATGTTACTAATATATTTGATCAATCAAACCTCTTTTCTGACAGAAAAATTACAAACCAGACCCTCCCTGATTATTACTCATAGAACAAAGAGGCATTAAAGGGCTGCTGATAAATTAACCTCCTGTTAGTTTGGAAAGTCCATTTTTAAGACAACATAAAAAACCCTCCTCCTACGTGAATAATATGGAAACATTTCTTAAAGGTACAGTGTGAAGTATTTAGTCGCATTTAGCACAACAGACTAAATGCATTTAAATAGTTGTAAGTATGTTTAAATAGCCTGAATATACAAATCTTTTTGTTTTTGCTAACTTCAAATTAGCCTTTTATACCTATGTAGTAGCTTGACCTCTTCTTCAGAGGTGGCCATTTTTCTCCTGTGGCACAGAACATCTACATTAGTAACACACCCACAAAATGCACCAGTTGGTAGACCAAAAAGAAGGGAGTGGTGGTTGTAGTGCACAAAATGATTTTTATTATTACCCGGCTCCCTTACTGATCTTCCGGCTGTGTAACATGCTTGAACCAAATTTGTCAAAACCCCTTGACAATGGTTATTAACTTTCACTAACATGAGCAACGCCTGAGGCAAACTGATCACACATCATGTCAAATCAATCCGCAGAAAAGAGTTCCAGCATGTTTTGAATCTGCTTGTTGACAGCACAGACCGTGAGGTAAGGTAAAACCGTTAGTTTCGGTTGCTGAGTTTTGGGATCTTGTCTCACCCTGTCAGGATTTTAATTCCCATAATTACCTGCTAACCAGACTTTTTTGATTGGAAAAACTTGACAAATGAGGAATCGTACTCATCATGCATCACAACACCTTGTCCAAGAAGGCCACCATAGCTTCACCGACAAGAGGGATGAGGGAAGTGTTTCAATAACGAACATGACAGCTAGATATAGCGAAAAAAACATTTTGCTACACAGTATACCTTTAACCTTTTTGTATTAAATTAATTTGATAACTTCACAATGTTTGCACTAACTTTATTGATTCATTTTGCTACAAAAGAGGACCCAAAATAATACAGACTTGATAGCTATCCTCAGCAGGGACTAACCACTACCTTCAGAGACATAACAACTGTATAGCATGACCCACAAAAGCCTATAAGGGCTTGTCAAGGGGCCCTGCTAATGAGACACATTCAACATAAAGACAAAGTGTCAACGTAGTCCAGACATGTCTAAGATACAACTAAAAACACAACCTAAGGGACAAAAAAAAGAGATAAGAAGTTAAAAAGCAGTGGTAAGAATGAGGGAAATTGTTTCCATGATAAGATTTGGATTACATTCAGGATAAGAATCAATATGATGTTGCTTGATTGTTCTCTTATTGAATTGAAGCTGCTGCAGTTTCTAATCTGACTTGGTAAACCGTTTCTTGGGAATCTTCTTGAGCGGCAAATGTAAACAGCTGAGGATGGCGGAACCAAAAAGGAATGGGGATTCAGATGTTTGGAAGGACCATGAGGTAGAATAACTGATTCATGTCACACTGGAATATGAAGTCAACAAGTGCCAGGACAATATCACCTGGGAGTTCTGCCAAAGCAAGTACAACAACAATTTACACAAACAAACTGGAAGTCAACCAGCTTGGATTAATGGTGTATGGGAAATAGAAAAAAACAATTGCCGGTTGCATGATGAGGTAATGACATCAGGAAACCCAAACCTCAGATTTAGCAGTCCCAAAGATTTGAACAAATACAAAACTATGATTTTAAAAGTATTTACCTACATATGGATGGTGCCTCAAATGTTGTTGAAATCATGGATGGAAACGTAGTCCCTCTGAGCACTGTGCTGGCTTCTGATTCATAGGGCACTATTCAAGCTTGCCTCATCTCGCATGCCACTGTAGCTACTTTGTCAGGTGACATTCTATTATGCATGTACATGGGCCTGTTTGATTAGTCCTGGCTTCAAACACACCCGCTTGCTCCAATGTGACTGAGCTAAGAGAGCTGGGTTGTCATGAAACTGCACTTGCATCCCTGCTCACACAGAGACAAAAGGCAGACTCTGTGGTTTTAGTTTTAGAGTCACACAGAGACCAGAACCACAGAACATCTTTCATGAATGTCGAGTAACATCCCACACTTTTATCTGCAATTTAACATTCCAGACTTTAGTTTGTGCTGAAACAATGCAACACTAAGTGAGACTGTAATGAGAATATTAAATATAAATGACATTGCTATCTCAGTATCTGCTGTGTCAGTCCAAGCCCAGAGTCGACAATATGAAGGCTAAAGGATGAGCAGGGTGGTTACCATGGGACCTGCTGAAGGAAGCAGCTCATCTGGCATTTGGAGTGAAATCTGGGATTAGTGCAGATTGGGGAGATTTACATCACTATAGCACCTGTAGCTTGGCATTTCAGAGACTCACACTGACAGTATCACAGTAACATTCTCAGCCTCATTCACATCTGTTAATGCAAACTGCACTCACGCTGGGAGAGACAGACAGAGAGGCTCAGAGCTACAGATGGTTGGCGGGTTTCATTACAACATTAGTAGCACAAACAGGTGTATGCTGTATATTTTGCTCCTGAGTGAGAGTTGTTTAAATTAGTAGGGCTCCAAACTATGGCTCAATCGTTATTACTTATATAGCATAAAAAATGTCAGATAAAATAATAGACAGAGGCACTGACAGGGGTGAAGGAGGCCTTCCTGGTGGGAAAGTGATTCTGGTTGGGGTCCTGTAGAGGTTGAGTGGGTTTCTTTCCTGGCAGTCAGATAACTCATATTGAAAAAGATGAGCTGGCATGCCATTTACAAAGCAATAAAACAATGGTTACACCAGTTCATACTGGCACTAACATATTTTAAGATTAACTATGCTGTAATTTTTATGCATAGCTTACTGATCATGGCATTAACAATGTCTACAGTTGATGCATATCTTTGCTATGCTCCCTTTCTAAAAGATAAGCATGGCCAACAGCTTAGAAATCATCAGATCTGATGCCTTTCAAAAGTCTAAACAAACAAGTGTTTGTAGATCAGGTACTGCAGACTCAGGAACTGTACATTTGTCCATTTCTAGAAAGGATTACACAAGGCCATTCAGAACTCTCCATGCTACCCAACAGGCATTTTTGAAATAAATGGTCCTTTATAGAATGTCAAGGGTCTTTGACTTTGGAAAAACCTTTGATGGGATTCAATGAAGTATGGCTGCTTGAAATTTTGCCACTTACGAGTCCTGCTTTATCTTTGAGAACACCCCATCTTTATTTCTTTTAGTGTTGCTTTCTTGCACTCTAACTAAGGGCAGGTTTTGAACATTTTTGTTTGAAAATCACTGTGAGCTAAGGCAACAGTGTAATGTTGCGTTCACACGAAACGCAAACAATCGCCTAATTTGCATGTTTACGAATGCTAGAATGTTTTGTGTTAACTTGCTGAATTTGCGCAAATAACCCACTCCACTGCCGAAAGACGCAAAACTTATGAGAGGGCAGGGGTTCCCTTCAAATGCCACTCCAGTCTGTTATCATCAAACAAGGTTGAACTTGACTACATTTAATGGTGAATCCGGTTATGTTAAAGGGGGCAATGCTAACGTGCTAATTTAACAGACAGCTGAAATCTGACCGCCTCACTTATTTTCCTCAAAGTGAGTTCCTTTTATTCCCATTCCAATAAAAAATAGGTATTGACACGAAGTTTGGGAAAGCCGCACAGCGATATAATCAATTTGTTGTATATTTTCTAGATAAATGAACCTCCACCGGTTTGTTCGTCACATTATAAGTCATCTGTGGATCTGCATGCTGATTGGCTATCGCAGCGCAAATGATTTGCTTGAGCTCAGACTTTTCAACTCTTGCAAATGAAGCAAGAGTTGCACAATTCATGCTGCACAATTTGCGTCATTTGCGCTACCCGACAAAAACTTGTCTACTTGCTTCTTTACATATACTTTACATGTAATTCACCAAATATGGGGTGAATGCCACAAAGGACTATTGTAGTGCTGCACATTAGCATGATTATTTCACTGAAGGGGCTCATCCTGGAAATCAGCAATGCATTTGTGTCATGACGTTATATGAGCGTACAGTGCAGTTAACTAATAGGACTTGACAGTGAAGACCAAGCGGCAAACTCCGGTCTCAAACGATGAAGCCAATGCGGAAGTGATATGAACTGCAATACATCGAAAATCCGCTTGAGGCTGGCTGCAGAAACACCGGAAACCACATAGATATGAATGGGAAAAAGACGATCTTTGCAGCATAAATAAACATGTTTACAGCCTGGTTCAAAAAACGGCTTGGCCCTACAACGCTAATCTCTCTAATGGCACACACTGTACGGGGGGTGAATTTTTTTCTAACGTGACGGTTAAGAAGATATTAAGATTATGAGTTTTGCCCAAATAAGGACATGACTGACGTGACTCCCGGTCGGGAACACACAGCCATTGGCTAAGAGACTCACACTACGTCACACTCTGCCTAGTTGAGTTCCGCATTACCAATATGGCTGTTGCCGTCGATTTGCTTCAAAACAGCTCTCAGGAACAGATGGGTGACGTCACGGATACTACGTCCATATTTTATACAGTCTATGGTGAAGACTCATTGGTGCTGCTTAGCAGTCATTTAGGGGTATGGTTAAGTTTTCTTGTTTTCTTATGACATAAAATCAACCAGTGTCATGACTTGAGGGAAAACACAAAAGCAAGGACCCAATTGGAGACTAATAAAAATAGTTTTTAGAAAAGTTCGAAAGCAAACAAACAGTCTTACTAAAGAGATGATTATGGTAAAAAAATGTCCAAAAGAAGATCACAAAAACACTCAAAAAACCACAAGAAACTGGAGATGACGCAATGAAGCAACAGAGAGGTGAAGACAGGGACACTACAGACACCCAAGGCAATCAAACACAGGTGCGATAACAAGACACAGGTGAAACAAATTGGAAGCAATCAAAGTGGAGGGAACAACACAGGAAGTAAAACTACACTGGCTACACACAGAGAGAATACTTCCAAATAAAACATAAAATACACAAGGAGTTCAAATATAAAACAAAACCAAAGCTACTCATGACAACCAGAGTAAGTGCAGAGACTGCAATTAGCCAAATAGACAACAGCACATCTCAACAATGCAGTCAGAGAGACTGGAGAAACTTGTTGAAGAGTCAACTCATGCAAAGCTTCGAAAATGTTGTCTTCAGCAATTTAATGAAGGCTTTGACAAGATAGTGACCCTGCTCAATAGAACTTTCCACTTCCTCTCAGTGAGCCCTGGACTGAATCAAAGGCGCAAGGTAGAAATGGCCAATTACCAGACTTTACATACGGTACTCGGCACATCTGACAAGCTAGCTGAGTATGCTTTGAAATTTAAGTATCAAGAGGAAAACCATCTAAATGAGACTTTGAAGAGTCTGAGATGATGTGGGATCAACCAAAGTCTTTTCACTTACCTAGTGATCGAACTCCAAAAGGCCTTGAGCAAGAGAGGAGTTTGCTTTTGGCGGTGTTACAGAAAAGGAATAAGCAAGCAGCGGGAGGCCTCCAAGCTGACCACCGAACTGAAGAGCATATTTTAGTATTTATGTATATTTCTGTGAGAATTAACTTGGTAAAAATGTGCTTGCACTGCTGTTAGTTTTTTAGACTTGATGATGATGAGCAGTTGTCACTGGTATCTTCAAACAAACATCCTAACTGTACCCTCAGCGACAAAATGAAATGTCTGGCTTCATCAGAATGCTGAAATTGTGTATTATTATTATTATTATTTTATTAAATTTTTTTCTCTTCATTTGTACTTTCTTTAAAATCTGTAGTCATCATCCCTTTTTTTTTGTCTGTTGGCCATAGTGCTCACATCTCAGCAGAGACCGGAAAACAAATGTTCAGCACTCTCGCCTAAGCTCTCTGGCCGACAAACCCCTGCTGGGTGATGGACGCAACTTGTGATTTTTCCAAAGGGTGTCAACTCTACACTCAGTTCATAATACCAAAGAGTACAGCAAATGCAGGGGCTTTTCATCAGTGGGTCAAAGATCAATCTCCACTGTGTTTACTTCTTTGGCAAACTATCCTGACAGATGAGCCAGTGTGTGCAGCCACATGAAAATATGAAGCAGCAAACAGACTATTTTACACCTCTGTGCCAGAGAATGTGATGATATATCTGGGTAGAATTGTCCAGGATGAGTCTTTCCTTGACAACACCTACAGTTTTGTATCCCTGCAGTTAAGCACAAGAAATGTATTATCAATAATTATTAGGGCTGTCAGCTTTACTGTGTTTATACAAATTAATTTAAGGTCAAGGTCTTTTTTTTTTTCTTGGTGCATGCATTTTGTCCTTTCCTGCACACCATAGTTAAGCCATTGCACGGCTCAGTTGACAAGTCAAAAGTAATACACACTTTGTGTCAAACAGGACTAAAATGTCACAGAAGAACTTCAGACTTGAGTTACAACCTACAATCTAAGCATACAAGCATGCAGCTAATCAGACTGTGACTGTGGAGTATGCACTCCAGCATACAGTGGAGTATGCACTCCAGCATTTAAGCTATATCCTACCTCTGTGTCTTGGTTTCAGACCACAGTAGTGGATTAGCATGTGACCGCAGACTGCAGATTTGGGATTGTAGCAGTTTTAGAAGCGACTTCTAAGACCTTTATTGTTTGCAACGACACCATGAGAATTATTGGATCACCAAGCACCACATTTGCTGCTGGACGTTCCAGACTCCAGCTGATACGGACGTGCTGGACTCCAGCGGCAACAGCTACTACTGCTGCTACTACTACTCATCTCATCACTCTCATCGCTGTCTCTTTCTTCATCTCCTCTCTCCCTCTGTCCAACCCCAATTCGGTTGAGGCCGTTGGCTGTCTAACATGAGTCTGGTTCTGCTCAAAGTTTCTGCCTGTTAAAAGGACATATTTCCCTGCCGTTGTTAACTAGCTAAATACTGAGAGGTGCAATGCTCATGATGAATTAAGATGAGAAAAGACTTAGTCTTATCCTGTCTTGACTTTGGGTCTTTGTCAATTATTTAACATAGAGTACGGTCTACACCTGCTATGTTTGTAAAAGTGTCTTAAGATAACGTTTGTTGTGATATGGGGCTATACAAATAAAGATTGATTGATTTTAGTGTCAAGATGGATGATGAAGAAAGAGTAAATAACCCTGATCCTAGCCCTAGCTTTAACCCTGACTCTTGCAACAACAGAAAGAAATGCGGCCATGAAACTGCAGCTTTCTCTAAAGACACCTAAGACTGCATGTTTATTTGAATAATACATTTAAAAGGAAAATTTACAAAGTACATTTCATTGCATTCACTTGATCCCCAAAGTGAAAGTTTTTTTTAAGAATTTCCTTATATCATTGTTTTAGACTTAAATCTTTTTTGAAATGTTAAACTAAATGCTAATATAATTTTATACATGTGATTAGAAATGGGATTATTCATGATTAACTGTTGATCTTCTGCTAGTAATAGCAATTAAAAAATGTAACAATTTGACAGCCCTGATAATTATGAATATGTTCTGGAAGAATGATCAATGATTGCTCAAGGTATTTTTAACATCTGTTTCAGTAAAATAATAACAGCTGGACTTGAAAATAATAAGTGAGTTTCAACCTACAAAACGTGTTGCTAAAGACTGCATGTTAAGCTGAATACACCATTTTACATTATCCAGTCGACTTCAAATTTTTTGTTATCAATTGCATTGTTTTATTTTTGTTTTGTTTTTATGTTTACAAGGTTAATAAAACTGATTTCTTAAAATCTAGTGAGATGCAAAGCAAGTATACATCCATGAAATGTAACTTCATGACTCTGTTTCTCTATTCTTTCTCCCGTTTTTTTTCTTTTATTCCCCTTCTCTCCATCCACATCTGCTTTTCTATACTTTCTCTCCTCAATTTGTCTCCCCCGCTCTCACAGAGGAAGTTTTTCTTCCTATGATGGAAACATTAGGCCTTATTTCCTTATTTCCTCTCATACACATGGCACTATTAAGGAAAGACATCAGCTTATGAATAAACAACAACGACAACAAATAGATGGGAGGAGAAAAACAGAAAGAAAGGAGAAAACAACACAGGCGACGGGTGAGAAGCATAATAATTGTGTGATTTATCCTCACTGAACTACCGCAGTCATAGCATAATTAAACATGAAAAGCTAAATTTATCGTGGTGCGCTCAGCCTCCTCATTAATTTAAAGCTGAGACATTCAGAGAGGAGGCCTTTGCTAATCCACCCACTGTTTCTCTTGTTGTCTTTTCCCCCTCTTTCCCCTCCCCTGCCATCCCTCCATCCCCTCCCATTACGGAGCATTAAAATGTATATTACCCTCAGAGCTCCATCATCATAAACCACAGTGCCCACAGAGGGGAGGGATGAAGAGAGCTGGATGAAATCCTCAGAGGGAGAGAGACAGAAGGGGAACAGAGTAAGAGGGAGAGTGTTAGTTAGGCTCATTAAGGATAAGAAAGGCTCTCATTAAGATGAAGCTGTCTTGGTCCTATGTCCTGCATGATAGCCACCTATTTGTTGCTTAATATCTCCAGCTCTGGCAAACTTGTGAGATCCATCTCCTATAATGAGAAGTAGAAAGAGGTGACACCTCTCCCACCCAGAATGCCCGATGCCTCTGCGTCATTAGCAATCACCCCAACATCCACTAATTGGCCGCTGTGTATTTTTCTTCCTCCTTCCCCCTCCTTCCCTCCAGTTTTGCACGTTTTCCCCCGCAGACAAACAAACTTGTCACCAGTTTGATTTGTTTATGTGTTCTATTTGTTATACTCGCTTCCTTAAACTGTAAATCAGGAGAGCAGCGTAGCATGGGGAGCTAATAACCCGCCTTGTACATCTGCCTTCATAAATTATGCAGCAAGCTGCGCTGCTGCTTGTTGTCTGTCAGGCAGGCTGCTCAGGTCCTGTCAGCGCCCACCACATCACTAAAAGTTGGAGAAATGATTCTTGGAGCAGCTGAGGAACCTGCTGGATCGGAGTGAGGGGTGGGTGGAAACTGTCAGTAGTCACTTTTTAACTCTTGAAAAAGAGTTCATCCAAACTGGCAATTAAAAAACTTCCTACTAATGAGCAACTGTGTGCACTTTGCCACCTTGAACCCTTGAAAAGCTTGAATCAGTCTTGGTTTTGGAGCAAAAGGAAAAACAAACGCAGAAAACTGACTGGTTCTGGTATGCCAATTAGGTAGGACAAAAACAGCTTTTGTTCAAATACTGTTACAACAAAGCACAGAGATGTGTGATGTTATATTTCTGGTTGTCGCCCTTGTTAGATGTAGACCTTGAAAACGAAGTTTCATGATGAAGAAAGTAGAAATTAAATACAGACAAAGATAAGATAAGATAAGATAAGATACTCCTTTATTCGTCCCACAACAGGGAAATTCATGGAGTTACAGCAGCAAACAAAAAGGTGTACAGTACAAGAATTTCAACAAGAATATATATAGAAAAGAAAAGTCCATCAAAGACGACAGCTTGGCCAGAATTCTCCTGTCAGCCACCACCTTCACAGGGTCCAGGACTGAGCTGGCCTTCTTCACTAGTTTGTTCAATCTTGCTCTCCTGTATCCTGTCCGCCCACAGCAGGTGAAATCCCTCCAATGTGGCGTTCGTGTCCGGTGTTAGCTCTGTTAGCATGATGCTACTCTGCCATAAAAAAGGGTTATAAGAGCCTCAAATAGAAGTTATACAAATCCCTTTAACACCTATTACACCACAGATAGTGCATATCAAGTCATTTAATCTGGAGAGAGACAGCATGAGCATCAATGATACAGTAGTGGGGCTAAAAGCTAAATGTGTCACACAGCTTCTGAATACAGAGTCAAAGCAAACAGTACAGTTAAGACGAATCAACCACACATGCCTCTAGAGGCAAGTGTCATCAGACTGTTTTATCAGCGGTTGACTGCTAAATGAAAACATACAGTTAATACCGTAGACTGTATATTAAATGGACGTAATCTTGCTTGGATTGAAGCGAGGCCGCCGCAAAAACTGCTCCCCCTAGTGAATGGCTGCAGTATAGGTCAAAAAGTCTGTCTCGCTGTGGTCAAAGTTTAGAAAATAACTACACGTTGTACAAATGTTTCTCACATCCTGTGATGACATGCTGGTATTATTTGTCTGTTTTGTGTTCAAGGCCTCTTTTTTCTGAAAAGTTTATTTTTCGTTAGTTTTTAGAGGTTAAAAAACAAAGTTTTACACCCGTTTTACTTTGATTGACAGCTGCCGTCGAGAGAAACTCTGTAGGACCTCGGGATGGTACACTGAACGGGATATTTTGGCTTCAAGACCGTAAAATGGGAAAAGGCAGAACGACCCTTTTTGATATAGTATTATTTTTTTTATCATGATTGTTTCTAATGTATTAAATCAGTTTTCTTTACACTGAAATATTGCAATTCAATTGTGTTGCACTGACAATAAAGCTCTATCTATCTATCTATCTATCTATCTATCTATCTATCTATCTATCTATCTATCTATCTATCTATCTATCTATCTATCTATCTTAGTAAGTTTTCAGATCAAAATTATTCTTCTTATTATTATTATTTATTAGTATTATTAGACTTTTAATCTACCTTTGGGATTAGTGGTTTTCACACAACTATTCAAACCATTTGTAACCCAGGTTATATAGATCATGTTGATGACATAATAATTGTTTATTTATTAATTTATTTTCTTTGAAGTTTGTTTAATATTAATTATGTGGTTTTTATTCCCGTAGCATTATCTCAGCTAACTTGGGATAATGCCCAATCAGAGCTAATTCCCAAATTCCTAAACATCCGGTTCAATACGTCACTTCCTCTTTCACCTTCATTCAAACAAGCAGCGTGACGTTTCGGCGGCTGTCAATGGTTGTTTCAAGAGATGGATTTAGAGTGAGTGTGACAACTCTCAGTGGTGAGTTTTTAAACTTTTATTTCCATATGTGCTGATTATAGTTCTGCTGAATTTACGTTTATGCTGTGTTTTCTGGCCCCCTGTTAAAATCGAGGAAAAGACGCTAATGCAGAATCCCCTTGTAAAAAGTGTCAATTTAACGTCCAGTGTCCCCTTTAGGGATTTGTTGTTTAATCGATTTTTTTTGTTTATTTTTTGGACAATATGAGGGGTTAACTTCTGTGGATGTAACTGTTTGATCAGGATTCTAAATGATGTTCTTATGTAATGTTTGTTTTGAGATGAGCTTAAATCAAAGCTGAGTTAAACTGTGTAAACCTAAATATGCAGATTTTCTAAGGAGGTTTGGTGCACTATATGAATGTTGAACAACAAGAGAAAATGTCATTTATTTTGGTAAGAACTATTGCTCATGATTGTAAAGTTGAGATTGATTGTCAACTATTTTTCTATGACCTCTTATAGGTCATGTTTTTGTGCATGAGTGAAGAATTGAACCATGTTCTGCTGGACACCTGGACTCACGAAGATGGCGAGATAACCCAGGTAAAATAATTAACCCAACTGAACTCTACTACCTCTGGTAGGACAAGAAATCCCCATTCCCACCAATGATTAATTCCTTTCATAGCCCAATACAAGAACTCATCCCCCCCAAAAATATTGTATTTTTAGGTCCATTGAAAGTTGTTGATTTGTCTTTAACTATTATTTTAGCAACACTTACTTTTGTGTTGATTTGCTTAACACTTGTACAAATTGGGCTCCTAGAAATTAACTTTATTTACACATTTCCAATCTTATTTTGGTAATTCAAATTGATCTACTATTAGCACATTCTGTGTGTTACACATTCATCTCCTCAACTGAGCTTGCCTGCGTCTTTTATGAATTAACTATGCATCTTAACAAGCAGAACTGTGGTTCATGGTCCCATCATTTTAGATTATATTTTGCATTTCTTAGGTTGAATATTAACTTTGAAGTATTATTTTTTTCTCCAACAAACTAAATGGGAAGAAGTGTCTTCTAGAGTTCAGTACAGAGTGAAGCCTAAAAGGCGATACTCAGGGTAAAAGGAGAGGTTTTTATTCATCATAATTATTTTTTTTAAGTCAGATCTCCCCTCCGCTAAACTGTGATACAGAGCCAATAAGGGAACAAGGTTAAAAAAAGACAAAAACAACCTGAGACAACATCTGCATCATGCTTTGTGGAAATCATGACCTTTGTGTCATCTATAACACCAGAGTGGCTGGAATACTATTTAAACCAGCAGTAAGCTTCAGCACACACTAAGCATAATATCAAGATGGGTGGTGATGTCAGGTTTGGTAACCACAGGAAACCACAAACATAAACTAAAAACGTATTGTTCAGTCTGGATTTTATGTAGGGTTCCACAATTTTATTACTTTATTGTTATTGATTTTAATGTTGTTTTATAAAAAATGATACTCAATTGTATTTATTTTTATCTTCAACTCTTATCCTTACCCATTTTTATTTGTTTATTTTAACTATTAATCTTCTTAATGTTAATTTGATGCTTTCACTTATTTTATTACTTATATTTAATTGTTGTTGGTGTGCATTAGCCTCTATTTAAAAAAATAAATATATTTTTTAATATGTCTCGCCATTATTTTATTTCTGGTTCTTGTTTTTCAACGCTGTAAAGCACTTTGAATTGCATTTAATTTGCAGAAAAGGTGCTCTATAAATAAAGCTTGATTGACACAACATGACACTGATGACAGAGCTAGTGAATTCAAAAACTTTAATACAAAATCCAGCAAAACACAAAGGCTATTGTAAGTGGTGAGGGACAGTTTTAAAAGAAGAAAGTACTCCACTAAATCAAACTTATCCAACAGTGGTATGTCAAAACACTGTGTGAACATGGTGTGGATGTGTGGTGCTCTCTGAACCCTCTCTGCTATATGTTGGTCGTTCTGTATCCTCTGCACGTCATACACAGATCTCTGATCAATACGAGTTGATCTCATGTCTGCAGGAGTAAACACAGTCTGTTTCAATCCCAGCACCACTCTGGTGTTATGTTTGATGAAAACATCTGGACAGATGGTTTTCAGTGCAAGTCGATGTTACAAAACTTGGTCAGAAGTTGAAAAGTCTCTACACCGTGTCACTCCAAACAGGCTTGGTATTGCACACCCAGTGGAGGTATTCAACTCTGTAACCTACATGTGGGGACTGGGGCTAAGAGTCTTATGGCGCCTTCAAAGAGGGTCATGTTTAACGTGTTCATGAGAAATGACCATATGAACGCCCCCCTCTTAACGTATTTGCGACAATGTAACTCAAAATTTCTGAAAGCAGCGAGTTGATGAGTTGTGAAGTGTCTGATGACGTCCACAGAAATGGTGGAGCCCATAGACTCCAGTTTCATGCAAATACATGATGTTATCATGTAACTGGTAGGTTCAGTAGTTACAGGAGTGAAATTAGCTAGCTTTAGCAAGAGCAAAGCTTGTACAACTTGATTTGATTAACCATTGCAGCATACAGGATCAAGAGGAGTTCGTTGTACCTCCGAACGGCATTTCAGCACATATAAAAAATGTATAGCATTTCCACTTATAAAGCAAGGAGGACAACGATTCCACTTTTGGCTTCATGTAACTGTTGCCTAGTAATGATGTTACCACTTGAACGCCAAGCCAGTCATTCACAAGACTTCACCACACGACTTTACGAGTTCCATTTGAAGGAAGCATCTGTTTTAATAATAATAACACATTTTATTTATATAGCGCTTTTCAAAAACTCAAAGACACTGTACAATTGTTAAAATCAATACAAGCGAAGAACACAATTAAAACAAAACAAAACAACAGTACAATCACAAATGAATAGCTAACTTAAATAGGTGAGTTCTTAATAGAGATTTAAATTTTAAAGGGTCAGAGCAGTTTTGGATATAATATAAATCACTGTTGTCAAGGAGTTTTGACCAATCAGAATCAAGTGTTCAACACAGCAACAGAGGGCAATGTACTTACATGAATTTACAGGCCTTGACACTTTGATAGTGCTGATATCAGATGCATGTTTGTTTGGCTGAGTTTAAATATCATGTCTTAGTTGAATACTTGGACCTACCAAACCCAAGCCAATTATCATCAGACTTAGCCAAGTGTGATGTGAGAACCCCAGTTTAAGCTTTAAAACAACCAAAACAAAAAAACTGTATTTACACATATGAGAGCAAAATAAATGCAGAAATTTAATGAGGTAGAATGAATGAATGAATAGGTATTTCTCTGTGGAGCCTCCAACAATATCCTCTTCATTGTTGCAGCCTCACAGTGGTGGTTCTGACTTGTGCAGAGGAGGGAGCAGGTCCTGTCCACCCACCGATTAGCCCTGACCACAGTGAAGATGTACAGTTATTGCCATGGCTGTCTGGGGTTCCTCTATGGGCTGTTTCATTAGATGGACTCATATCAGGCCCCAGAGACTCTCAGGCCAAATAACTTCAAACTCCCCCGCCTTTCTCTCTCTCTCCATCTCGCTCTCCCAGGAAAACCCACTAGCTTTCTGTAAAGTGAGCAAAACACCCAACTATTTGCAGTCTGGAGGAAAAATGTGCGACGCTGCCTTCAATCTAATCAAATACATATCAAAAGCAGTGATGGAGGAGATGGATTTGCAGTTTTGTGAATGGGTAGAATACTACAACTTAATCTTATTAAGCTGTTTCTTTTCTTTAAAATATATAGCATACAAAAAAATCAACACGTCATACAGTTCTATATGCAGACTGTTTGCATTCATATATGTGAACAGGAAGTGGTTTCAGACATTTGGAATGGAAGGTACACGCTATGTGGCCAGTTTATTAGTCACATAAATGCGATATAATGCAATGAAATACAGCCGCAAAAGTCTACTGATGTGTCGTCATTCAGTGTCAATATTGTGGGTCTCCATAAAAAGTAAGCTTGTGCCAGCTCTTGAAATTCGAGTGTTTTTTCATGTGTCATTAATAACGTTAACTGGAAATTTAACAATAGGGTTGGGAAAGGCTGGGTGACAATATGATACAATGCAATACAAAACTAGACAACATACTTGGCCTACGATAATTATAATATCTAGGTACAGCGATACTGCGATAATCAATATATTGCAAAACAGTCATATAGTGATACATCATGATATCTGGCTAATTGAAGAATATAAAAAGAAGCTCCTTTAAAAGATTTAGTACAGGATCAATGTATGTGTTCACTACACTTTGGTTTGGTTTCACTGAGTTGAAATAATGTACATATTTTCGTCATTGAATAATTTTTACAGAATGACAGAACAACCATGAAATGACTGCAGAAAATACACAATTCTTAATCCTAATGTAGTGATTTAGTGCAAACAAAACCAGCCTGTAAATATAAACCTGTTCACATTTTCATCTGAAACTTTGAAACATAAACTTGCGCATTCACAATCGTATATGCAGCATACAGTCATGACCAAAAGTTTTGAGAATGACACAAATATTACATTTTCACAAAGTCAGCTGCTTCAGGGTTTTTAGATGTTTTTGTCAGATGTTTCTATGGTATAAGGAAATACAATTAGAAGCATTTAATAAGTATCAAAAGCTTTTATTGAGAATTACACAGAATTCATGCAATAAGTCAATATTTGCAGTGTTGACCCTTCTTTTTCAAGACCTCTGCAATTCTCCCTGGCATGCTGTCAATCAACTTCTGGACCAAATCCTGACTGATGGCAGTCCATTCTTGCATAATCAATGCTTGGAGTTTGTCAGAATTTGTGGGGTTTTGATTGTCCACCCGCCTCTTGAGGATTGACCACAAGTTCTCAATGGGATTAAGATCTGGGGAGTTTCCTGGCCAAGGGCCCAAAATCTTAATGTTTTGTTCCCCGAGCCATTTTGTTATGACTTTTGCTTTATGGCAAGGTGCTCCATCATGCTGGAAAAGGCATTCTTCATCACCAAACTGCCCTTGGATGGTTGGGAGAAGTTGCTGTGGGAGGACGTTCTGGTACCATTCTTTATTCATGGCTGTGTTTTTAGGCAAGATTGTGAGAGAGCCCACTCCCTTGACCGAAAAGCAACCCCACACATGAATGGTCTCAGGATGCTTCACTGTTGGCAAGAGACAGGACTGATGGTAGCGCTCACCTCGTCTTCTCCGAACAAGCCTTCCTCCAGATGCCCCAAACAATCGGAAAGGGGATTCATCAGAGAAAATGACTTTACCCCAGTCCTCAGCAGTCCAGTCCCTGTACCTTCTGCAGAATATCAGTCTGTCCCTGATGTTTTTACTGGAGAGAAGTGGCTTCTTTGCTACCCTCCTTGACACCAGGCCTTCCTCCAAAAGTCTTCGCCTCACTATGCGTGCAGATGCACTCACACCTGCCTGCTGCCATTCCTGAGCAAGCTCTGCACTGGTGGTGGCCCGATCCCGCAGCTGTAACACCTTCAGGAGACGGTCCTGGCGCTTGCTGGACTTTCTTGGGCGCCCTGGAGCCTGTTTGGCAACTATTGAACCTCTCTCCTTGATGTTCTTGATAATTCGATAGACGGTTGATTGAGGTGCTATCTTACTCACTGCTATAAACTTCCCTGTTAGGCCCTTTTTGTGCAATGCAATGATGGCTGCACGTATTTCCTTGCAGGTAACCATGGCTAACAGATGAGGAACAATGGTGTCATGCACCATCTTCCTTTTAAAGTGTCCAGTCACTCAATCATGACAGATTGATCGCCAGCCTTGTCCTCATCAACACCCACACCTGTGTTAATGTGTGTGACACCTGTGTGTCGTTGAAATGATGTTAGCTGGTCCTTTTGTGGCAGGGCTGAAATGCAGTGGAAATGTGTTTTTGGAGATAAAGTTAATTTTCAAGGCAAAGAGGGACTTTGCAATTAATTGCAGTTGAGCTGATCACTCCTCATAACATTCTGGAGTATATGCAAATTACCATTATAAAAACTGAAACAGCAGACTTTGTGAAAATTAATAGTTGTGTCATTCTCAAAACTTTTGGCCATGACTGTACATTCGCCATTGTCGTGGATGATGTTCGTCATTTGTTGCTTAAAATGATGCGGGACTTAGATGGACAAGTATCAGAACTCTTAATTCATCAGTATGCTGAGCAAAATTAAGCTTTACTCGTACATTATAGACCCTGTTAGCTAATCAGTGCGCCTTGGGCAAGAGAACACATAAATATTGTGTCCGGGAAAAGGGCTATGGTGCTATTAGCAAAACTATGAGTCATTGTGTAAATTGATCCACAAATGCATACAAAGTTTCACAACTGCATACATACATTGACAAATGTGTGTGAATTGATACACAAATAAAAACAATAATCCACAAACACACAGATCTGTAAATGCATATACAGATGTGCAAATGTGTACTCCAATTTGCAAATGCATACTTGGTTATTAGTTCCTAAAAATCTAACAGTTTTTGCTCCAAGACCAAAAAATACACAGGTCCTCAATTTCAACTGAGGCAGGCCTCTCAATTGGCTGCCTGTCTACATGTGACTTTTGCCATGATGGAGATCCACAAACACGTAAAAAAGACACTTGTGTGAAGCGATTCTTTAAATACCCCGAACTCAGGCTCCCTGAAATATTGGTCTAAACATTGGCAGTTCAGAGTACACGTTTGTGGATTTGTGGATGCATTTGTAAATCTATTTCATATTTGCAGATTTGTTTATGTATTTGTGAAAATGTGTATGCAGTTGTGGATATTATTATTATTATTTCTTTTAACTTTTACCGTCTGGAAGAAGGTACAGAGTCACCAAATGTAAATTGAATCATTTTAAAAATTCCTTTGTGCCGATCTCTATTAGAATTTTAAATATTAAACAGCCTGTTAGGGTTGCGACAGTGTTATGGTGCTCTCTCTTTAAGATTATGCTGTGTGTGTGTTGTATGAATGTGTACTATTTATTGTACTATTTCTTATTTATTTATGTGTTCTTGTGTCATTGAGGTGATTTTTGTAGGAGCAGGTAACATGTGCAGCACTGATGTCAAAGACAAATTTCCCTACAGGGACAATAAAGTACATCGTATTGTATCTTACATTTGTATTTCATGTGTATGTACTGTACACATTTGTGAGTCTTTGTACTCTGTGATCTGTATAGCTTATAATGAAAGGGCTTTCAGGGCGTTTTTGATGGCATTTGGGCCAGGTGCCGAAACCGCCAGGCCAAATGTGTGCCAAAATTTTCTAAAGAGATCATACACTTACATCAACATCAAAGTTTGTGTCAGACTTTATTAGGTAAAAGAGCTGAACCCATCTGCAGAAGCTTCACTTCGGTTCCATTTCTTACGCCACATTCTGAACAAAGGGTGCCTAGCCGACCTGCATCCCTTGTTGGTGATGTTCTTACTTTGGACAAGTGCCTTAAACAACCCTACTTCAGTGACAAAAACACACCAAATAAAAAATATCCCTTTAACCCATCCTGTTCCAAACCTGGATTTCAGTTGTCACTTGAGGTCCTTTATGTCACAAACAAGCTTCCTGTTTCAGACGAACAAGTGCCCGTACAGAAATCCATTACCTTTAGTTCTGTTTCTGAACATGTTCTGTCCTATCCTCCGTTCAGCATATGTTCCCACCGCAGTACCACTGAATGTTTTGATGACTCAAGCTTGCTCTACACTTTCACATCTTTATTACCTGCCTGCCTGACATGGAGCAGACGCAGAGAACACGCTGCCAGTGAAAAGCACAAAGCACTGTGTCCAAAACAGCTCAGCTCTAACTGAGCCTTCAGCCAGTTTGTTTCATCATCGCCCTCCTACCTCTTTGTTTTCCCCTCTCGCTCCCTCTTTCTCTCTGCCTCTGGTCTCCAGCAGAGTCGGACAGACTGTCTGCTCTGAAGTCTTCATTAGCACTGCTGGCTTGCCACGCTGCAGAGGGGACAACCGGCTATTTGAGACCCTGCGCTCCTCTCCCTCCTCCTTTAAAAACTTTATCCTCCTTGCATAAAACTTCTTCTTCCTTCCTACCACTATAATATCCCTGCATCAACATTTCTCCTGTTTTTAATCCTCTCTCTTCATGTTCCTCTTACCCGGGGATCACAGGTTGGTCGTGCTCAGCTGAACATCTCGTTTGTCTGATGTGGTCAGGGTGCTGTCAGGCGAGCACGCTTGTGTGTGCCATTTGGTTACCACAGTGCCCAGCAGCAGGGAGCTCCTGGACAAACATAGTATCAGAGATCTGGGAGGCCCTTGAACAGCTCAGTGAAAAGTGAGCGTCACACTGAGAGACATGGAGCTCTCTGCACTGCTAACATGAGCTCACACACAGAAACACAACTACTCAAACATTAGTTTTTACCTTACCGTTTGTACTCACCATGTTTGAAAATATATCGGTCACGCAACAACTCTTCTGTGTATTGTAGCTTAAAAGCTTTTACACTTTGCTCCATGAATTCATCACGGCACAACAAGGAAATCGTGAAGACCAAAAGGCTATACTCTCAGGAATACACGCGCAGTTTTTGATGCGAGTAGCAACAAGTATGCACATTATTCTCTCTGTAAGCCTATTCAATATTTGCCTACTCGCCAAATGTCATATTTATTTATTGTTTATCCCTCCAAACACTCAAAATCTGTACCGCCTCCCAGTAGCACTGTTTGTCCTGAGGTGTGTTGTCAGCTCTTTTGGAGTTACTGCCACATGTAACTGTTGTCGCCTGAAGACGGCTAATAAGTCTTCACCGTGTTGTTTGATTTAATTCATGTTGGTCATCTTAAACAGTTTAAAGAGCGTGTTTTAAACATGTCAGAGCTCCCCGGTGACGCAAACAGCACAGCAATGGCCTTCACTTTTCCATTTTTGCCCACACAAGTTGTGTTCAGGCACAATAATGAGTTTGGGTCACCAGCATTTTGGCAGCACTCATATCAGCCCACAGTTACTGTTGTTTGGCATTTGGTACATAAAATTACACTACTATAATTTTTTTCAATAGTGTTGCAATGAAGACCCAAAAGTAAGAAGCTAGTTAAAAACAGTTGAACAGTTAAAATCTATCTTCAAGAAGACCATCAAAATTCTGGATAGGAAATCTATTTGAAAAACAAAAAATACCATTACAAAATGTAACATTTTTGAACCTACAAAGATGTTTGTGTTATGGATACAAAAGTAATCACTATGTTATAAAGGTTTAAAATAACGTCTAAAAAAAGAAAATATAAATATCGTGTTTAAAATAACATTATGTGTTAAAAACAGTATAAATGTCTCTTTAAAATATACTGTGAAATGTTAAATATTAAAATGTTAATTCATACGCTAAGGTTAAAATAAAAGTTCATATACGTAATCGTTTGCTTTGGTCTACGATTCAGTTGTAAAGTGCCTTCGG
This sequence comes from Notolabrus celidotus, assembly GCF_009762535.1. Lineage (NCBI taxonomy): Eukaryota > Metazoa > Chordata > Actinopteri > Labriformes > Labridae > Notolabrus > Notolabrus celidotus. The sequence goes on from NC_048288.1 coordinate 13,375,798, forward strand.
TCTCAGAAAATGGAGAGGAGGACAAAGACTATACAGTTTCTACCAGGGTACTTGAAGAGATACCACTAATCATGTGCTTTGCTTTCAAAAAAATTAACTGCAAATGCAAGAGCAAGTTCAACTTATTCAATCAACTTATTAAACTTCAATACATCTCCATTAATAACTGCAAATCTTATGCCACCCCCGTCACACAAGGTGTCCCCCAAGGCTTGGTGCTTGGTCCCCTCCTTTTCATCTTCTACACACTCTCCATAAGTTACATCATACGCCTCCAGAGACTACACTTTCACTGTTACGCCGATGATACCCAGCTCTACATCTCCACAAAAATCATCACTCCTGCCTTTCCACCCTCACACTGCCTCACTGACATAAAAAACCTGGATGAGCAACAACTTTCTCAAACTTAACTGCAATACATCTGAAATAATTCTCATCAGTCCCAAATCCCTTCTCCCCTCCACCCAGACCTCACTGAGCATTGATAACCACAGTCATACCCTTTCCAGTAGTTCGCAACCTCGGCATCATCCATGACCCCACTCTCCTTCAAACCACATATCAAAAACATAACCAAAACATCCTTCTTCCACCTCCGTAACATTGCATGACTCAGATCAACTCTCTCCTCCGCTGCAGAAATACTCATCCATGCTTTCATAACCTCCAGACTGAACTACTGCAACAACATCCTCTATGGCCTTCCCTCCACTGACCTCCAAAAACTCTGATATGTTCAGAACTCTGTTACCCTGTTACTCACCCACACTCTGACTTCACAACACACCCATCCTTCAGCACCTCCACTGGCTCCCCATACAGCACCAAATCCACTTCAAGATCCTGCTCATCGCCTACAAAGCCCAATAACTCGCCCCCTCATACCTGACTGACTGCTAATCACCTGTCCCTCATCACCATGACCAAGCACTGCACCTTGGGAGATAGAGACTTTGCCATTGCTGCCCAACACTCTGGAACCCTGTTTCCCCTAACATCAGGAACTCTGACTCACTTCACTCATTTATAAATCAACTCAAAACCTACCTGTTCAAAAAAGTCTAAAACTCATGACTTCAACTTCCTCTCCATCCCTGTTATTTGTATTTGTATTTTTATTTTGTAAAGCATCTCTGATTAATAGCTCTGTATAAGTTGTATAATTTATTAATATCATTATTATTATTATTTTATTTTTTGTATGTAAAGGAACCATCAAGGAGAAAACAGGGACAACCCCTAACAGACATCTTTCCAGGATCCCACCAGAAATGTAAGTCAGATGCTAAAGCTAGCATACATTGACTGTTGATTACAACACTGCTAGCAAACTAAAGATATATTTAGCAACAGTGATTCAACCACTGAGTCAAAGATGCTTATACAGTTTATATTCTGATGATAAGTGGATAGGCTTCAGTTACTATTGAGTTTATTGGACACCTGTTGTGATCCCACTGCTGAAGAAACAATGAGTAGTGAGCAGTTAGCATAGCACTGTAACTTCATTGCTAAATTAAATTTCCAGACAGGCCACCTGGAATTAATTGTGTTTTATATACATACAAAATGTCCCACACAGTTAGTTGAGGTTCACACAGTGAAGAGTTTGAGTGAAACAGCTACTCTCTTTATAGTTAGAATAATTTTAATGATACAGGCTCGAATGTTGAGAAGTTCAGATTCGACTAGGTTTGGTTATTGGACTACAACACTGTTTGTTTGTGATAAAAACATTTGTGTACGTGCAAATGTTCCTGAGCGTTCTGTGTGCTGTCTTGTAGTACAGTATGTCCTCAAAGTTCCTGAATTAGGACTGTAGATATATGCTAGCTATTGTACTAAACTTTGCAATTTTTTTTTTTTAAGTTATATTTTTGGGGCTTTTACACCTTTATTATAGAGGAGAGGACAGTGGATAGTGGGGGGACTGACATGCGGGAAAGAGGCTGCAGGCTGGATTTAAACCCGGGCCTACCGCTTCATGGGCGCACAACTTAACCATTAGGCCAAGTCTGCGCCCAACCTTGCATATTTACATAGACACACAGCTGTTATGTTGACGAATGTTCATTGTTTTTGTTTGAGAAATTAAATGGAAAAGGTTATATGGAGTTTCTTGCGTTGATGGGGTGAAGATTCTTAGAACTGTTAAGTTGATTAGAAGATGGAAAACAAGGGAGAGGGTTTTGCAGGTGTGTGCGATTACCCAGGATGAAGACGCCGGGAGAGTCAGACATGGAAACAATAGAAGACAGAAAGGAGCACAATATATGGGAGGTATGGGAAGGTGGAAGAGTTTCTGGATCACAGGTGCAGCCATGACAGGTTTGCATGTAAAATGTGAGAAATATGGCTTTTCCTGTCAGCTGGATTTGTTGAAATGGGAGCTGTTCCATCAGATGCATTCAAGGCTGACAAAGTTTCTTGATAGGTGTGCTACGTTTAGATAAAGTCAACATCTTTCATATCTGTGCAGCAGCATTGTTAATGTGACATATTTTTATTTACCAATGCATTGATTTTTTAGAAAATCTACAAACAGCTAACCTGATTAAACCCCTGAGCTGATGTAAGATATGACCAAAATCATGCTCCTAATTCTCAAGAAGAGAGGGCGGACAGCAATGGATGTATGTTAACTGACATTGACATCATTTACAACCCAGAGTATAAAGACTTTTTGCTCTAATGAATAATTATTTAATTTAAAAATTGCTTAAAATATTGACAGTATGTGTCCAAGAAGTGTTTAGCTTTAACATAAATCAGCTGTCTATTCACATCTGCTGACCTGAAGTGGAAGCACAATCAAATGCCCTCACAGCTCTTTGTCTTGTTACATTTCTGCATGCATATGAGCTTTAGCTTTCCTTAAATCACCTAAATGTCCCCACACAGTAGGGACCTGTCTCTATTTATCTGCGTCCACTGGGATCTCTTCTTCTGTTTTCCCTCCTCCTCCCTCTGTAGTTCTCCTCTCCAGCCTTCCTTCCTTTTTCATCAAAGGCGATACACGTCTTCTTACAGCTCCCACCACTGCTGCCACCTCCACCCCCCACCTGCGCTGTGCAGTAAGTAATGCGATCGTGTTAACCCCCGCTGTGTGTGTCTACGTGGGTGAGTCATGCTGGGTTCATGTCATCGCCCTTACCCCGAACACCCCCCCCCATCCCACCCCGCCCCCTTTCTCATCTCTCTCTCTTTCTCCCCCCTCTGTCTGCCTGCAGGCCAGCGGTGCCCTATGCACCGCAGGTGAGCTGTCACTGCTGATCTGAGCTGCCTGACACACTGGCCTGCCAAGAATAGACTCGACTCCACTGTTTGCAACTGATACACACTCTCACACATACGCAGGGACATTCACACCTACCTGTGCACATATACCGATGCTCTGACCTGTATGGGCTCCCTGATTGTTGTACAGAAACAAATGTAAAAATATTTGTTTTCAACTTTGTGTTGATAAATTTGATATATTATGCAGGGGTATAATAAAACAGAACTTTAAACCTTATATACAACAGTGCACCACAACGGATGCATCATTTTTATCCCATATCAGAGTATGAAGCAAACGTAATTTCCATATGTTACAATGTTACAATGTTCCAATGTCATTTAGCAGACGCTTTTATCCAAAGCGTCGTACATACGAGAACAAGAACAACACAAGCAAAGATCTAGACAAGAGGGAACAAGATCAGTAAGAGTAACAAAGTGCTTCAAGTCAATTTGGGTGCAGGTACTGCCAAGCAGTGTAAAGGCAATGCACAAAAGTAAGTAAGGAATTTTTTTTTTTTTTTTGGTAAAATAAAGAACATCTACATGAAGCAACCAAACAATTTAAGACCTTCCATTATCATCATCAACAATTAACATCACCACAATAATGACCAAAGTACCAAGTTCTGGGTCCCTCAAGAGCTGAACACAGATTCCCAGAGTAGAGCAGGACAGTGTGAGTCAATTGTAGCTGGACGACATGATCTGCCACTGGGGACAGCAGTGGAGAACAGTCTAGCTAAGTGCATAGTGCTTCCTAAAGAGCTGGGTCTTTAGCTGTCTTTTGAAAGTAGAGAGGGACTCTACAGATTGAATGGAGTTGGCCAATTCATTCCACCATTTAGGGGCAACAGAAGAGAAGAGTCGAGCTCGTGATTTTGAGGCCTTGTGTGCTGGAAGCACTAGGCGCTTTTCAGAGGCTGAGCGTAGCGGGCGAGAAGGGCAGTAGACCTGGATGAGGGGTTCCAGGTAAACTGGAGCAGTTTTGGTTACTGCTTTGTAAGTCATGATTAGAGTTTTGTATCTGATGCGAGCTGCAACTGGAAGCCAGTGTAGCGAGATGAGCAGGGGAGTGACATGAGCTGTCTTAGGCTGGTTGAAGACCAGACGTGCTGCTGCGTTCTGGATCCTTTGCAGAGGTTTAACTGTGAATGCAGGGAGGCCTGCCAGTAGAGAGTTGCAGTAGTCAATGCGTGACATTACAAGAGCTTGAACCAGGAGCTGTGTTGCGTGTTCTGTCAGGTAGGGTCTGATCCTCTTGATGTTATAGAGGGAAAAATGGCAGGACAGAGCAATCGAGGCAACATGAACCTTGAAGGTTAGCTGGTCATCGATCATGACACCCAGATTTCGGGCAGACTTAGTGGGCATGAGGTTTTGTGATCCAAACTGGATATTGATCTGTGGGTCCATAGTGGGACTGGCTGGAATGATAATAAGCTCAGTCTTGGACAGGTTGAGCTGTAGGTGACGTTCCCTCATCCATTTAGAAATGTCAGCAAGGCAGGATGAGATCCGAGCTGAGACAGTTGTGTCGTCATGTGGGAAAGATAGGAAAAGCTGTGTATCATCTGCATAGCAGTGATAGGAAAAGCCATGGGAGCGGATCACTGCACCAAGTGATGTGGTGCAAATTGAGAACAGGAGGGGACCAAGCACTGACCCTTGAGGTACCCCTGTTGATAAGCCATGCATATTGGACACTTCTCCTCTCCATGATACTCTAAAAGATCTCCCTGTGAGGGAGCTTTGTCTTAACCAGCTAAACATGGGATTATATCCAAAGTACTGTTTATGATCCTTTATAAAGATTTAACAAAGTGAATAAAAAAAAAAGGTAAATGTGTCTGACTCCAGTTGTTCCGTTAGACATGTTTGCATAGTAATGAAGGAGTTTGTCAGTCATGTTGAACAAGCTTTGATGATGTCAAAAATTTGTCCAAGGCACAAGGTGCAGTTGCCAATTTTAGCTGAGAAGTAAAAAAATGTTATAGTCATGATTATGGTGACTCTGTTTTTTAAGTTATAAGATTAAGTTTTTGGGCTTTTACACCTTTATTCAGAGAGGAGAGGTCAGTGGACAGAGCAGGAAACTGGGAGAGAGTTTGGGAACAACGTGCGGGAAAGAGGCTGCAGGCTGGATTTAAAACCCAAGCCACCCGCTATATGGGCGTGCAATTTAACCATTAGGCCAAATCCACACCCCTCATATTTTAAACATAGATGTAAAGTAACAATGTTGGAAGTCCATACTAAGTGTGTGCAAATTTTTAAATTCTGAGGTACTCATATTTGTAGTAATCCCTGAATTTGCGTGTAAACTGCTCAAAATGGTCCATTCTTAAAATACCGCAAGATCTTAACGAGAGTTTGAAGTAAAAAAATTAAAGGAAGGAGTGATTCCTGGAATAAAAAGTAAGGTTTTATGCTGGAGGTATCTTTGGACAGGGACACACGCATAGTAAGAAAACCAAGATAAAATTTCAAGCCACTCTTTTGTTTCAGCATCAAGCCATGAAAACAAAGGCTTCTTAACCATGTAAGAGAGTGCATTGTTTTTTTTTGTATTTGTTTCTATATCTGATTGAAATTCAGGCCTTGACTTGTGTTAACCATAGACTGTATAAATAATGGACATAGTATAGGTGACGTCACCCATCTGTTCCTGAAGCGCTGTTTTGAAGCCAATCGTCGTAAGCCATATTGGAAATGCTGAACTCAAGTCAGCTGTGCCTCTCATAATCGAAAACTCGTAATCTTAATATCTTTGAAACTGCTGTGTTATGAAAAAAATCACCCCTGTTGTGTTTGCGAAGTTGAAATGAGCTATTCAGACTACACTCATTTTTTGTACCAGGCTGTAAACATGTTTATTTCTGCTTTAAAGATCAGCTTTTTGAATTGGTGTGTATGTGGTTTTCGGTACTTCTGGAGCCAGCCTCAAGCGGACACTAGAGGCAGCAAACACCCCTAAGAACGTGATGCAAAGCGATTTGACTGTAGCTACATGTGTGTAAAATGTGATGCTGTGAGGACATGGTGTAATTCCATTACAGCATATTTCTGTTGTCATGACAGATGAAAGCTTTATTTCTTTTGATAATAAAACTATAAAATGATTGACATGAACCTCCTTTAATTACTTTCCGTGCTTTTTGTTTCTTAAGAGCTGAAGTACAGAAAGGAGTCATCATTGCTCCACTGTACCACCATGACATATTACTCTAACCTAACAAAAAGTGACTGTACGACAGGTTTCAAGATAAACAGAGAGATGTTCTTGTCTCACTGAACTGAGATGCCTCCTATTGTATAATCAAGACGTAGGCAAGAGTCCAACCTTCAAAGAGCAAAGCGATCACAGCTCCCCTTAAGGCCTGTTACAGCTATAGGTCAACAGTCCAGCTCAGTTCCACACAACAGGAAATACATGGCTTCATTTTGTTGACTGAGAGGTGGTTGTGCCATTGTGCGTGTGTGTGTGTGTGTGAGGAAGAGAGAGTGAGTTTTGGGGAAAAATAAAGCAGGACAAAAAGAGACAGAAACCTGAGTGCTGGCCCTGGATGTGACTTAGCTTTTCTTTCAGTGACCCACTCTTCTATCTGTGACCAATTGTACAACCTATGATATCCACAGTCAGTCAATGTGTACACTTTAGAGCAAACACATTGCTATCACAGGTGTTTGAATTTTGTAATAACGACATTGTCTTGTGGCTTACAGCCCATATTCTAAAACAAACTAATGTGGATATCAACATATATTGCTATTTACAGTGTTAGCTTTAATATTGATCAGTTTTTCAGTTATTTTCTCCGCCTACTTCCTCTGTTATATATTTTGTTTTTGTGTTTGCACTAATCATAGTCAAATGCAAAAATGTCCACAAAATTCAGCAGCTCCTTGCAGTTTGCTCCATTTCTACACCTTATTGTAACTGAGATGAGCCGACACATCTCCACTCTGTGCTGTGCATAGCTGCGCTGTGTGATCTTATTCTAACCGTGTTATATTATATCCTTATTTAAAGCTGGGGTTGGTAATCAGATTTAGATACACTTTTTCTCATACTGGTTAAAATGATCTTTATGTCCTGATGGCAATCAATACATGATGTGTTCTTAAAAAAGAGTGAAAAAAATCTGCTATCTACAGCCGGAGTAAACCTGGGAAAACACCAACCAATCACCGTTTTTTGGCTCCCCAAATTTTAAACCAATCAAATCCCGTCCAGCCATTCTGCCCTCCTCCTGTGCGTACATTTCCCCGGCGTGCACTCCTCCAAGTCCCCGTCTCCTGCCTCTACTTCCCCTGACTCTATTTACTGCCCCTCTCGCTCGTCCTCGGGCCTGTCCCCTCTGACCTGATGAGGTGCTTTGCTCAGGACTGTAGTCCGGATCAGAGTCTAAAAAGCTCTCACCAACAAGCAGAATAATTAATGACGTTCAGTAAGTCCTACAGAAAATATATATTTATTGTAGCGTCCGTCCGGACGCTGTAGTGATGAGGAGCCGATTCGTGAACACGTTGAGCTTTAATAACCGGTCACTGTCGGCCGTGATCACGCCAACCAACAAAGCAACAATCAATGTTTGAATGAATGAAAAACTTCTCCTCTCCTCTCTCCCACTCGCACACTATACACCTCTCCTGATGCCTTCACTAACCGTCAACACTGTAGGAATTAAGAACATCTACACTGAACACGTTTAACAAACAGTAGAGTTGTTACAGTATTATATGTATTATAACTTTTCTCCTGATATCGTGTCACCGGTACAACTGGATAATGCTAACATGATAGTTGTGAGTACTAACAGCAGCCATGTTTGTTTGTGTTTTTAACTTTCACTATGATAATGTTTTGGTGAGGACCGGTTTTGAATCAGTCACGATCATATGGTCGAGAATCAGCGGCGCTCGTGCATGTGAGCGGGGGGGCATCGTTTTGGAGGAGCTCAGAGGGAGGAGGGGAGGGGTTAGACGGAGTCATGAGGAAAAGCTACATTCAAATTCATGCTGGTTTTCCGAGACTACCAACCCTAGCTTTAACTGTGATTATAGAAATAACAGTAATCTCAAAGTACTTTTAACAGACCTAATTTACAGATGTTGTTTTTTGGTCATCTAGTAGTGGAATTGTTGTTTTGGTCACTTTAAAGTTTGAGCATAACAATGCATATAACACTTCGGGGCGCGTACAACTAGCTCTCAGCAGACGGTACATTTTTGTGTGCATAATGGCTTAATTTTTTCTATTTGCTATTTACTTGGCAGAGCAGTTTGTGCAGCGTTTTACCCTTTGCGCATGAATTTGGAATCAGGCAATCTTTTTTAATCTGCTCAGGTGTGTGATCTGAATTTTAGTCTGAAATTAACTGGATGTTTCATTGTTGTTTCGGTGTCTGACTTCCTGTCTTGCTCTTTCTCCAATGAGCTGACAATGATGCGCCATGCTCTGGCAAAATAGTTGTCTTGCATATCTGCTGCAGAGGGCTCAGGATTGCGGGAGCTGAGATGGACCAGAAACACAACAGAGCGGAGGCAGTGGAAGCACACAGACTAGCAAGAGTGAAACTTATCAGCTCTGCTACTGTAACGGACCAGAAACTCATGAGTCAGAAGGACGAATGTTGAATGACAACTTTGATTCCATTCCGGAATTTACAGTTCCTGTGCAGCTTGTAGCTCTTTTTAGCACCTAATGTTTTCCCTCTATGGAGTTAACAACAGGGATGTCCCGATCAGGTTTTTTTGCCCCCGAGTCCGAGTCATTTGATTGTGAGTATCTGCTGATACCAAGTCCTGATCCGATACTTCTATAATACATTAAAAAAATGACGAAGAGCGAAGAAACAGATCCAGGATGTCCCTTTCATTTTTTTTATTTCAGCTTATTTTATCATTTAACACTTATAAACAGAGCACTTCTGTGAGGTAGCTTGAACAATTAAGTAATAACAAATAAAATATAATAATACAACTAGAATTCTTCACATTGTAGTTTAGTGCAAGAGTATATATTAAATAAAAATGTCTAATGTAAATATGAACAGCAGCTCATCTTAAAATCCCCGGCAGGCATGTAAACAAATAAGCAAATAAAAGCGCCACAGTGTTATAAATAAAGTAAGGCCAGTAATGTTTTTTTTGGAACTGCACCTCTTATTCTTACTCTCCTCCTCTGGCTTCACAGAAGTAAGTGTATGTTTTTCTTGATGAAAACCAACATCTCTACCTTGTCAGGTTTGAGCCTGTTGTTACAGGAGTTATGCTATTGGCTGTTGGGAAGCAAAGGCTGCTGGGAAAGTGTTGGTTGTGTTACACCATGACCCAGAGTGTGAGTGTTTCTATCCTTGTCAGTGACTTCTTGTAGTTGAAGGAGCAGTTAAAACACAGCACCACCGGAAGGTGAGCGATAAATGGGCCACAGGTGTCAATAAAACAGACATCAAATTTCTCACAGTCTTTTAGTCTCGACTCAGCTCGGCGTATCATACGTATATGGCTGATCCCTGATTGAGAGCTGATGTCCAATTCTGATCGAGTCTGAAACCATGTGATCGGCCCGGTTTCTGATCACATGATCGGATCGGGACATCCCTAGTTAACAAATCTGCTAGTTAGCAATACTGTAGGCTAGCTCAGCCAAATGTAACTCTGATTGTTGTAGGGATCCTTGAAAAACTCACCATTGCTTGCACCAACCACCTCTGATGGTCACTTGTCCTGAATTTAGAAGTCTTTTCCATCACACCAGCACTCAACGAGTTTAATTTACTTGATATCTCACTACCATTTTATTGAAATACATCATGACCTCACGCAGGAGAAAGGCTGTTGAAAGGTGGGGCCACTAGATTGATCTGCCTTGTTGTGTTCCCACCATGCTTTGTGAGTTGAAGCAATTGTTTTCATTTTTGAGTACCGCCATCTTCTTGGTAATTTACAGTAACAAAATACAACACCTCTCAGTACATTGTATACTGGTTTATCAGTTGTACTGGTGTTAAGGGTGCAGCTCATTCTTTAGATAAGGAAAAATAAATGTGAAAGTGTGTCTTGTACACAGAATTTTACAGTATGTGAACAAATTCCCTTATTATGGCGAAAATTACCCACTGATGTTTTAAGTATGAAAAGTGCTAATGAATAGATCTTAGTGCAGTTATCATCATCCTGATATAGACAACATTACTGTAGTCAGACAAGTTTACATTTGATACCAGTCCCATTTATGTGTCTTTACTTGGATTTATATTCCTTTATTCCCTCCCTTCTCTTCTTCTCCCCTTTCCCTCAAGGCTTAGAAAATAAAAGTTCCTTTCATTGTTAAAGGCACACAGACAATTTATTTGACAATGTCAGTCTGTGCGGCACTGCAGAGGAGGGAATTATTTCTACTTATCACTCCTCTGATATCCCTCCCTCCCAGCCTTGCTTAATTCTTTCCCTTTATTTCCTCCCCTCTTTCCATCTACTCATTTGGCATTAACATATAACTGCTGTGAGCTCTGCCGTAAACACAACGGGAGGCTCACTCAGTGTGTGTGGGTCCGTGTGTGTATGTGTGTGTGTGCCGCTGTGTAAGCTGGGTGCCTTTGATCCAATAAAAACCTCTAATTTGGATGGTTGAAAGAGTTTACATACTTGTTCTTTGCCTCCATTCCTTTGCTTTTTTCTTCTGCCTCCCATTTGCATTTGGCTTCACTCCGCTGTTGGAGACTTGCAGCTGAGTTTCGCGATGTGGACCGAGCCAACGCTTCGAGAAGGAAATGTTTTGACAATTGGCTTTGTCAAATTTGGTTTGAGATTTCTTCATCGCCTTGCGCGGCCGACCATTAGATTAAGACTGCGCTTGTGTAAATCCTTTTCACTCCTCACATGATTGATGTTCTATTTCAAAGTAAAGCAACAACAAACAAGTTTCCCCAGAGCGAGGGCTTTTGAATAACATGCCATTCATCACTGGCATGCTTGGCCTTTTCCATGAGTGCCACAAACAGACGGAGAATGGAGGATGTTTTCAGACTCAGTTATCACACAGGCATTTTATTTTAAAGACTTTTCACTTTTGATTTGACTCTATTTGATTTGAAACATTTGCTTGGAAGTTATTTTTTCTTAGATTGAATACACTGGGTAAAAACAAAAAATCAGCAGCCTTTAAAGATCACAGCGTTTCGCTGAGCAAGGCTTCATATTTCTTACAACTTCTGGATTACTGTGAAAAGAGATGAAAAATATCCACGTTTATTGTGCAAATTTTATGTATTGAATATGTCTTGACTTTTACTCATACCATGAAACACCAAGCAGCATTCACATCTACATTTTTATAAAACTAAAGCTCGACTTGTGATTGATGAAATCGGATGCTAATTGGAATCCATTTTTCCACAAAGAGCCAATGAGATGGACCTTTAAAAGCGCTCACGACCATATAAGGAGGTAGAGGCAGAAGATGGAGCAAACCTGCACTGTGGGCATTTATTTACAGTGAACTTCAACACCACTAATAAAAACACCATGAAGACAGCAACAGTTTGAATGTGTTCCTGTTCAACGGTGCAAAGTACAGGGAGGGAAGGCAGGAACAGACCTGTATGAAGATGCCGCACCTGTTCTCTCGCTACAAACTGATCACTCCAGCATGAAACAGGGTGAAGTTTAATGTCCAGGAAAAGCAGGTGTAAGATCCACAGTTACAGTTTCATCTGAAAAAGGGTGAAAGACAATAGACAGGTCCACACAGCAAACAACGGAGATGGAGGGAGAAACAACCTTTATGTGCCCACGCAACCCTTTCTGACTTTCAATGTTTCAGCCACAGTTCAGTGTAATGTTATAGTAGCACCAGGTTATTTTCTTAGTAGGTTGTTACATTATCTCTGTATAGGGCTGTCAACGAATATTTTAAATTCGAATATATATTCGAATATTTTAAAAAAACGTAGAGTCGATTGTGAAAATTAATATTCGACTGTGGAAAAAAACACATCGGCGGCTGCTTTGCGAGTGGGCGCACTGCATGACGGGTCAGGGAAAGGTCACAGGAGTCACACATGCACAGCGTGAAGCAGACGGCAGAGAGAAATGCGTCCGTCCCCGGATCCTCAGTGCGCTCTGAACGCGTCTTTTCCTCCGCTGGGAATACAGTGAATAAAAAGAGATCTGGCCTCTTCACACTGACTGTCTTGTGTTTTTGGCAAATAACCTGTCAAGCCTAAGACCCTACATTGACAGTGGACTAAAGAGCCCGACAATCAGTGACACTGGGATAAAATGCAGTTTTTCCTCTCTTTTTTTATACAAGCGCCAAGAATGTAAGTGGACTACTTTTTCATTTTTAACTTCAATTAATGTTAATAATATTTGCTTCAATCACTGAATGAAGCCTGCCTATATTAGGGACAAGAGTGGGGACCTTTAATTGCTCGCACAAGTCTTGTTCAGCACTCACTCAGCGCATTGCGCACAGAGAGGGGAGCTAGCGAGCGAGCGAAAAGTCTCCGGTCTTAAAAGTGTTACGGTATAGACCATTAGGTCATTTACTTGTTTTGTAATGTGTAGGTATGTTTTAGGCATGTTATATCTTAAATAAAAACACATATCCAAGTAGTTATGTCTCCTTGTATTAGTTTGTCCACCTGTGATTGACATAATGCGCAAATATAGATATTCGAATAGTTCGAACCTGTTTTTTTTTAGAGCGAATATTCGAACGTCATTTTGGAGCAATTTTGACAGCCCTATCTCTGTATGATAGAAGCCATACTTCCTGTCACAGCAGAGATGGAGTTTGTGTAAATGTTTTTTCCCAAAATATCCTGCATTTATGGTGGTTGCTATGGAAGCAACTATCCAGTATCATGGGAGTATATGTGTAGATAACATGAACGTTTGTAACTATTGTAAAAAGTGTCTTTCTTTCTTTTGGTTGCAATCAGCTCAACTGACAACTACATTAACATCTGACTCCTCCGGCGAGGTCCAGTTCATCCTGGGAGGAAGAATATCACTTTCATTGACTGATGATCAGTTCAGGCGTGAACTTCTGACTTGGCAGCGTAATGATTATTTTTCCTTCCTTGAGTTAAAGAACAAGAATATGGGTTGTTATAGTTAGGTGAAAAACTGTGTCCACTTTCAAGAATAGTAATTCCAATCTTACCAACATCAACTGCACAGCACTACCAACCCTGATGGCCCAGGCGCCGCTCACAGTAGCTCAGCAGACCAAAGAGGAGCCTCTCTAACCAAACAGCCAAGACTCTGATTGATTGATTGATGAAAAAGCTTGTTTCAATCAATCAACATGTCCTTTGAGGCTGCATGCTCTGAGGACTATGGCCTCTGTGTATAGGGGTGCATGATTCAACCTCTGAGCTAGAGCATTGTTCGGAAGTAGGAGGTCATCCCTATGTTCCCACAGCCCAATGGTCCCACAGTCCTATGTTCCCATATTTATAAGACATTTTCAAAATTAGGTCTTATGTTCCTACATTTCCCTTCAATTTAAGTCCTGTCCTCCCACAAGATTTTTTGGAGGCACTTTATAGTAAATGAATGAATGAATGAGTAATTTTGTTTCAATCAGCAGCAGCAGAAATCATCACAATCATTACAAGAAAATAAAATTGGCTGATCGAAAAGGGTTTCGGCTGAAGCAGAGCTCATAGATGCGGAAATGTGGGAACATAGGCTGTGGGAACATTGGCACACTCCCGTCAGTAGAAACATTGTCCTAATCTACTGGGGTGAGCAAGAGTTTGTGTGGTCTCTAACAGCTCCACACTGACTCCAAACTTATTACACGGGACCACTAGATCTTCATCAGGTTTATTTTGCACAATAAAAGACCCGTACCCAAGATCCCCGCCCAGCTCGAACAACAGTAAAATGTTAAGTCGGTAAACACGTCATCCAGTTCATGTAAATGTCCTTGAGTCGATTGGCCGAACTTCAACTCAATAAAGGATGTGGAGGGGCCCTGGTGGCCTAGCGGTCTAAGCGGCCCACATACAGAGGCTACAGTCCTCGTCACAGAGGTTGCCGGTTCGATTCCCGGCTTGTCGACCATTTCCTGCATGTCTTCCCTCGCTCTCTACTCCCCACATTTCCTGTCTCTCTTCAACTGTCCTATAAAATAAAGGCAAAAAGGCCAAAAATATAACTTAAGAAAAATAAAGGATGTGGAGAAAAAATGGTAAACCATTGATGCACAGAGCTATAACAGAGAACCCAACTCAATCTTTGAAAGTTGAAGGCTCGTAGGAGAAATGACCTTAGTTGTAATCCATGCTGAAGGTCCTTCCTCCTCACTGCCTCCACCTGGGACAAGAGAATGCTGTAGCCTGTTCAACAGAGACTTGAATGGGTCAGCTATTTGATGCCCTTTCCCATCTTAACTTCCAATTATACTTAATTCATTATTACCAAAAGACAAAACTCTGTTTCTTGAAATGTTATGCTCTTGCTGCCACCTCCATGTTTGTTTTGCTGATATGTCACTTGGCTTATGCTACACTTTTGCGAATAGTTGACAGCTGCCAGGAACCGGGGTAAGTTCTCCAGGTAGAAAAATCTGATTTCTCTAAACCAGGATAAGGGCTTATTCCAGTTTCTAAAATCGGCATTATGTTTCTATGCACAAACATAACGGGATATTTGAAATACACGATCAAAAACGGTTACTCAAGTCAATACAAATACACCCAGAAAGGAAGGATTTCACTAAGAGTGCACTGCTACCGCTAATAGCACCAATTGTGCATCCTTTGCTCATGCTATCTGCTCCATCTCAAGGTCTAATTCACAAAGCACATTGCTTTACAAAGTAATGTGACTCCATGCAGTTTGCTCTTGTTTTACGCCTAACATTGACTGAGATGAGCTGTCACTATGTGGAGTGCAGAGCTGCACTGTGAGCTCTCATCCTGACTGTGATCCTAAATTATTTCCACATAGATGATGAGCTGAATTGAGAGGGGTAGTTCTTGCCATTTGAGAAGTCGAGTCATGACAGATGTGAAACAAATTTCACAGGTTATATTATTTAGTCTATTTCTTGAAGCAAGCCAGCAAAAAGCAGCTTGTGCAGATTAGAAAAATAAATAGATAACACTCAGTCGTGGGTAATGATACAGGTCTGTGTGGGGGTTGAGCCCAAGAGAGACTGATTCAAGCCCTGATTATACAAAATTTTGAAATTAAAAAGTAACATTACCAGACTTTGTGTTCAGATTACTTTTAGATCATCCAAAGACGGAATTGCTGCTTTGATCCCTGAATATTTTGAGCATAACAACGCTAACAAGCAGTGCGGCAAAGTTACCACCAACTCTTAGCAGACGGTAAATATATCACTTTAACTCTGCGGGGCTGTTGGTGCCAGTGTTTGGGAATTACATGTTATTTCCAGTGAAACTGATTAGCATAGAAAGGGCCTGTTTTGCACCAATTATTGCATAATGGCTCGATTAAATGTATACAAACAACACTGGCGCACAAAGATGGTATTTGCTTAGCAGCGCAGTGTATAGAGCTTTTAATTTGTGAGGTAGACGTCAGCTTCTTGGCCTATTTGCCCACGTTCAGCCGGTGTAGAAGCCGCACAATCCTTTTGTGAATGAGGCCCTTGATGTTTGTTTGTTTCGTTTTAATAGACTTTCATAACTTTCTGAAATCCTCTTTTTCCTTCTTCATAAGAGGGCACTGTGCTCAGATTGTTGAGGGAATAAAAGGGGCTCTGGCAGGAACAGAGTTGGAAAAGTGGAGTGTTCTAAATAAACCTAAACTCAATAAAGATAAAATTATACAAACAGACAGCTGATGCTGTGCTCCCAAAATTGATGGATGGCTATATAGCTCCATCAAAAAACAAAGTGTTAGAGGCCAACTAAGAAAACACTCTTCTGTCTTTATTGCAAACACTCACACACACACACACACACACACACACACACACACACACACACACACACACACACACACACACACACACACACACACACACACACACACACACACATAAACACGCACACACATAAACACACACTATCACTGCCTTTTTCCTACCATTCATTAACTATTCCTTTCAGTTAATTAAAGTTACTCAGATGGAATAAGGCTTATCTAAGACTTGGAGAGTCACTCTGAGTGAACTGCTGACACGTACAGACATACACACACACACACACGCACACACCTTTACACACATTCAGCTTAGACTTCTCACTGTGAAAGCCATTCATTGGATTTATCTTTCTGGAAAGACTATCAGATCTGCGTCACACACCGAGAATCTTTGTGTTTTTGTGCTTCTGTCTCCTAAACTTACACACTTACTACACACACACACTGGGATGAGTGTTGGAGCATGTGAGATAAGACGTGCCTATCATCCAAAAATCATACAAGTGCACAAATGTATCAGGAGAAGCCATCTCCCGGAGCTGACACATCACTCCATTGATGTGAGGGAGAGAGGCTGTCGCTACCGGAGGATTAACGTCGAACCAAACAGTACATGCTTCAAACTTGACAAGAAACCACCTATGTCATGTCTGTCTAAAGGGTTTCCTGTGTCAGTCACTCAGGCAAATGTTGCTTCATCCAGCTTATGAGTTCAGAGTATCTGCACGCTTTTTGTGTGAGAAGGCAGGGCACTGGCGTTGTTTTACCTTGCTCACTGACAGTCACAACAAATTGTTTTCCGTGTAGAAAAACCAAGCTGTGCCACGTTGTGTGTGTATTTAAAAACTGCATTTTTCCATTGCCAGAGCCCCCATGCTGAGTTAAATGAAGGCATTTATTCTCCGACCGAAACGGGCCTGGAGATATGCTTTCATTAGGACTGCGATTAGCATAGTGCTTGTTACCACTGGGCCTGTTAGTGAAACAGAGCTGTCTGTCTGTCTCTGTGCGTCTCCTCATTACAAACAACATGGAAATCAGCTGTACGATGGAGTTATGCACATCACAGACAGGACATGTAGGTTAGAGTTGGAAAACAGTTTAATGGCCAGAGAAAAGAATGATGGCTGATTTTAATGCGCCTGTGCATATGGACAAATAGGGGAGAGATGCGCTAATGTTGGGTATTTTGATCTCCGGCACACTGTGGCAGTTAACAAGAGAGAAACGGACAATAGTTCAAAAAGTTCAGTGGAATTTATTCACAGAGAAAAGCTGCTAAGAGACTCTCAATAGCAGACTGTGTGAAACAGGACATGGGTTGTATTTTGCTGCATGGTGGTTTCTGGCTTTAATCATACCATCGAGGCTATCTGTGGTTTCAAAGCAATTGACAAAGGCATGTAAATGTGGTACCATGA
Organism: Notolabrus celidotus; assembly: GCF_009762535.1. Taxonomy (NCBI): domain Eukaryota; kingdom Metazoa; phylum Chordata; class Actinopteri; order Labriformes; family Labridae; genus Notolabrus; species Notolabrus celidotus. The sequence continues at coordinate 13,393,425 of NC_048288.1, forward strand.
AATACAATGACAACGGCAGTTTGTGATACACTTTATAATGAAAAAAGGCAGTGAATAAACCATAAAGTTTGGTCTTTGATAGTGCTTGTTTTAACATTTTAACGCAATAATGACTGAAATAATGCTACAGTGTCTTAAATGTGTCCCGTTAAGATCTTCTTTTGTCAACTATTTACAATCCCAATTTGTAAAAAGTGGGCACACTGTACAAAATATTGATAGAGGCACATTTTGATGGTTTGCTAATTATTTGAACCCTGTACCTAAAACAGTGCAATGACAACATATGAAAATGTTATTTCTTTATGAAAATATAGATGCTAATTTTGAATTTAATGACAGCAACATCTTTAAAAATGTTGCAAAAGGGGAATGTTAACCCATTGTTGTTGTTGCATCACCTCTTCTCTCAAGAACACTATTTAAATGTTTGGGAACTGGTGAGACCAGTTTCTGGAGTGTTGAATGTGATATTTTGTCCAATTCTTGCCTGAAAGGATTTCAGCTGCTCAACAGTTTGGGTCTCCTTTGTTGAATTTTTTTGTTCCATGAAACAATAGTCCAGAGTATCCTGTACTAAAGGAACTAGAAAAAGAGAAATTAAGCTCCTTTCCTTATCATTTAGAGAATTCAAACTGCTCTTTCATTACTGACAGTTAAACACTCCCAGGGTTGTTTCACTCAATTAGAGACCTTCCTAACCACAAAGGACAATTCGACTGTAGCCTAAGTCTTTGATGTTTCAGTACCGAAAGCTTCAAGGGACCTTAAAGGGATAGTTTGGTTTTCTATAAGTGAGATTGACCGAGCCACTTATCAATATTAAGTGTATTAGCCGCAGGGGATCCCGGTCCGCTCAGCCCCTTGGTTGAGACAGAACAGAAGCTATGCTATCAACTGCTACAGACGGAGTCAGGTCTACCATGTTATTTAGCTAATTTCAACAAACTCCAACCAAAGCTCTATTCTTGGTGTAGGTGTTTTAGTGCTTTACTTTGCAGACGGCATGTTTGTTTTTGCACAATTTGCAAATGTAACACAAACACGTTCCTCTGTCTGATCAGGTGTTTGGGTCTGCACAGACAAAAATGCAACTAAATTAAAAAAAATTAGGGATTCTGACAGCACCGATGATGTGCCATTTACAGTGAACAAGTGGAAACCTTTATGAGTTAGAGTTTACAGAGGAGCGACGCCCAGGTGTAGCCTCACGTCGGACTTATTGGCTGAAAGTTACCTTAAATGAAGCCCCATGAACCGATTAGACTTGAGCCCTGTTGGTTGCACATGGGTGTAGCTTTTACACCTTGGAAGGAAAGGTTAAAGTCAGACTTGTTTGCCTATACAACGTAATATGAACGGGAAGAACAACGGTCAGATAGAAAAAGGCAATAGTTGTGCGACATGTATACAGTATGATTGATGAAAGTGGGTTAAGATATGAGAGAGTAATCCAGGATACATCACTAGTCAGACAGTGAGCTGATTTTAAGGTATCATTTAAACCTTTTTGATGAATCAAAGAGCTCTGCCCTCAACTTAAGCATGTGTTGAAATGGGGCGCTGTCCCCGCCCTGCAGGTGCTGATTTCTTTCAGGTTATAAATGAGGCTGTCATCTCTGAACTGTTGATGCCATTCAGTCCTGTGAAAGTGAGAGAAGACTCTCCAATTTATAGTTATGCTTCCTTATAATGACAATTTTGTCCTCCCCAATTTCCCTGTTGAAAGCTTCAAGTTTTTTTGGTGTTGTGTTTCGTTGTAACAGTGTTTTTGTGAATTTAAGTGATCTATATTTTCTTCTTTGTTTGTGTAATCGATACCTTCTGCATATAAGCCTGTTTTGATTGCAAGGTGCATAGAAGTGTGTTACTTGGCAACACTCAACTTTTGTGAATGTTCACATGAGGAGCCTCATGTGCAAAGGGTGCGTACGTACAAAAACGTGGCGTACGCTCTTTTTCACGGAAAAGTTCAGATGTATCAAGAGTGAAATGACCGTGGAAATATGCGGTGCCTCATGCCAACTTCATGGCTGGTGTACACACGCTTCTACAGCTGTTGATCCTTGCGCACAGATTCATACATCTGGATATTTTTGTGTGTACAATGTTTTCTGGATTTGAGCGTACGCCATGTTTCAGTAGGAAATCCACGCAAGTCTTTGTACATGAGGCCCCTTGTGTAGCTACAACCAGTCTTAGTAAGGCTTGGTGCACTTGGTATAAGTCCAGGTCAAAGACTCGGCCATACTAAGTCCAATGTAAGAGATTTGACTGATTTACGCCCCTGAGGTTTGAAACCTATTTCCACCTTTGTGATGTTGTTTAGTTCTTCAAATTTGGAACCACCTTAGTCAACAGGGACAAAACTATTATAGCTTTTGGACGATAATATTTCAGTTCAAGTCTTTGTCAGTCTTGTATAATTTTGTGATAACCTTTCAATTATTCCTTCTCTGAGTCTGGTTTCATTCATCCCTCCAAAGGAAAGAAATAAACAGTCTATGAGGACATTTCATCGCTTCATAGAGAGCAGATGTCCTGGCTCACTGCATCTAGCCCTGATGTGACTTGTCTCCTCAAATAAATCGAAGTGAGAATTTCTAAGTAGTTCCCCTGCAATTGAGATAGCGGGCCTGTTTTATTGTCTCAGGAAGCTGGCACTACACATTGATTCAGTCCTGCCTGAGATCTCGCCTGATGCTTTCAGACTTCCCTGCACTTTCTGCTCCCTCATTTGTCATCTCTCTTACACATACACACAGCACTTAATGCTATGGTTAGCAGGGTGCAAATGTCCTTTTTAGGCCCTTTGTTAAAGCTGCAGTGTTCAACGTCTGTCACAGTGAATTGGATGTGTTTTATCAATTTCCCTTTCTTTCAGTTGGGAAAGCTACATAACAAGCACCTGTTGTTAATCTTGATGAGCTGTGGAAGCATCTCTTTGGGGGATAAATGTCTGGCAGGTGTACAGCCATCACAGGTGTAGACGCTGAAATCAAATGCCAACAATCTATGTAAAAAGAAGCATGGAGGATTAAGCTGTCAATGTGTTTCTTTTGTCTTTTCTTTTTTCAGCATTTGTTGTATTTTTGACCAGTTTCCATGTTGCTACTCGCTCAACCAGAAACAGATATTAGACATTTTGGCAGAAATGGTTTCAATTTGATTAATGATCATTTTTTTCAAGATCCTTTGAAGGAAGGATGGAGAAAAATCATGTTTACAGCTAATTTACTCGATATGATATGCTTTGATGGTTGGGTAGATAGATAGATTTGATAGATAGGAAGCTAAAACACTTGGTTAAGCCCAGGGACAAATCAAGATACCTGTTTTAAAAACACAATTATCTATCAGTGGGTGATGGATTTAAACTCTTTCACTTGTATACCCTTTAATCCCTACAATACATTCCACCACATGAAAGGCAGTGTCTGAATATCAACATGTTTTGCCAAATTGTGCAATACCGAAAAAAATGTGTTGTCCATCCACAAAAACGGTAAAGCATCCTCCATGATCACTCTCGAGGAACAAGGTTGGACCTACTATGCAAGTTAGCCTAGATGTCCTTTCCCTAGCCCTTTCTATCCAGCTCCTCCTGGGTGATGCCGAGGCATTCCTAGGCCAGATGGGATATTGAATCCATCTGGCTTGTTCCAGGTTTGCCCCAGGATTCCTCCCAGTTGAATGTGGCCAGAAAGACTTTACAAGGACACGTCCAGAGGGGGTATTCCAATGAAATGCTTGAGCCACCTCATCTGACCAGATGATACAATACCCCAAGATACTCATTGGGTTGCTAAGAACCAATAGAGGCGAGAGGCTTTGGTTCAGTGGTAACCAGTCCTCTCTTAAACAGGAGGTTGGCGGATTACCAGTTCCTAAATTCCACATGTGGAGGTGTCCCAGCGCAAGACAGTAAACCCCATAATACTCCCAGTGGCATATCAAGCAGTGTGTGAATGCATGTGAATGGGATTAGTTTTTTCTGATGGCCGCTTAGAGTAGCCCATTCAATCAGTCTATGCATTTCTGGGTAAACCCACATAGCAGATAGGTCTGGGCCAGATCTGGCATCAAGCCGGCACTGCTGCTGACTGCTGGCACGGCAAGTTGTATGTCAACCGGATGTGGACCAGATCTGGCAATGATGGAATTGTATATATGATGGCATTGTATATATGATGGCATGCCACATCTGGCCCGATTGTGGCTTGGTTTATGTGGCCCAGATCTGTCCATGCCGCATCTGGGCTGATTAAGGTTGAGCTTGTGATTAAGTAAAACTACATGAACACTTAACAGTCCCTCCAGGAAGTTGCGATTTCGCGATCGCAACTATCAACGCAAATTCAACCAATCAGTGCGATTTTTTCGCGGCCCTGCAATTTTTTACAATCAGTGCAACTTTCCTGCAAATTTGACCAATTACCTCAATCTCAGCCCCTGCACGTCATCGGTTTTGTCATCAATTTGACTTCCTTGGAACATAAACGTAAGTCCTCACTTGATCGGCACTTTTCAACAACAAAACATGCACAGAGAACGGGTGAAAAGAGGGGACAGCAGGCAGGACAAGTGACCATGACAACGTTGTTATTTATAGATTGAGGGGCTCAGTGTTCGCTTGGTCTCTACCTGCTGCAGGTGTGCTTTATGAACCAGCTCTCCACACCTTCATGCATCTGTCTCATCTTCATTGATGATTTTTACCCCCGGTGTGTGTTAGTGACAAAGACACAACCAGGCACGTCTGTTTAGTATTTGATGTTTGACGTTGTTGCCGTGGTTACCGTAAAAAGCTCTGCATCTACAGCTTGATTTAATCCAGTTTGGTGATACATCAGACACATTCAGTAAGTTTTGATCAACTCCTTGTCATCAAAGATGCAGATTCATTTCAGAGTGCCGTGAACTGACTGTGCATCAGTCGCTGCAAGGTGCATTCAGGGACCGTCGTAAATGTGCAATACAGTCCTTTCATGGCATTTTTCTGTGAATCAAGAGAATCAAAATACAGTCAGTGGCCACATCAAGAATGCTTTCTAAAAACAACTGTAATTTAGCATATTTACTTGCGCCTGAGATTTTATTTGGGGAAAAAAGCAAAAAAAAAATCGCAATTTTTTCAAAAAGCTGTTGCAAATTCAGGCTTTTTGGGCCGCAACAATCACAAAAAAATCCCGCGAAATCCTGGGGGGACTGACTTAAGCTGACTTCAGAGCAAAAGTAGCAAGTATTAAGAACATTCATAGAAGTAACAAGTTTCCCCTCCAAAAAATAATTATACTCAAAGTTCAGATACTCCAAAAACGTACTTAAGTACAGTACGCAAGTAGATTTACTTTGTCACTGTCCCATCACTGCAAAGGTATGGAAACAAGAATGCATTTTAAAGTGGAAACTTCATGAAACCAAAGTGACTAATATCAAATCTGGACTCAGTCTTCCTTAGTGTGGTGGAATTTATTTACAAACTACACACAAGACACAGAACACTCAAAAGACTGTGATGGCTTATGTTGAAACGTTTACACAGGCAGGAGAGTGCGGTGCAACGCCAAGTCAGTTGTGTCAGGCCATTCGTCTGGCAAAGTATTTTTCCCATTCGATGATGCTAAAATTAGGGGTATGCGTTCGGGGAGAATGTGTGAAATAAGCCAGTAAGGTAAACCCTATAACTACAGCTGGGTCCCTGGTGCAGCAAAGAGACTGCTTTACAAAGATTGATATGTCTGTGGAGAATAGACATCTATGGGGATAGTACATTTCCATCACTTGGGACAACCATTTGCCACTTAAGTCAACATCTGAGAATTAACAGCAATGCAGGACTCAGTGCAACACTTTTCCACAGCATGAATAAAGAAAAAGGAGATCTTTGACATGTACAGATGTGTATGCATCTTCTGTATTGACAAAGCCATTTATTTCCAACTTTTTTTTAAAACACTGATAAAGTGTGCTTTAATTTTTGCAATGAGATCACCTTTGTTTTTTAAATCCGTTCTATGAATAAATTGACTTGACAGAGAGGTCTACACATTTTTTTTTCAGTTTAATTTCACAGATGATAGCAGGCAGAGGCATCCTGCTTGCCTGTATTGTGACTGACAGAGGGTGGGTCCCAATGTAATCACACATAAAATGCAATATGAGGAAATCAGGGAAGCATACTTGAGCGCAACACCCACTTCTATCTTCTGGCTTTCAGTGTTCAGCAAATACTTTATTTATTTGAAACGGTGACTTAATTTTTTTGTTTTTTTGTTTTTCATTTATTTATTTATCTATTTAATTCACTGTGATGGCCCACACCAAAATAGCACTGACACAATTAATGATCTGAAAATGTACCAATCTCTTCACATGTATGTATTTAACACTGACTCATATACAAGAGCCATCCACTTCTTGGACTGGAGAATCAAGTAGCTCATCAGCTGCTGCGGTGCTGCAGTTGAACTCCACCAGACCCCTGAGCGTCCCGTCTCTTCTCCTTTACCTCACAGGAACAAAATGCCCTGAAGGATGCCATGCCACACAGCCCAGTGATATTTTGTCTTATTCCACAGGTAGAGAAACAGTAGCTGGAGGGCAGGCAAATACATTTCATGAGTCACTGAATACGAGCAATTACCACTGTCAACAGAGCACACTCGCAGGGTGAACTCAAGTGGACAGACAATAACCTTTTTCTCTGAGTTTTTTGGTCAGTGGTGGGTGAATGCAGGGGCCTCGGCTCTCTAACAAATCAATAAAACTAAACCGAGAGCAGGTGGTCAGCTTGTTTAACATTGTCTACACTGTGGCTGTGTTTTTAAACTTTGTGGCCCAAACAAGTAGGAATGGTTGGGGAACAGTGCTTTTCTTTATGGCTGCCTGTATGCTCATGCAAGAACTAGAAAAACAATGGAGGAAAAAAGCATTTCAAATGAAATTTATTCCACGAGACTCACTTTTGCATTCTAATGACATATTTATTTTACCTTGGTATTTATGTATTATATATAAGACTGATGAACCAACATAACATCACATACACATGATTCAGCAAAGCTTTATAATATACATTTTCGGATGCATTAATCCTCCCCAAAAAGGTTTTGCAATTGGATCCAAGACATGAAACAGCAAAATGACTAAGACCAGGCATTTCTTAAAGGGACAGTACTTTTGTTTTTTAAAAGCAGGGTCGTATGAGAGGATCACCCTGCCACCAGGCCTCTCTGTTAGGTTACGGTTGTCAGGCTATCTATTGGGGTTCATGGTCTGTGTTGCAGGGGGTGTGTCCAGGCTTGCACCTGGTCATGTTTCACTCTGGCCACAAGAGATCTCCTTACTCCCTCATGCTTTTACGAGACTTCCCAGCTGGGTCTGGCCCTGGTGGCTGGCTATGCACATTCTGAAGACTGGTTTCTTCTGTTCCATTCAGCACATATACTCTGACACTCAACACTACTGGTGACATCAGAGTACATCAAGTCCAATGTACTCCTGTTTTGAAAGGTTATATTTTGGGGGCATTTTCACAGTTAAGTGATAGAACAGCTGAAGAGGGACAGGAAATGCAGAGAGCGAGGGTGGGAGAATCAGGCAGCAAATGGTCGAGGTCAGGAGTTGTACCAGTGACCTCTGCAATGAGGACTACAGCCTCTGTACATGGGGCCCACTCGGACTGCAAGGCCACTGGCGCCCCATGTACTTGTGTTTTTGCAAATCCACAATCTTTGAGCCTGTTATGACAAATGGTGGCTGTCAATCATAAAGCGAGATTCTCACTACAACATGATCAGGTAGATTTTGGGCCTGATTCCTCCCTTCCCAAAAACGTCAACAGGGGCTTGATATTTTTTTGTGGGTTTAAGGGTCATCTGTCCAGATTTTCCTGTGGTCTTAGGTTTTTTATACAAGATTTACTTCCCTCTGCTTTGCTCAGCAGACAATCATGGCTGCACAAATAAAAAAAAAAAGTAATTGTCTACTTCTTTTACTTGTATTTTTGGGCATTTGTGCCTCTATCGGATAGGAAAGCCAGAGACAGAGACAGGAAACGTGGGGAGCAGAGGTTGGGGGAAGACCTGCAGCAAACAGTAGAGGCCGGGAGTCGGACCAACGACCACCGCAACGACCTCTGTAGCCTCTATACATGGGGTACACAGGACAAGGACTGCTAGGCCAATGGTGCCCCAAGTAAATATTAACATTAAAATGTATGATTAGATATCCTGTTGTGTGGGGGGAATCCTGAGGACAGCCAACCACACACTCAGCGAGTTATCATGTGGAACCAAACACAACAAATGCATCTATGGCAACAACAGTGAACAAGAAGTATAAAGTTGATTGGTGACCGCTGTGTTGCATCACATCTTTTTCAACAAATGTTATCACAATTTTGTCAAGAAGGAAGAGGGACAAATCTGATTGATAAATAGGACTGGGCGACAATCCCTAAGGTTTCTGCACAACAATTGATCTGCTTGGGCAGTTCTTGGAAATGACCTTTGGGCCAATGGGCAACTAACCGTTCAGCATACCGAGTAAGGGGTAAGAACATTTGCGGCACCTACCCACCAAGACACTTTGCGATACTTTTGTGTGTGTGTGTGTAAGAGTCTGGATTCTATCCCAGCAACAAAATTGGGAAGATTGATTTTGTATTGGCTGAATTTTGTAATCACAACAAAGATTAAGCCAGAGATATCTTGGGCTGTTATTTTGGAGGTGCAAAAGGGGCAGATCAAAAGTAGGACTGGATGAAGACCATCAAGGGATGTTGCCACCATTTCAAAACATCTCACTTAAGGGTTGTTCTTCCCCAAGACAATCCCCAAACTAGCGCGATGCTCACTGTGAAAATTTTCATCGTTGGAAATTAAATATATACTCTCCCGACTAGATGCTCAAATTGCTAGTCAGTACTACTTGACGGCAGAGTGAGCAAGCACTTTAAGTGATTAAAGTAAAGCCAGGAGCTTAACACAGCAGGTATACCTTGAACCTATGGTTGCTCACCATATGTATAACTGACAACATTAACTTCTGTAAAAAGATTGGAATGGGCAAGCACTTTGGAGTGTCTTCAACATCACATGTTTCTGATCTAATCACATGCTAAAACAAGGTAGCATAGTCTAAATCTAATGGTGACATTAGTTCAAGAGGAAATGCAAACAAAAGCTTTCACTTCCTGCAGAAACTGAAGCCATTCTGATCCGATCAAGCAAAAATTCTCTCTTATCCTGTAATTAAAATAATTTCATTAAATAAAGGAGTCCGGGGCACAGCTGCTAATGATCCTGTGTCAGGGGATTTTATGAGGCAAACAGGTGAAAGTGGCAATACCAAAGTATTAAACCACTGAAGGAGAAAGGGAAAACAAAGAGCAAACACATTCATTCACAGGATGTGATTCCATTTGCATTCTGATTTCAAAACTGATTACTCCCTTGGCACAAACCACTAAAGAAGCAGTGAACTTGGAGAAATACTTTCCACCTTAGGGAGTTTGACACATTCCAATAAATAAGTTCAATTACAGGTCCCAGCAGCACACGAGCATGTCAAACACATGCATGGAAGAAGAGCTTGAACAGCAACCACGTTCTTTGCCGTAGCCGTACAGTGGGTGTAAAATGGCTACAGTGTACATGGGGATGGCAGATGGGAATCTAGTCCACGACATGATGTCCACAGCCTGGGCCCCAGCATGAGCTCCTCCATACTCAATGACACATTACTTCAAATCTGAAAAAAATCTTGTGGGTGTAAAGTACAGTATAGGCAGAGTAGGAATGTTATCACTCTTTTTGTATAAACAATTGTATCATAATTCTGACTAATAGTCTTAATTTAACAAATGATTTAAAACAGCTTTTGGGATAAGAAGGGAAGAAATCTGCAAGGAGACAATAACCAACATTTGGCGTCTTTCAACCTCTTTTTCTTCTGGTACAGAATGGCATGCCATGAGAAGTTTAGTCTATGAAAACAGATGGCTCACTGACATGTTTCAACTCATCAGTAACACTAAACACACTAAGCACTATGAAATCAATCAAGGAAACTAGATGAGTAAATATTTTATTTCACAAAAATAACAAAAACAAAAAAAGACATTAGGGAGATTTACATTTTGTTCACAACATTGGTTGATTGGTTAATCCATGGGCCATGAAACTGGTTTGGCCAGTAGAGCCCAGGCCTGACCCCACTCTTGAGTATAAAAATGTTTTGCCCCACCCCGTGTTTTTTCAAAAATGTATTTGCTAATTCTGTAAAGTGATTTTTTGATACCAGTGCCCCTCCCGTCATACAGTCAAACCACTACTTTATTATTTGTTCATCTAGCTGTCGCTTACAGAAATAAGGTTGTCATGTTATCAGATTGTCATCTCACAATCATCGTGGCCACACAAAAATCAAAATAACAAAATTATTTTAAAAAATATGGAAAAGTTTGATAAAAGAAAAAATACATTATCCGTCAAATTAAGAAAGGCAACACATGGGCGAAGTGACACGTCACTTCATCAACTTCACTCCTGAACACAAATGACTTTCATACAAGTCATCACAAGTTCATAATTCTGAATAAAGTTGTGTTTTATTTGAGACACCAGACAAACAGACAAACACTCTAAAACATTTAAATAAAACTCACGTTCCCTTCTGAGTGTGATTCTGCGTTATATGTTGTCCACATTCACCTTATATTTTATACAAAATCCCCAAAACATCCTAACTGGAGGGGAAACTTTTTTTGGTTGAAAACAGAGTACCTCACTTTCATCTGTAATCTTCTCATGATTTGTGCTGCAGTAGTAGTGACTCACTGCGGTAAAAGCTGGCTAGCTAGCTGGTTTTTGAGTCTTCTTCTTCAGTTGCTGCTTCTTCTTCACCTCCCCTTTGTTTTTATTGTGGGTAGTGCCCAGTGCAAAGAACCACTACTGCCCCCTACTATGAACTAATTAGTTACACCGTGATAACGTATGCTTCATTTTTACACAAAATCAGAATTTATTTAATTTTTTATTTTAAAGACAATTATCAAAGACCAGTGTATTGTGACGGCAGTAGGAGCAGTATATCATCATCATGTATATCATCCTGGTAACAACTGCTGGTGCCAACCAATGGAGATAGTTCTTTGGCAATATCTAAATAGAGGTGGTGAGTTTGACATTTCATTTTAAACCTATATTCATTAGTTTCCTTATAATGCCATCTTTGATATAGTAACACAAGCAGTGGCTTTGCTGTGTGGTGGCTGCATGAGTGGGTTCTTGTTTTCTACATCTCTCCAGCTTTCATAACTACAGCTCTTAAGGAACCTTAATGTTAACACTGACATTACCTTTTCCTCAGCTTGTCTGTGATCTAAAGTTGAAGGTCTAATCTCATGTTCAAAAAGTGGGTACTATGCGAATGTTCAGTGTTTCTAATATTTTTCAGAGCGCGAATCAAAGAAATAGATCCCACCCATCCATCAACTCACCTTTCCCTCCATCCATCCATCCATTAATTTATATTAGTGTAGTCACCCCTGTTGGCCTAGTTCAGGGCAATCCCCTGCCTCTATAGAGACAGCAAGGATTCTGTTTCTTACTCAAGGCCACTTCAGCAACGGGCTGTGTTTGGATTGAACTTACATGTTTCAAATTTGTATTCATTATACTACACACTTTCTTAGTCTATACATCGATCTGTTTACCAAACGATTCAGTGAAATGTGCACTACACTACAGAAAGTTGTATACGTTTTACAGCTTACAGCTCTATTCCTGATAAACAGACCAATAAACTTTCCTTCTTTTTTTTTAAAATGAGAAACTATCTCTAGCTATTGTCACATTGAAACATTTTGATCTTGAAACCTGACATAGGCTCACTTCCAACCTCTAGCTGGCCTCGTTGACCTCGCTGGAATGTACTAGCTTGTCATTAGCACATAAGCAAATTGAGATTCTCTCCACTTTCTCTTAGCTGTTTGTTTGAACTCCCCTATAGCCTTTTGTTACCCTGTGCAAACACACTATTCTATGTTTTGTGGGTAAATGCTGACAAAATAGGAAAGATGGGCCTTATTGTCAAGATATCCAGATGTTTCAAGATTAGACCGTATAATAAATGGACAAAGTTTCCGTGACGTCACCCATCTATTTCTGAAGCACTATTTTGAAGCCTATCGTCTGCGGGTGCCATATTGGAAATGCTGAGCTCAATGGTTAAAACTTCCACGCAGATAGTCTGAGCCACAAATTCCAACCTTATGTTTTTAGTTAGGAGGGAGTTTTCCCCTTGACAATGGCCAGGAGTAATCTTTTTTTCTTTGTTATTTTGCATACAAAGGTCATACATACAGCCCTAATTCCCAAAAATTTGGGCACTGTAAAATGTTAATAAAAATAGATTTGGTTTGCAAATTACTCTAATATTCTCCTATATTGATGCTGGCAACATTTGAAACGTTACAACCAATTTTGAGTTGACAGACATTATTTTTTTCTTATTATTTTTTAATGTTTTCATAATCTAAATTTGTATACTACATCAAAAGGTCTGATGTTGGTGGTGCCATGTCAGTACAACTTACAGCGTATCTTTTTCATGATGTTATTTTTTGTTTTCCGATTTACATTTTTGTTTTATTGAATTTTTAATAAACATATAAACAAGTACAGGGTGTTTTCAAAGACTGAGTCTTGTTTTGGCATGGACATACTCTGACATGTCTCATAAAAAAAGAGATTAGACAATCAAAACAAATATATCACTTTGAAAAGAAATCCAACTAAAAGAAATCCAGTCCATTAAATAGAAGTGTACTGCGTTTAGTCTCTGGTTCCAGTGTTTTTATCAGTTTTTGAATATTTCCCAAAAAGTTCCCAGGGGCTCGTCCTGTCCTCCATGTTGCCCTTCAGTTTGCAGAGCATAGACTCGTAGGACGACGTCTCTGCATCCATCCATTCCCTCAGATTAGGAGACACAGCTGTCTTCCAAAGTCTTAGAATAACTTTTGAAGCTGTAACCAGGCCCACCATTATAACAGAAAATGTTCTTTTCGATATAGTTGGTATTTTGGGATCTGTCCCCTAGTAGGCACATTACAGGAGTCAGGGCCTGATGTATTTTTGAATAATTTTTCTGTTAAAGTCCTAACTTTCCTTCTTGTTACTCTTAATTGCAGCAGCTTGAGTTAGGGTTATAACATGGACATAACTTGTCATATCAAGAGTGAGTTTCACCCAAGGGAACTACAAAAATGGCACAGTTTTTTCCCCCAAAGTCAGACCTTTGTATTCCAAATAAGCTTTATCAGCCCCCAGTTCAGTGAGCACAGTCTTCTAGAAGTCCTTCCATGAGAGCTCATAGTAGAGCTCAGACATTAAGCTGCAGTCTCACTCTATTTGCCTTCTGCTCTAGGCATCACTGTCTGGGATGAATTAAAAGGTCTTCTTCTATCAGTCATGCAGCCAGACTACCTCATCACATTACCTTTAACCAGGGTGACACTGTGTGTATGCGCATTTGTGTGTGTGTGTGCGTGTGTGTATGTGTGCGTGTGTGTTCGTGTGTGTGTTGATCACATTAGATGTAACCGACCCAGGCCGCCAGGCTGTGCCTTCATTGATCACAGTCAGACATTGTCGACACTCATTTAGTTTTCTGATCTCTAACTAAGGTCCTTTACTGGACAAACAACATGATGCAGGTAGACAGAGACAGAAGGCAGGAGAAGAGGAGGAAGGAAGGAAGGTTGCAGCGTATGTGTGTGTGTTTATACGCATGCGTTTGAAAGAGAGATCATATCCTCCTTGGCCAGGGTTAAATAATGTGAATCAAATACAGGGGAGATGAATAGTGTGTCAACATGGAACTTTCTCCACATATTTCACCTGAGCACTTAGCAGAGGAGACGCCGTATACAGCTCTCTCTCTGTCTCTGTCTCTGCCTCTGTCTCCTGCTTTTTTTTCTTTGAGTTTACTTTTGTTTGGCAGCAGCCTGGAGGTCAAAGAAAGGGTAAACGAATACTGTTAGAAACACCTGTGTTTTACTCAAACTTGAGATATTACAGCTCTGGGAAACAGTAATGTAAAAGGAACATTTGTTATAACACGGATTCAAGTACTTTGAATGGTACTTAATGATTGGTCATTATGTCGCAACATTTTATGGAAATAGTAACTGTGCTATGAAGAACAGACCCGTTCTGCTGCTCTGATCACAAACTCTGGTGGACTCTTTTTTTTTTTTATCATATCAATGCCCAGAAATAAGTGCACTAAATTTAACATCTGTTGCACAGATGGTGGGTAAACCAAAAAAAGAGAGGGGAAAACAGCAGAGAGAAAGCAGAAGAGGTTAGAGTTAAAAACAAATACAATATTTGTAGATGAAAAAAGAGGAATCCACAAAATGTTATTGGATGATTTCTCAGTTAAAATTTAAATTAATCCATTGAGACTTTTATAGAGGAGAATATTTTCAAAAAAGACACAAGGTTGCCTTATTCTGACTGTAGGAACAAAGAAATCATCAACTAATCAAGCCTATACCCATGCTTCTCATGTAAGCATTTAAAACACAATCTTAACCAACTTTAAAGGTGACATATCATGCAAAATTGACTTTTTAATGGTTCTTTACCTGAAATATGTGTCCCTGGCATGTCTACAAACCCCCCGAGAATGAAAAAAATCCATTCTGCCCCTGTTTTGATTTCTACACCTTTCTGTAAATGTGTGTGAAACGAGCCGTTTCAGACTTCCGTGTTTTTGTTACGTAACAACAATATCCAGTCTGTCACGGAGTCAGAGCTCGGAGTTTGTTCAGCTCATAGACTGTATAAAATAATACTGAATCCCCCCTCCGTTTTTCATTACCTGCACAAATGTGTGCTAACAAGGAGCTTTGGAGGGAGGCATGCTAGTTGTAGGCTGTCTTAATAAACACAAAGGTCGGTTTTACTCCCCACGTCTGCAGATTTGAAGATCTGGTGGATGATTTTTATTTGTCATGGATAAGTGCTAGCGCTAATTAGCATAGCCACATAGCTATATGTTCATAGCTGTAGCTGTAGCTGTAGCTGTAGCTGTGTACCAAGACACACGTCGACATACTGACAAATAAAACAACAAGAAACACAAAATCTGTGACCAATCCTTCAGAAAGGTCTTGCTGCCTTTCTGGCAGAGGTCGGTTTTACTCCCCACGTCTGCAGATTTGAAGATCTAGTGGATGATGTTTATTTATCATGGATAAGTGCTAGCGCTAGTTAGCATAGCCACATAGCTACATGTTCGTAGCTGTGTACCAAGACACACGTCTACATACTGATAAATAAAACAACAAGAAACACTAAATCTATGACCAATCCGTCAGAAAGGTCCTGCTACAGGCGCCTCTCCGTCAGGATCAGATTCAGAGGGTTGAAGTAACGCGATCTCTGAGCAGCCGTGTATATTCAGCCAACATGTAAACATTAGATCAAAGTGCTGGAGAGCCGAGGCACATCCACTTCCGGAGGGGGCGTGGTCAGAGGGAAAACAGAGTGTTCTGATGAGGAATGAAGAAGAGGACTTTTCAGGCATGCCAAAATCTGATTTCAAAGTGTATTTTTGAGCATAAACTTTAAAGACATGTTTTGGGGACCTCTTAGACCAATATATATTGATGAAAAAAGCGTGATATGTCCCCTTTAAAATTTTCTGAAAATTGGATTTATTTAAATGATGAACACGTTATTTGAGAAGCTTCAGAAAGTGTATTTCTTTCAGAAAAATGAGACAATTTGCCATTACCATTTCCTGCTATGCACAAAAGAGTGCATTTCATTCGTGCGTGTGTAATCTGACACAAAGAGACACAGTTTACACTGTGCAGATAAACCACTCCTTACATAACACTGAGAACTCATAGGACAACTTTTTAAAATGTAGTGTTGTCTGTTTGCAACCTGCTTGTCCACAGCTTTAGCCTGATGTCTGCATCACGGCTGTGTCCGTGCATTCAAAATGACCTAACAGGAGGTGGGCTCTGAATTAGCTGAGGGCTGTAGGCTGCCCACCCAATCACAAGTGTACCGTACCAGAATCCTGTTAGTCTACTCCTATATAGACCCAACAAACACATTCCTATTAACTTGTGTTTGGGTGGGTAAGACTGACGTTTGGGTAGGCTGACCCCTCCCCTACCCTTACCCATTGCTGTCGCAGGGCGATGTTTCAGGTCTGATAAAAGGAAAAGAAAATGTCACAGACTCAGACAGGGATGAGGCAGAGAGACACCAACAGGTTGTTGCACACTTGTGTGGACCTGCTCATTCTTTTTTTTTTACTTCAGAGTCAATGGAATTGTTCAGTTTAATGTGAGCAATATTAGCTTAATTAGCTCATTTCGAGAAGATGACCACATTAACCCTTACAAGCTTAAACTGTAGATATCACAAACTAATATAAGTGGAAGAAACATAATCAATGGAATCATTTCCATATCTATGTTAGTTGTAAAATAATTGATTCATTGAGTAAATAATGAGCGGGTTGAAACCCCTTTGGGGTGAGCAAGACCCCTCCACTTTTGCCCACCCTGACAATGCAACAAGTACTCACATTTGGATGAATACTCTAGTTGGTTAAAAAGATGACCACTAAATTTATGTGAGTGACTTTATTACACAAAGTCTATGTCCAAACAACGGAAGAGCCAACCATTATGAGTGAAACCCCTTGAAGACTCTTGTGATGTGTCATGATCAAAACCTTAACCCTAACCCTAATCCTAACCCTAATCACAACCCTAACCCTAACCCTATCCCTAACTCTAATACTAACCCTAATCCTGACCTTAACCCTAATCCTTACCCTAATCAAAACCCTAACCCTATCCCTTAACCTAATACTAACCATAACCCTAACCCTAATCCTAACCTTAACCCTTACCCTAATCATAACCCTAACCCTAATCACAACCCTAACCCTAATCATAACCCTAACCCTAGGATCAGGGTAAGAATGGTTTTGTAACAGAATAAATGCAAAAAATTGGGCAATTATTAGGCTTCTCATAAAAAAAAAAATTATGTAAAATGGTTTTCAACACAAACCATTATTTTTTGCAAAGTTAAGGTAAAATATATGGCTACAAAAGATCTTAAATTAAGAGCCGTTCGGGAGTTGAAAGAGCCGGCTCTCCTTTGGGAGCCAAGTTAAAAGAGCCGGCTCTCTGAAAAGAGCCGGACTTCCCATCACGAGAAGACTCCAAAGGCTGCCAACTCTTTGGTGCAGTGTTAGTGATAACCAGGCATTCTCACAGTCATGTTCCAGAAACAGAAGAGTTGATCCCTCTTATGCTTGATCAAAGGAGTGGCGAGCGCTTCCTTAACAGATTCAGGATTGCTAAACTAATCAGTCTTGGGTGTCGTATTGAACAGTTACTTCAGCGATACAATAATAGACAAAAAACAAAGCTTTCTGGAAGCAGGGAAATAAACTGTGAAACAGGAAAATAACTATTTTCTCAAGCGAAACTCTTCAGTCGGAGCAGGGTGTGTTAAAAAAGATGCTTCCTCTGAGCCACAGCTTCATGAGAGGCCAGAGACTGCCTGCTACCTTGTATCAGCGGAACATCAGCTGTAGCTGCTCAAGTCAATATCCAGATAGCTTAGCAAAGTCACACTTGTAGCCAGCTGGAACAGAGATTTCCCAGTATTTCGCCTTGCTGAAGCGGTTATTCCTTGCAGTGAATTGATTGGGTAGTACTCGGGAACTGTTGGCAGCTGCCTTGCAGGGCTTTGTGTTGTGCGAGGCATGCTGTCTAACTGTATGTAGCCTGTTGAATTAGTTGCAAGTACATTGTGTTTAGTATGTGTTTGGGTTCATGGTAGTATCAGGTGTTGCAGTAGGAGCAGCATGACTACTGGTGTTACATGTGACCATCTGACAATGACTATGAATGTTCTTAGTCCATTAATACCAAGTCTCATGAAGTGCTGTGTGCTGATGGACCCCTATGGCCTCTTGCACGTTGGTCTACGTTCATTGGTTTCGGGAAGTCTAACCAGGGATCTGCTGTAAAGGGTGCGTATGGTCCACTGCCTGTTATTAATGTGTCTGCATGTGTAATTGTGTACTCTCACCCATGCCTGATTAGTCTCACCTGGGCCTGATTAAACCTCAGCCTCACAATGTGTTTAGTCTTTGCTCTCCGCTGTTGCCATGCCAATTCTTCCTCATACCAATCTGGCCTGGCATAGGCTGTATGATTTTGTAAATGTCGTGGTGGAAAGTGAACTGTACGAAAAAATTGTTTACAACAAACTGCTGAAGCTCACAGTTCATGTGCTCTAACTACTAGGTCCCGTCAGAGTGCTCACTCTGTTCATGTCAAATCAGGACGGAGCTTTGACAACTCTGACACAAAAAGTTAGTCCAAAAATATGACTTCAACCATTAAGCACTATTATTATCTCTCTGACGTTTACAGGGTATAAACTCCAGACCTTTACAACCAGGGGACTGACACCAGTACACCATCGTGCACACTGACTCCCATTTGCATTGACTCTAATACTCCAAGAAACAGACACACACAGGGGATGTGACATTAGATCTGGTCTGATGCAGTCACGTGTACTGAGTTATAAATAATTGATATAGTTATACGGATATGCCATGTGTGAAAACAAATTGTCTCTCTTGATTTTAATATGTTACTGATCATTCATGCAGTGCAGCGTGATTTTTTCTTGTGGTTTGTGTTGATTTTAGCGCCCCCTGTGGACAAAAGTGGTCTTTGCTGATTTTGTCTTGTACGTGTTACTAGTGTTTATTTACGAAAACTGATCCTGCTCATATTTAACAAGCAAAAGTGTCAATTGTCAATTCTCTTAGCTTTTAAACATGTGAAAAAAGGCTGTTAATCACTTCCACCGACACACCACCAGTGGTTTCAGACATTAAAAACAACTGTAATCAGTCACCGTGCTTGTTCATGCTCTTGTTTTATTTTCAAAGCTATCAGAAATAATGTCACAACCAGCTAAAAACTTGCCACAGGAGCTTTAAACCAAGGTTATTGTATCCTTCTTATTATCAGTCTACTGCTTTGGTAATCAAATAACCCTGTAATGCTGAAATAATCAATTAGGTGAGATAATTGGTAAGGTATCAAAGTTCAAAAAGCAAACTTCAGTTAAAGCTGGAGCATTGAAAGGGTCTTTAATTCAGTGTCACAGGTGTCAGTTGTAAGATGTTGAGGGGTTACTTTGAGCATTGTTAGTGCTGCCCTCTATGGGCATTCAAAGTCGTCTCATCAAGAGGTCTGTTGAATTCAGTTGTGACATTGAGTTCGAGACTTTTACCCTTTTGAGGCAAGTGTAGTTTAGTCAGTGAGAAGCAGTGAAGCAGCATGATAGCGACTTAGTTCATCATGAGTTAGAAATCAACTTTAAACTGCTAAGAGTGACTGAAATGTAATTATTAATTTATGTAATGTTTGTGCACTGTTTCATCTATAATTAATCGTTTCTAGGGGTAAAAGTACTTGCAATGGCAGTGCTAATTCCGTTAGCCGGAAAAAAAGGAATTTCCAACATACTGTATGTTAGCATCAAGCTAGCAGACGCAAGCGGCAACCTCCAGTCTAAAAAAATATGAGTCCAATGCAGAAGTGCTAAAAACTGCAGTTCATCGAGGATCCACTTGAGGCTGGCTCCAGAAGTACAGGAAACCAAATACACACCAATTCAAAAAAGCCGATCTTTACAGCAGAAATAAACATGTTTACAGCCTGGTACAAAAGACGAGTGTAGTCTGGATAGCTAATTTCTCGATCAGCACACACTCTGAGGGGGTGAATTTTTTTTCTAACGCGGCATTTGAAATGTAGGTCCCGAGTTTAAGATAAACTTGATAAGACATAAGAGACAAAAAAACAGAAACAAAGAGAGAGAAAAAGACAGAATCTGTTTTGTGTTTGAAAAGCCCTATCAGTCAAACCCCAGCGGTGTGAAGCGCAGCACTGCTCTAATCCACCTCCTCCACATCAGTCACGACACTGGTTTGCACAGTCTTTAATCTGTATTTGCCTTCTCTTCCTCACATCTCTTGCTCCATCTTGCTCAGCCTTATTCACATGTTTATCTCTCCCTCTTTCATATCCACTGCCGTCTCCATCTCTCCTACGGCATCGCCTCTCTCGTCTCACTCCTCCATCTTAATCCCCTCTCAGCTCCACTGCACTCATCTTTCTGTCCCAGTCTGTTTTCCCTGTGGTGACTCTCTCTCTCTCTTTCTCTCCACCTCCCACTTTTGACTTCCTCTTGTCCTCCCTCTCTCCTTGTCAGAGACAGCTTTATCATGTGGGACTCGGGTCTGGAGTAGTGCAGCCATTCACAAAGCACACATCTCTGTCACCTCCAGCCTCTTAATCCACTCAGGGCCAATCACGGACAAAGCTCGCCTGAGGAGGGAGCGCACAATACACCCTGAATCACACACATATAAATGCTTCCATGCATATTAAAGGAACAGTCTGACATTTTAGGATATACCCTGGATGACTCAATCTCTGACTGTGTGGTTCAGCAATAGGTCCACAATGTTCTGCCTAGGGGGGAACTACTAGACAAGCTCCATCAGATGTGAAAAACTGACATTTTATTAACTCAATCCTATGAATAATAATAATAGAATAAATACCAGAGCACAGACAAGGGGACACTGTGAGAACTTAGTTCTGAAAAATGGTGGTGTCTCTTAAAGGCATGCATTCCTGGTACAAATTGCAAGCACACATTAGGGACTGTGACAACTACTTACTCTTAACTTGGGCTCAGCTTGCATTTGAACCAGCTTATTGTATGTGGGTCTATTATCTGTATTTATAAAGAATGGGTCTATTATATATGTAACGCTCTAACAGTTACATACAAAATGAGCTGAGGATTCCCACACTAGTGAGTTTCTGCATGTGCAGTACTGTGGATTGTCCTGTATGTTGTCCACAGCTTAGGACTGTGGATGAACTTGATTTATTGTGCTAATACTTGCTTATTAAAGTAGTTGAGTGTTGCTTATATGTTGATTAATGTGCATTCTCTTGATTAAAAAGAAGAAAACAAACACATTGACCAACTTTTTACATTGAGCACAATACATTTTCCAAGTGTCTGATGTTTCAAAGTTTAACTGTTAGTGTATACTGTCATTGATTTTAATATTTACTTCTACACTTCACTGACTTTTACCTCTGGTTTACTTTTGGTTGTATTGTAAGTACAAA